>NW_005360846.1:335005-362910 GCF_000412655.1 Myotis brandtii
CTACCATCCTCCAAGTTAACTTGACAAGATAGTCTAACTGGTTTTCCACAGTATTTTTAATATTAAATTGCCACTGGTCAGATTGCTTGGTTCTGAACTTAATCATGTATTCACAGAACCAATCTAGAGTCAGCTTTTTCTTGCTGGTATATAACAGAATAGTTCCAGAAATGTATACCTTTAATATTTTCATGAAATGTAATTTTTGGCCTTTTGTCAAGATTGTCTGTCAAGGTAGCTCTTTTCCCTCACACAGAACACTACATAGACAAAAATGGTGGTTTGAGCTGTTGAAATTACTGGTTTTTATGTACGTTACTCAGTTTCAGTTTGATATGTGTGAATAGTCCTACTTAGCCTTTCTACCTGTAATGCTCCAAGAGTTAAGGCTGTGGAAGGAATTTAGAAATTTCATTTTTACATCCAGTTAATTTACCATGTAAAATTTTTTGTAACTAGCAATGTGTACAGATTCTTTCTTCAAATATTCAGTTGTAAACTTTTTGTTAAGACTGTTTGTATGTAATTAGATTGAGAAAAGGAAAAGAACCTTTGGGCAATAATAAATCAGTCAGATGTGGTCTTACTCTGAAGAGGAACTGGTATGCAAGTACAGCAGGTTGAGGGTATGTGTTACTTAGGTATAGACTGATGAGGAAATGAAAGAGGGAGATAAATTGTATTGGGGAGAAATCTTGGAACCCTTTTTGAAAGTTGATGATCACAAGAGGCTTTTGAAGGATAGGAGTCTGGTATACTTAAACTAGAGGCCCGGTGCATGACATTCATGCACTACGGGGCAGAAGGGGGGTCCCTCAGCCTGGCCTGCACTCTCTCACAGTTCAGGACACCTCAGGGGATGTCCGCTGAGGGGGCCTTAGCACTGCCACAGAGGCAGGAGAGGCTTCCGCCACCGCTGCTGCTGCGCTTGCCAGCCGTGATCCTGGCTTCTGGCTGAGTGGTGCTCCCGCTGTGGGAGCACACTGACCACCGGGAGGCAGCTCCTGCTTTGAGCATATTCCCTCTGGTGGTCAGTGCGCATCATAGCGACCAGTCGTTCTGCTGTTTGGTCAATTTGCATATTCGCCTTTTATTATATAGGATAGTGAAGTGGTACTGTGGTGAGGGGCAGGACAGATAACAGGTAATCAGAAATTGAACAGTCTTTTGAATTCAAGTGTAACTCTGTGGTCTCAATGATGAGTTCCCTCCTACAGGTGTCCAGAGAGGTGCTGCTCAGACACACCCAATTGTTTCTCTTTGTCTGCAGTTGCTGAATGATGCCTTTCTGAGGCAACATTGGCCAGAATAACTTGCCCTGGGTTTTGTCATATGTAACTACTACTTCTGTTATTTCTTTTCAAGGAGATGTCTTTGCTTCCACTTTCCTCATTAAAAATGGGGCCCACGTCAGTGCTGCTACATTGAGTGCCCAGGAGACACCGTTGCACCTGGTGGCATTGTACAGTTCAAAGAAACATTCAGCGGATGTGATGTCTGCAATGGCACAGATTGCAGAAGCCCTTCTGCAGGCTGGTGCCAATCCCAACATGCAGGACAGCAAGGGCAGGTAAGTGGGCAAGCAAACAGACTGTTCTTAGCACCATTCCCAGTGGCATGTAACTGGCAGACAGGGACTTGATGTTCTTTGGTTGGCATTATTCAATCTGATTTTTATTCAAGTCACAAACACTCATTTGTTGCACAAATGAGAGACATGACTAAGGCCTGAGGCATTTGGGGAAACCATTTCCATTCTAGATAACTGAGGTCTTTGGATTTTTAAGCGATTTCTGTCATCAGAGTGGTCACCTGGTTCAACTGCTCCAACGGAACCTTCTTCTAGCCTCTTTGTTAGAGTTGCTTGGGTAAATTGAAGAAGTGGAGCACACCAGCACACCATCTCAAGGCCGTCTGTTTTATTTCTGTGAGGTGTAATTGCTGGGAAATTCTGTACGTTAAACCCAGTTCTACCTTCTTGCAAATACTTGCATTTAGACAACTCTATCTGCACAGCTTGCCACTTCTTCCTCAGCACAGCCCTTTGTAAATTTGACAGTAGCAGTTATATACCATTTGCCCCTTCCCAGAAATATTTACTTGAAGGTTCCTTGTGGTTTAGAATCTAAGAAAGGGCTGCCTGTCTTTGGGACAGCAATGTGGGGCGGTGGGGTGAAGGGGAGTGAAGCCACCTAAATCACCACTTTTCATCATAGCAACTCAGGATTTTGTATCTTTGAAAACCCTCTCAAAAAAGTAAGAAAAGAGTTGTGTGAAGTCAGAATAGGGAAAGAGATTTGTGTGATGGACAAAATACTTAAATAAGATGGATCTCCATGAACTCTCAATATCATGTGATAATTATGTTATTACCCAAACATAATTGCATTCTTTTTTTTTTCTTCTGTTGATTCTTTGTCCCCACCCCTGCCAGCTGCAGTAAACTCTGGCAGTCTGTAGCTCTGAGATAGATGCCAGTCGGGGAGGCCCTGTGCTCTGCAGTGCAGTCTCCTTTGGGGCACTCCAGGGCTAAATAAAACAGTGAGGTGTGGTTAACTGACACTTCAATTAGTTCCTCCCTGTTGCCACTCTGAATGTTTTTGAGTACAATAGAGAATTATGGAATGATAGAAACTGCTGGGGTTTTTTTTGTTTGTTTTTAATTCTCACTCAAGGATATGTTTATTGTTTTTAGAGAGAGGAAGCTAGGGTGGGGGGAATGGGGAGAAACATCGATGTGAGAAACATGGGTCAGTTGCCTCCTGTACACGTACCAACTGGGGACTGAACCTGAAATCTAGGTATGTGCCCTAACCAGGAATTGAACCTGCAGCCTTTTGGTGTATGGGATGACACTCCAAGCAACTGAGCCACCCAGCCAGGGTGAAACTGATGTTTTAAAAACATGAATATATGCACAATCAGTAAGGGTCAGGATTTAATTGGAGACTATTTATATCTCTTCCTTTATTCTTTTCCTTTTGGCTACTGGATAGTAAAGGGTAACACATAAGCAAACCCATTTTCATTCTTTGCTACTTGGTCATGCTACTTGCAAACCGGGCTCATCCTGTTTGGTCATGGTTTTGGGACACTGTTTGCCAGTGTAGAAAAAGCCCCGTGGTAGAAATGCGGACGTTCTTGTGGATGGTGATTCTGGTCGCCTCCTGCTGCGGCTTCTGTGCGCAATCGGGGCCATCCTGACTGACACCTCTCCTCCTTCACCCTGCAGGACTCCCTTACACTTGTCCATCGTGGCCAGGAACGAATACGTGTTCAATCAGTTGCTGCAGTGTAAACAGTACGTAGGGAGACACGGAGAAATGAAAAAGCAGTTGTGAGGGTGGGATTGTGAGTGAAACATAATTTTTAAAATGTCTTTTAGTATTGTAAATTTTAATAATTGAAAGTAAATTTTAAAAAATAATCATTCAACAAATATTAAGGAAAGAATGAGGCTGTTGTCAGGACAGTGTCTGAAGAAAGCATTTGCTACTCACATTGCTTCCTTGTTTCAGATTAGACTTAGAACTGAAAGACCACGAGGGCAGCACAGCTCTGTGGCTTGCAGTGCAGTACATCACTGTGTCATCCGATCAGTCCGTAAACCCCTTCGAAGACCTCCCTGTGGTCAATGGGACTTCATTTGATGAAAACAGCTTTGCAGCGAGACTCATTCAGCGGGGCAGCAACACCAATGCACCTGACTCTAAAACAGGTAAAGCACGCATCCCTAAGAGCTGATGCTCAAGTCTGGAGGCTCCATGAAATACTGTGTCAGCGATTTACCAAAAATTTACAAACTGAATGACATATTATTAAGAAGTATTTTATACTTAAGTTTAACTATAGAGGAAGTCCAAGTTATTTTATTTTAATATTGTGCTTCAAAAAATTTGCCTGGCTGGTGTGGCTCACTGGTTGAGCATTGGCCTATGACCCAGGAGGTCACGGTTCAATTCCTGGTCAGGGCACATGCCCGGGTTGAGGATTCAATCCCCAGTGTCAGGTGTGCAAGAGGCAGCCGATCAATGGTTCTCTCTCATCATTGATGTTTCTATCTCTCTCTCCCTTTCCCTTCCTTTCTGGGGCAAAAAAAAATTTAGCCAGACTTTGAGTTGTGTCCATTAAGCTGATATACTTTTGTTTATTTAATGCAGTGAGTTACAGACTTTTTCTGGGGCAAAAAAAAAAATTTAGCCAGACTTTGAATTGTGTCCATTAAGCTGAAATACTTTTGTTTATTTAATGCAGTGAGTTACAGACTTTTTGGACTCAGAACTCCTTTTACCCTCTTCAAGAGCTTTTGTTTTGGTGGGTTGTATTTTTGATGTTTATTGTATTAGAGGTTAAAACTGAGCTAAACCATTTGAAAACAAGAAGAAAAAAAATTTTTGTTTTATTTAGAAAAGAGTGATAATGCTAAACAAAATATTTCTAAGCCAAGGACAAACATTTAAGGCCCCAAGAGTAAAAGTGAAGTACTTAAGGGGCATTTTCTGGTAGCATTTAGGTCACAGTGTCTTCAAAATAGACATCTAACTCAGAGGTTCTCAGGCATGGACACCTCCCCCACCCCACCCCCAACTTCCCACCCAGGGACATTGGGCATCACCTGTAACCATTTTTGATTGTCACAGCAAGGTTGGGGGTGCTGCTGTCACCTAGTGGGCAGAAGCCAGGAATACTCTAAACATTGTGCAGTGCCTCACGTCAAAGAGTTATCTGGCCCAAAATGTCAGTAACACTGCTACTGAGAAGTGTGTTCCAATCCAGCCCCAGGAAGGAGACCTGACTTACCTCTGGTTCTGGGTGGTGGCTAGTGCAAACCGGGCTCATCCTGTCTCTGGACTATTCCTGAGAGTGCCTGTGTGGACTTAAGTCGAACCTTCTTTAGGTGCTGGCTTGTCAGTTGTGAAAGGTGGTGGGGCAGTCAGGGTGTGGTGCACTATGGAACTGGACCTCATTGTTATGCAAATGGAAGAATAAATATGCCCACTTTCTCCTAGGAAATTGCTTACTGCAGCGGGCAGCTGAAGCAGGAAATGAGGCAGCAGCTCTTTTCCTGGCAACCAGTGGTGCCCATGTCAACCACAGAAACAAGTGGGTAAGTGTGGCAGGGCAGCAAGGGGAGCAGTTTTGATCTGTGGAAGAAATGACAGTGACAGTTTAAAGGGAAAAATGGAATGGATTCTTTTTTTCAATTTGTCTCCAAGTAAAATGTACACAGGATTAAAAAAGAGTGAAACAGGTGCTTGTATTCTCAAATATTGTTGGTTGCTTGATTCATTCAGCAACCATTTCCTAAACATTTATGGTATATTAGGTTGTAAACTACATGTACATACATACACATATATACATGTGTGTACATATCTTTCTTTGAATATTCTGTCGCTGTAGGGAAACATGGAACTAGTAATAAGGTTTCTTTAGGGGAGAATAATTGGGTAGTGGGGGCAAGGAGTGAGAGGAAACTTCACTAAATATTCTTGTAGCTTTCGAATTTTTTTTAATTTTTATTGATTTCAGAGAGGAAGGGAGAGGGAGACAGAAACATCAATGATGAGAGAGAATTATTGATTGGGAGCCCATAACCCAGGCATGCGCCCTGACTGGGAATTGAACCGACCTCCTGGTTCATAGGTCAATGCTCAACCACTGGGACACACCGGCCTGGCAAGGCTCTTCCATTTTCTGCAGCATTTATTTTAGCAACACTTGGAAGTCCTCTGTTGATATTTAATAATAGTCATCTATTATTTTTATAATTATAAGTAATTATAAAAACAAAGTGAAGGCTGGTTAAGAAGGTCATTGGAAATGCAGAAGATGATTTGCCAGAATGTTGGACGGGTACTTGGGAAGACATTGATGAATCTAGGGATGATGGCACAGGGGAAAGGGAAGAGCGGTGACCAGGAGGAGTGGGACAAAAGTCGTGGAGGCCAGCTGGTGACAGGATGAGCCAAGAGCTGTGACTGCCACTGGGACCTGAGTTTCAGCCCTTAGGCTGTGAGGAGAACTCCCAGCCTGAAAGTGCTCTCCTTTGGATCATGTGTTTCTCTTCAGGGAGAAACCCCGTTGCACACGGCCTGTAGGCATGGCCTGGCCAACCTCACCGCAGAGCTCCTGCAGCAAGGTGCCAACCCAAACCTGCAGACCGAGGAAGCTCCGCCTCTGCCAAAGGAGGCTGCGTCCCTGGCCAGCTCCGTGGGCAGCGTCTACCTGCAGACGCCGTTGCACATGGCCATCACCTATAATCACCCAGATGTGGTGTCTGTCATCCTGGAACAAAAAGGTGGGTGGTAGGAACTGCTGCTGGCCCCTGTGACCTGGGGATGGTGGTGCTGAGTAGGTCACTACCGAGGTGATGCTTCTTTCCTGGTGAGTTTCTCAGATAAATTAGAAAAGCATATTGTCTGGCTCCTGGCTGCAGTGTACATGTTCAGGATGGGGCCTGCCCATTTCAACCACCGGGTTAAGGTGTTAGGACCTTTGACTGTGTCCTTTATTGTGGGGTGTTTGCCCAGGCATTTCCGTGGAGGTCAAGCAAAGCTTTGCTTTGGCGTGAGCTTTCTTGGAGAACTCTGCTGTGGCAGGTCCTCTACGAGCCACCAGTCCTCTCTGCCTCAGCCATCCTGGCAGTGAACCACGGAAGCCCCCGCAGTTCCCCTCAGAAAGTCAGCCTCAGCGTTCTCTCCTGTCCCGGGCGTAGGGGGACTCTCACCTGTGTCCTGGCGAAGGCTCACCCTTTCTAGCACTGCTGTGGAGGCAATGGGGCTTTGGGTAGAATGCACCTTTTCTTGGTCCTCACAGGAATGGTAAGATGATAGGAATCACATTTAGGAAAACATTGCCAAGGCATGGTTTTGATCCTCTTTTCCACAATCAGGTAATTAACGTGTGTTTCCACAGTGGAGTCTAGTTTCCTTTTATGAAGATTCAATGTTTTAAACTTTAAAAATTTTCATTTTCCCCATAAGCTTAGATTTCATTTTCCCCATAAGCTTAGAATTTCTTTCCCCATGTGTTAGATTTCTTGGCTTCCACTCTCCACAAGAAGATTTATCAGTTTGTATTTTAGCCAGTCAGTTTGAAACTGATCTCTTACTCTCTTGGATACTTTAAATATGATCCATGGGATGGTGAAATCAAGTGTTCTTTTCCTTTAAAAAAATTTAGCTAATGCTCTTCATGCCACCAACAACTTGCAAATTATTCCGGACTTCAGCCTCAAGGATTCCCGAGACCAGACTGTGCTGGGCCTGGCATTATGGACAGGTAAGGCTGTGCGAGAGGCTGTTGATACCTGCACACAGACAGCGGCAGTCAGGAGGGGGTGAGGGAGAGAGGGAGAGAAGCAAGGAGGTGGGGAGGACTTGGTTGTAAAATAACTTTCCTGTTTGGGTTAAGCCTGTAACACCCAGTTTAAAAATTGCCGGCTCTGCGAAGTGGAAAGGGTGGGTTTGTTGCAGTAAGATGCTGGAGAAGTGGGGAAATGCATTGACCAGGGCTTGCTTATTTCCCAGGCATGCACACGATCGCAGCCCAGCTGCTGGGCTCCGGCGCGGGCATCAACGACACCATGTCGGACGGGCAGACGCTGCTGCACATGGCCATACAGCGGCAGGACAGCAAGAGCGCGCTCTTTCTCCTGGAGCACCAGGCGGACATAAACGTCAGGTGGGCTGAGCCTCGGCAGCGCCAGGTCTCATTGACTCGAGGTGGTTCAAAAGCATAGCCCTGCCTGTGGAACATGTTGTTGTCCTTGTTAGCTAGGGGAAGGGACGGGGACTCTGAAGTAAATTCGGTGCAGAAACTGGGCGTGACCGTACACTTGTGCTCTCCCCCCCCCCCCCCCCCCCCCTCTACCCCCCCCCCCCCACCACCACTGTCTCATTAAAAAGGAGTCTCAAATCACTTGAGTAAGAATTTCAGTTATAACGAAGAACATTCCAATATATGAGCTGTCAAAAGGCTTGAGGGGGAAATACATGCAGTTAAACTTGGACTGCTTTGAGATGCTGTTAGAAGCAGCTACATGCCCTTCAGATTTCAACACCCTGCAGTGTTGGACCATTACTTTTCTGTGACACAGGACGGCATGGCTGTATGTTTTCAAAGATCTGGGACAGATGCTATTGACAGGTTATATTTCTCGGAAAGGATATTATTGAATGTGAATGAATTAGTTTAAGGGATACGGTGGATTCAGGCCTCTGGAATGCCCAGCAGGGCACCCTTTGTCGTTTGGCTTTCACTACAAATGCTGGTTGTGGTGTGCATGTCCTTGCAGGACTCGGGATGGGGAGACAGCCCTTCAGCTGGCCATCAAAAATCAGCTCCCGCTTGTAGTGGATGCCATCTGCACCCGAGGAGCTGACATGTCCGTGCCGGACGAGAGGGGGAACCCCCCGTTGTGGCTCGCGCTGGCAAATAATCTGGAGGACATCGCTTCGACTCTGGTGAGTCAGACTCAACTTTAGCCTCTGTTTACACATGGGGATATTTTGTGTCAGAGATGGATTTGGTACCTACATAGCGGCCACAAGGAGCAAGAGATCTGCCAGGTAACAGACTGAGCCAAGGACGAGCAGTAGGAAATCACACTAGAGAGACTTGCAGTTCAGCATGGTCTCGGATGACCCATTTTTTAGGCTGCTTGTATCAGGAAAACTGCCAAGAAGCAAGAGTTTCCTCAGGAATCTGCTCTGAGGTGGGTTAATTTGATGTGGGCTACCCTGGCTGTCACCAGAGTGACACATTCCCAAATCTCAGTTTTGTCTCCCTGTCCAGAAGATAGGCCCCCAAAGCAGAGGTAACTCTGGAAGTTATTAGCTTTTTGAAGAGCCTGAAATGTGACAATAAGGCATTTGCACCTGGGGGCTTTACCCAGTGGTTACTGACTTTCCCTGTTAATTACAGGTGGGTGTTACTGGGGGCATGCGCACGTGCTCGCGTTCTATTCCTTGTGTGTGTGTTCTATTTCTTCTAGAACACAACTCAAGAGGGCACTAATTAAACATATCTCTCATATTTCCTAAACACATCACTTCAAGGACTTGTGCACACTTGCACAGAGCAGGTTTTAATAATTGTTTGTAAATCTGATGAATGATTCAGATAAAAATCATTATCAGTTAATTATCAACCGTGTCTTGGGTGAAAATGAATCTAATGATGTGCATAGAGCTCCAAGATGGTAATGAAAATGTTGGCCTTTTCCAAGCAGTGTTGTGAGTAACGCGTTTTTCTGCAGGTCAGACATGGCTGTGATTCCACGTGCTGGGGCCCGGGACCTAGCGGGTGCCTTCAGACACTCCTGCACAGAGCCATCGACGAGAACAACGAGTCCACCACCTGCTTCCTTATTCGCAGGTCTGAGAAGACTTAAGTATCTCTTCAAATCTTTTTTATTCAGCAAGACTGTTGGCTACAGTCTTGTTGGCCGGACTCTCCTAATTAAGGCTATCAGAGGGTCACTGTCTGTCAAGTTAAGTCAGCCAAGAGATGTGACTCATTTGTGAGGAAAGGACCTTGAGTGCCCAGATCAGAGAATCTGCTGTCAGCCTCCTGCAGGCTGCCCACAGTCAAATCAGGCCAGTTTACACAATGAAGCCAGGAGGCTCGGGGGTGGGGGAGGGTCGCTGGGAGACCAGATGGCCTCTTGCAGGACCCCCTCAAAGATACATGAGCCATAACAGGCTCCATAGCTTCTTAGTACAGGCTGTGTGGGAGGCAAGTCATGCAGGAAACCTGTAGAGTAGTGGTTCTCAAACTTTAAGTGCATGCAGCTCCCCTGGGGGGATGTAGAGTTCTGCTGCCCAGGCTGTCCTGTCCCCAAGACCAGTACAGAAGAATCTGTGGGAGGGGGACCCAGACACTGACATTTAAGGCCAAGGACAGCAGTCCCTGGCGCGGAGCTTTTTGTTGGATTGGACAGGGCTGCTGCTGGGTACTTACCTGCATGCCTGGAGGCTGGGTGGAAGCTTGGCACTTGAAGCCTTCCTTTCATTTCCTCCTCCTCTTCAGCGGCTGCGATGTGAACAGTCCCAGACAGCCCGGTGCTAATGGAGAAGGCGAGGAAGAGGCCAGAGACGGGCAGACGCCCTTGCATTTGGCAGCCTCCTGGGGACTGGAAGAGACGGTCCAGTGTCTTCTGGAGTTTGGTGCCAATGTAAATGCACAGGTATGGAGAGTCTTTCTTCTCCAGGGGGAGTGTTGGTAACCCCAGGATTAGGGAAAAGCTCCTCTTTTGGCAAAGGGGCCTTGCAGATTCTCAGTCCTGGGTCTGCTTTATCACAAATGGGGCTAAGCTGCAGACAGAGGAAGTGACTAGCCTGCCTAATCACTTTAATGATTTCACGTCTTCTTTGTGCCTTGATCCTTCAACTTGGCTTAGCCTCCTATCCCGGCTAGTTAAAGATTTCCATTCAGAGTTAGTTCTACTCCCAGGCTGCATACACACAGTCCCCAACTCATGATGGTTGACTGAATGATTTTTCAACTCTATGATGGTACAAAAGTGATACGCATAATTTAGTAAATTAGGTGAGATTGTGTTAGATTATTTTGCCCAGTTGTAAGCTAAAGTAAGTGTTCTGAGCACATTTAAGGTAGGCGAGGCTAAGTTAATGGTGTTCTGTAGGTTGGGTGTGGTAAATGCATTTTCGACTTAAAAGATATTTCACTTATGATAGGTTTATTGGGATATAGTGCCACTGTAAGTTGAGGAGCATTTGGACAGTGTTCAGTAAAATGTTCCAGTAGTTCAACTGAGCATCTCTGAGTCATGTTTCTTGATGCCTTTCAGCGTTCTAGCCTATGAACATTTATGTGGGCGGCCCTGTAGTCAGTCAGAGAAGGAGGGTGTAACTTGGAAGTGAGTTTGACTGCAGATCTTGTAAACAAGTGTGTGTGTGCCCCTAGGTCACTAGGGCAGGGGATGGGGAGTGGCTTTTAGTTGGCTCTGCTTGGCCTCAAAGTTGATTTCAAACACTGGGTGGCAGTATTGATTCTGAGAACCAAATTTGGTTTAAAAGTTATCCCCCTTTATATTTTAAAACCCTGAGTTTTGTCGTTGATTTGAAGATTGAAATCTGTGCCTTGTCCCTGTAGGATGCAGAAGGAAGAACGCCTATCCATGTGGCCATCAGCAACCAACATAGTGTCATCATTCAGCTGTTGATTTCTCACCCTGACATCCACTTGAATGTCCGAGACAGACAAGGGCTGACCCCTTTTGCCTGCGCCATGACTTACAAGAACAACAAGGCGGCCGAGGCCATCCTGAAACGCGAGTCCGGGGCTGCAGAGCAGGTGAGTGACCAGCACCCAGCATTCTCTATGGTGTCCTGAGCAGGGCAGAGCCTGTTCCATGGAGACTAAAGATATGTCTCCAGTCATATAGGTCTCTTCTATGTAAAGACATTGTTTTGAAATTATACTCCCCTTTCTTAAAACCTGACCATTTAGATGTCCTGTCAGTTCTGTCCTGTGTGTCCGCCACATAATGGTATCACGTGCAACTGAGCTCACTCTTTGCCTTTGCTTGCTTGTTTAATTGCCCTAGTAATGAATATGTTTAAGAGATTGAAATTGACTTGAGCTTTTGGTGTGATTTGGGCAACTTTCTGCGTATTTTAGAGGAGTTAAGTTATCATTCCGCTTTGCAGGCTCAGTTGTCCTGTTCTTTCTGGATGGTGAACTGTTGACCTGAAACAGCAGATTGGGTGGGAAATGACAGCAGCAACTGATCTGAGGCGGGAGCTGGGATGGGTTTGTTTGAGTCTCTGTTGAGCACTTAGAATACTGCCAAGATGGATAGAAGCCATTTATGAAGGTAGATGGAAACTTGGGACCTTGCAACAATCTAAGATAGTTGAAGACTATAGCTTGGTGTTCAGACTTCTGTATGTCGTGTGTCTTCAGCATTTACGTAGGTGTGGCTGCATCGTGCAGGTTGCTCAGCTATGTAAAATGTGCAAGAATGGACAGTCATCTCACATTTCTTCTCAGTCTAGTGTGAAACTGGTACTGTTGATCAGAGCCTTTTGCACATACATTGCTGTGATACCAGCGTACACTGTGGAAATGTGTTAGGGACTGTGCTGTGTGTGTGCAGCATGTCGGAGTCTCCCTCACTTCTCACTGAGCACGCATACTGATGTGGCAGTTCTTATAACTGCAGGACTCTCTGTAGTTTTTTTAAATTGATTTTTTACAGAAAGGAAGGGAGAGGGATAGAGAGTTAGAAACATCGATCAGCTGCCTCCTGCACACCTCCTACTGGGGATGTGCCCGCAACCAAGGTACATGCCCTTGACCGGAATCGAACCTGGGACCCTTCAGTCCGCAGGCTGACGCTCCATTCACTGAGCCAAACCAGTTAGGGCAGGAATCTCTGTAGTTTGATTTGAGTGAGCTTTTGTCTGCTTTACATCATGAAGCAAAGTCTGCGTTATACTGTTGGCTGCCTCCCCAATATGTACTGTCATCCTATAGCTCTATAAAAGAGGAAACTTCCTGAAAGTTTCTGAAGATTTGTTTGACTGTTTGGGGTCAGGCTGGCATTGTTGCTGTGGTGCTAGGATGCTGGGTGCCTGTTTTAGCCAAAGCAAGGGGCTCCCAAAGTTAACCTCCACCCTGCCTTTTCCTGATATTGCAGTGTGTTGGTGCCTTCCTTTCCCTGTCCTTCAGGTTGTCTGTTTCATGGCTTTCCAAGTCTAGCTCCTGCTGTGCAAGGGCACCAGCACTGCTGGGCCAGTGCAGTGGCTGCCTTTCCCTGCCCGCGAGGATGACCATGCACACACGGGCATGTGCACATATATGTCGAGTGGTCTGCGGCCTTCCTGGAACTGAGGGAAGGATGTACCATGACTTCTCCAGTGGTCAGAGCCGCCCGCAGGTGCTCGAGGAGCCACTTTTGCATGGGGGAGCCCACTCACATTTTGGTTCTTGCCTCAGGTGGATAACAAGGGCCGGAATTTTCTTCATGTGGCAGTTCAGAACTCTGATATTGAAAGTGTCCTGTTCCTGATCAGCGTCCAGGCTAATGTGAATTCCAGGGTCCAGGATGCTTCCAAGTTGACCCCTTTGCACCTTGCTGTCCAAGCAGGCTCAGAGATTATCGTCCGCAATTTGGTAAGTGTCGCCGAAACATTACATGAAACATGCAGACAAAGCATGTGGTAGAGTGTGTGCCAAATCTCGCATCATAGGTGTTTTCCAGTTACTGTGAAAGGCCAGTGCGCATTTGGGGAGTAAGCCATGTGCCGGAGAAGCAGGTGTATCAGCATATCCTAAGTCCCAATGGGCTGCTTGGGCAGGCAGGTGCTGAGTGAGGCCATGAGAGAAAGCAAGATTTGGGTGGCAGAGGTGGTGGGAGCATCTAGGGAAAGGAGATCCCCTTCTGATTGCTTGCTCTGTGTCAGGCGCTCAGCTGGGGCTTTCTGGTGTGCGTGTGCGCACGCACGCTCTCTCTCTCTCTTTTTTTAAGTGAGGTATAATTAATATATAACATTAGTTTCAGGTATATAACATTGATTTGATATCTCTATATATAAAAACCTAAGCGACCAAACGACCAAATGACCTGTCAACCAGTAGCTATGATGCGTACTAACCACCAGGGGATAGACGCTCAACGCAAGAGCTGCCCCCTGGTGGTCGGTGCGCTCCCACAGCAGGAGCGCTGCTCAGATGACCAACGGGTGCCAGACACTGGCGAGCACAGCTGGGGCAGCGCGAGCCTCTCCCGCCTCTGCGGCAGTGGCAGCACTACAGGGCAGTGGCAGCACTACAGGGCAGTGGCAGCACTACAGGGCAACAGCAGGCGCAGCAGGCAGTGGCAGCACTACAGGGCAGTGGCAGGGGCGGGAGCTCCCGCCTCTGCGGCAGTGGCAGCACTACAGGGCAGTGGCAGCACTACAGGGCAGTGGCAGCACTACAGGGCAATGGCAGCACTACAGGGCAACAGCAGGCGCAGCAGGGCCCAGGATGAGCGGGAGTGGCACAGAGCCTGGCCCAGGCTCAGGCTCCTCCCCCGACACCTGGCTTTGCCACTACTACATCCCTCGGGGGAAACTGGCAGTCCGATATCCCCCGAGGGGTCCCGGATTGCGAGAGGGCGCAGGCCAGGCTGAGGGACCCCACTAGTGCACGAATCTGTGCACCAGGCCTCTAGTTTGTATATATTGCAAAAGGGTCACCACAGTAAGTCTAATTAACATCTGTCACCATATATAGTCACAAAAATTTTTTTGTCTTGTGATGATGTCTTTTAAGAATTACTCTTTGGAATTTTCAAATATACAACAGTATTAGTAACTATAATCACCATGCTATGCATGACATCCTATGACTTACTTCTTTTATAACTGTAAGTTTGTACCTTTTGAGTTCCTTCACCCATTTTGCCTACCACATCCTCTAGCAACTACCAAAATCTATTCTCTGTGTCTATGAGCTTGGGGCGTTTTTGTTCATTTTTTTAAAAATTCCAAATATAAGTGTGATCATAATGATATTTGTCTTTCTCTCACTGACTTAATTCACATAGCATAATGCCCTCACTGTTCATCCAAGTTGTCACAAATGGCAAGATTTCATTCTGGTTTTGTTGTTGTTTTTTTGTAAATTTTTTTAGAAAATATGTTTTTATTGGTATCAGAGAGAGAGAGAGAAATGGAATTATCAGTGATGAGAGAGAATCATTGATTGGCTGCCTCCTGCACATCCTCCTTGGGATTGAGCCCGCAACCCGGAATCGAACCATGACCTTGTTCATAGGTCAACACTCAGCCACTGAGCAACATTGGCCAGGATCATTCTGTTTTAATGGCTGAATAGAATTCCATTGTGTGTGTGTGTGTGTGTGTGTGTGTTGTATATCTATAGTATATAGTCTATATATACACACTATATATAATATGTATACATACACTGTATACATGCATGTTGTATGTACATGCACACCATATCTTCTTTACCCATTCGCCCATGATGGGCACGTAGGTTGTCTCTGTATCTTAGCTATTGTAAATAATGCTGCAGTGAACATAGGGGTGCATTTCATCAGTCCGTCTGCCACACTGAGAGCCTAGGGAGGTTGGAGGGTCCCTTCACCAAGGTCATGCCTCTGCCTTACCAAGTCCTGAGCTCACAGTGATAGGAGTAGAAATAGCAGATCTTCCAGTGACCATCCAGTCCTTTGTTTGTGAATTGGTACAGCTTAGTGTTAGAACCTATTCTCATTGCATGATGCCTTTACCCAAACTCTCCCCTCCCCCAGTTAACCAACCTAGGGTTAGCTATGATCCCTAGCACTTGTGACCATGAATACCCCTCTGTGTTATGTCCTGTCTGGACCTATGACTGACACGACTGGGTGCCCAGAAGGTGGTTTGCCTGGGACTGGAAAGTCAGGGTGAGAAGCAGAGCAGCTAACCAGTGTCCGGGGTTTCCCAGAGGCAGAGCGCCTGCACACAGACAGGAACTAGGTGCCTCAGCCCTCAAGGGAGCAAACACCTCTGACTGCAAACTGCAGATCCTTTTCTGTTAATAGCAACCGTCTGTGAAACTTTGTCAGAAAGTGGATTCTGAATGAATTTCAAATGCTAAACTAACAGATATTATTTAAAGCTCCTTCCTGCCTTTGATTCTGTCTTTTTTGTTATGGTCTTTCTTTTAGAAAATAATATAAAAGTAGTACATGCTAGCCCCGGCCAGTTTGGCTCAGTTGGTTGGAGCATTGTCCCATGCACCAAAGGGTTGTGGGTTCTATTCCCAATCAGGGCACATACCTAGGGTTTGGATTCAATGGCAGGTCGGGAGATAACCCATCAATATTCCTCTCTCTCACATTGATGTCTCTCTCTCTTTCTTCCCTCCTCCCCTCCCTCTCCTTCCCCTCTTAAGAAAAAATAGTACATGCTTATTGTGAAAAACTTAAAGCATATAAGGATATAAAGCAAAAAGTATCTCTCGAACCCTCAACTCTTCCTCTGAGTTTGGTTTTTAAACACCTTCAGTTTCTATGTTTATGTTTGAATGTATATATATTTCTCTGTATCTCTCTCTCCAAATGAATAAATAATACTGTCATACTGTCTCCTAATTTGACTTTTTTGTTTAAATATTTTAATACTTTATTTATTTAAAAATATATATTTAAAAAAATAAAAATATATATGTTTTTATTGATTTCAGAGAGGAAGGGAGAGGGAGAGAGATAATAGAAACATCAATGATGAGAGAGAATCATTGATTGGCTGCCTCCTGCACCCCATACACTGGGCCCACAACCTGGGCATGTGCCCTGACCGGAAATTGAACCGTGATCTCCTGGTTTGTAGGTCGACACTCAACCACTGAGCCATGCCAGCCAGGCTATATTGTCATTTTCATAACTAAATCCTATTTGCAATCTGGTTTTACTTTTCTAAATAATGGACATCCTTAATAGTGAACATCATTGCAATCTTGTTTAATTTTATGTACTGATGTTTACAAGTAGAAATTTCTGTGTCCAAAGGAATGCCTTTTTAACATTTTGATGATTGTCGGTTTGTCCTTGGGGCAAGTTTGCTGGCTTATGCCAGGAGTGTGTGTGAGGCCCTATGCTCCCCGCTTTGCTAGCAGGATAGACTCCGTGGATGTCAGAGTCAGGCAGGCTTGGCCCCCTTAAGTGGGACTTTGTTTGGTTGTGGCAAAGAGGCTGCTCATGTAATCAACTTCAACAGCTTCTTGCAGGAGCCAAAGTGAATGAATTAACCAAGCACCGCCAGACCGCCCTCCATCTTGCTGCCCAGCAGGACCTGCCCACCATCTGCTCGGTCCTCTTGGAGAATGGAGTGGACTTTGCTGCTGTGGATGAGAATGGAAATAATGGTAATTCCCAGCCGTTCCCCTTTGTCCAGTGCTGAGCGCCTTAAGCAATCCCTCCATTCTAGGGGTGGAGGTGCCCTGCACTCTTGGGTCTGCTCCCCCTCAGGGAGGCTGGCTTTCATAGGAGCAGAGCATGGCAGGGAAGGCTCTGAGCCAGGCACCCAACATGCCACTGTCCAGGCTCTGGGCAGCCTATGATCTGAATGGTAACCCCTGAAGCCAAAACCATTAAAGCTCATTTTTGGGTAACTGTGGAAGCAGAAAGCAAAGTCTTGTAAGGTTGCATTTATGGCTCTTTCTTGGGGCTGGTGAAGACTGGAAAGGATATGAGTGGACCGCGGCTGCTCTGTCTGCGTCCCTTTTAGAGCAAGGTTTGTGAGGGTGAGGAACAGTCAAGATTTCCTGTGTGTGCTTCCGGGCTTGCACAGTAAGAGGCTCTATTCCCTAGCTCTTCATCTCGCTGTCATGCACGGTCGACTCAACAACATCCGGGTCCTCCTGACTGAGTGCACCGTGGACGCTGAAGCCTTTAACCTAAGGTGAGTGTGCGGTGAGTGTGTGTGGTCCAGAGCAGAGGCCAGTGCGCCACATGCCTGGCTGCCCCTTGAAGCTGGTGGTCACTGGTGCCTCGCATTAGCCCCACACACACACAGCAGAACTGGCCACTGTGGCACTGGACCAGGCTTTGGTACCCTGGAATTTTTCTTTTTGAAGAATACTTTTTAGAAAAACTTTTATGACCTACTAGAGGCCTAGTGCACGAAAATTCGTGCACTCAAAGGGGGAGCGGGCATAAGCTGCAGTCTGGCCTCCCTCTGTGGGAGACGACCAGGTAGCTGATCAGGGGACAGTGGTGGTCAGCGCGCACCCCCCCCCCCCCCCGCCCTCGCCCCTCCACCATCGCTGGTCACTGCCACTTCCCCCCACCATTGCTGTCCCCTCTCTCTGCCTGCTGGCACATGCCTTGGCTGTCCTGATGCCGCCTGGTCACTGGCCCATCCCTCCCACCTACTGGTCGATTTGCATATTATGCTTTTATTATATAGGATTATGTGTTTTTTTATTTGTCCAGCATCACAGAGTTCAGAAAATCCCATTTCTTTTCTGGATGATGGCTGTGGCAGATACATACCTAACTTTTCCACTTGTTTTGTCAGAGGCCAGTCGCCACTGCACATTTTGGGACAATATGGCAAAGAGAATGCAGCAGCCATCTTTGATCTCTTCTTAGAGTGCATGCCTGAGTATCCTCTCGATAAACCGGATGCAGAAGGAAACACGGGTATGTAATGAGCTGTTTGTGTGTCCTGTCTCCTGTATTCCTTGCTTCCTGGAAGAACGAGAGCCCAGGCACACATGTTGCTGTGTAAGTGCTTTCAGCCCAGTGCACTCCTGCTGGGCTCTGAGCATCTGTCACAGACCCCGGCCTTGGATCGGGCAGTGTCTGACTTGAGGCACAGCACATGATGTGTGCCTGCTTATCTAGTGCTCCACAGCCATACCCTTGTCCAAACAGGCCCGCCCACTTGTTTTTGTTGCCCTCATGTACCTCTTATGTAGGCAACAAGGGCCCTTCCCAAGTTCCCATATGCCAGGAGAGAATAAAATATAAGCACCTCACAGATGCTTCATAAGGAGGAAGTGGGCTACACATGTGCTGACATGCTTTGGGAACGTGGCAAGTTATATACAGATAAGGGCTGATATCTTATTGAGGGGGTTTGAAAATAGGCCTCTCTCATGGTGTTGCTCTAGCTACGAACAATCGCTATATTAATTTGTGTAGCTTTCAAAAATATACATATACTTTGACATTCATTTTCTTGTTGAACACCCACAACAATGCTATAAGATAAGCAGTACAGTGTCCCCCCATTTTCAAGTAAGGAAACGACAATGAAACCCAAATCTCTCCTTCCCAGTGCAGGGCTCTTTGAGCACTTCCTGCTGCTGTGTCCCATTCATTGCCCTCAAGCCAGACAGCGCCTCCATGGCGTTGGCACGATGCATCACCAGGGGTGTCCTGAACCTTAGCACGGGACCAAATATCTTGTCACCAGTCCCTGGCCTTGGGGAGAGTTCTTGGCCTTGATCCACAGCGTGGATTTTAAGCCGGCAGTGGTGAGCCTGAGCTTCCAAGGAGCCGGCCCTGGGAGTGAGCTGTTGGGCCCAGCACCTGCTCCGGGGAGCACCGTCTTCCAGGAGCAGGAAACAGGCAGGCAGGCACTGAAGTACACAGCAGACCTGGCTATAGATACCTCGCTGTCATATTCCAGCAGGCAATTCTGGGTAAACTTTGCAAGTTCTCTATGCCCATTTCTTCACTTCAAATAAAAACCCTTATCTTACTGGATTATTGAGAGAATTAAGTGAAAGAATTGAAGTGTCTGGACAGGTAAGCGAAGGGGAGCTACAATTAGCTGTAATTGTTAGTAAAAAGGGCCAGCAGGAAGGCTGGGTCAGAGCCTGGTTCCACTGGGCCTGCGCCTGCACCGAAGAAGGGCTCCGAGGGGTGGAAGAACTTTCTGGAATATGTTCCCCACACGGATGTTTTTCTGCCTGTGTGCCTGCCTCCCGGGTCTTTAGATTCAATTACACTGTGTGAAAGAGCTTTGTCCTCCTGGTGTTCCAGGGGAAGGCGGCGGAGACAGTGTGTGCTTTTCCATCAGTGTCTGTTCCCCTTTAGTTCCTGCAGCCGAAGCTCCGAATGGGCAAGGGGGTGTCCATGGAGCTGGAGCTGCGCTGGCGTCCCCTGGCTCAGGGCCGGGTCCTCGGTGAGGGTCTCACTAGCCACAGGCCTCCTCTGTCCCAATGGGGCTGTCCTCCCTCAACTGCCCTCTGCCAGCCCTTTGGGAAGTAGCCCTACTGTGTTTTGTTTTCCAGTGCTGCTGCTAGCATACATGAAGGGGAATGCCAACTTGTGCCGTGCCATCGTCCGATCTGGGGCTCGCCTTGGGGTGAATAATAACCAAGGAGTCAACATTTTCAACTACCAGGTTGCCACCAAGCAACTCCTGTTCAGACTGTTAGGTGAGAGGCCTACTTCCCGCCCTTGCCCTGCGAGCACAGTGCAGTGCTGAGACTCTAGATGTATTGGGGAACTGTGCATTCCTAACGACTGGTTCCCTGTTTTCCGGCACCGTGCAGGACTTTTTGTGTGCATGCCATGAAAGGCCTTCGGGCCATGGGGGGAGGGTCACCATTAGTCTCTTTCAGTGCTCGCCTTGGGGCCCCTGTTGGTTTCCCACTCCCCTTGCTGCTACTAGAGCTCCCTAAGCTCCAGGCAGGTCCCCCTTCCTTGGGTCCTGGCTGCTCATCAGCACCTTCATCCTTCGGCTGATTCAGACTCTGCCTCCTTCAGAGTAGCTTCTGCTTTAGCCTCACTCACTCTCCATTCTCTGTTTCTGTTTCCTTCTGTGAAGAGGAGTTCTTCACTCTTGATTCTTCAGTACTTGTTCTTCCCCATTGATGAGGCAGAGAGAATCAGAATGCTTCCAGTGCCTGCAGGTCACTGTGCTGTCATCACCCACAATGGACACAGCACAGGGTTATTAGCCCCATAGTATGGGCAGAGGAATGAGCTCAGAAATATTTAGTAGCCCGGCTGGTGTGGCTCAGTGGTTGAGCAGCGACCTATGAACCAGGAGGTCGGGATTTGATTCCCGGTCAGGGCACCTGCCCGGGTTGCTGGCTCGATTCCCAGTAGGGGGCATGCAGGAGGCAAGTGATCAATGATTCTTTCTCATCATTGATATTTCTCTCTATCTCCCCCACTTTCCCTTCCTCTCTGAAATCAACTGTGTGTGTGTGTGTGTATATATATATATATTTTTTAAAGAAATGTTTATTAACTATCGATTTTGATGTAAGTGATTTACCCAAGGTCACAAAGCTGATGTGTAGCAGAGCCAGTGCTAAAGCTGTGTTTCTGTGATGCCTGGTCTACTGTTTACATGCACTTGGTTGGCCTTTTAAGAGCTCAGAATAGGAGCCTAATGCAGTGCTGGCGTGTAGAGGTGCTTGATAATGAGTGATTCGTGTGCTGCCTCCTCCCTGGGCACTCAGTCTACTGTGTACAAAGTACTCAGGCAGAGCCTGGCGTACAGCTAGTGATCACTAAATGAATACTCATGATTGTTGCTGTTATCTACACTGATAACCCCCAACCCACATGCTCCACAGCCTCTGCAGACCCAAGACCAAACCCCTCATCTGTCTCCTTCCTGCTCCCCGCCCCCCCTCACTCCCTGCTGCTGTTTACTCTTCTTAGAGTGCATGCCTGACCCTACAGATCCTTCGCACTCAGTGTCTCTTATCTTGGTCTCCTTCTCCCTGTTCCCCTTACCATGTGGTCCCTGCCGGTGTTTCTAGCTGTGGTCTCTGCTCTCTCCTCACTGTGCCTTACACTCCAGCCATGCATTTCCCCATAAACACTGCAGTTTCGCTCCCTGGATACCGTTTCCTTCTCCCCAGCCTGCCTGGTGGTGCTGGGTCTCCATATTCTCCTCTGTGAAGGCTCCCTGACCCAGTTAGAGTGTGTGGCTCCTTCGTCCCTCGGTCACTCGGCAGCGCGTTGTTTACTGTTTCCCTGCTCCTTCTGGAGCTCCGCATCTTGCCTGGCACAGTTGCTGTCTTGACAGGAGCATCTCCTGCCTGTGTTACAGATATGCTGTCCAAGGAGCCGCCCTGGTGTGACGGCTCCAACTGCTACGAGTGCACTGCCAAGTTCGGAGTCACGACTCGCAAACATCACTGGTGAGACCCTGACCAGAGAAGTGAGGGGACTTCTGCTATTGTCACTGCTCCTGCCCTTTTCCATAAGCCATGACCTTGCCAGGGCCCTGCGCTCTCCTGGGCAAAACTTGACCCAAAGGAGGGATGTGAGGGCAGGACTGCATCCCTGTATTGATACAGGGAGGGCAGGGGAACTCAGACTGCTGTCTTTCCTGCTGAGTGCTGGGCTCCCAGGTCCCAGGGAGCCTGCCTGGCCTGTGTCGCCTTTGCCAGGCTCTCTGCTTGTAGCAGAGCTGAGCCAAGTTACTGCCTCCTGGAAGGTGTGCTTCCCAAGAATGAGGGGCTATTTCCAAGACAACAAGATGGTTCTTTGGCTGTTTGTTGCTGAGTCTCTCTTGATTGTTAAAGAAAGAGCCTTCTCCAGAATCACTGTAACTTAACAATTGGATGAAAATTTGTTTTCATGGACGAAAGTTATACGTGCTCTGGTAGAATTTGGCTGGCAGTGTGGCTGTCCCCTGCTCCTCAATACCCCCCTCACACTTCCTTTCTTTGCTTCCACAGTCGTCACTGCGGACGTCTTCTCTGCCATAAATGTTCGACCAAGGAGATTCCCATTATAAAGTTTGATCTGAACAAGCCTGTGCGAGTTTGCAACATTTGCTTTGATGTACTGACTCTGGGCGGGGTCTCTTAGTGAGCCCCCAGGAGGGTCCGGGCCACCTCCCCAGTCTCTTCCCAGCAGCTGCTCTGCTCACCAGGCTGACCCCCAGAGCAGGAGCTGGCCAGCGTCTCCCTGCGGCAATAGACTGGAACGAACAATTAAGGACCATGTGTGATAGATCCCATTTCAGGTGACTCTGTATGATTGTCCGTGTGACTGTGATCGAGTTCACTAGGTGTCTGACTAATTGGACCAGGCCATGAGCCCAAGTGGTAAATGTGATAGGAAGTAGACCCCATTCTGCTAGCAGCATACAAGAACACTTTGAGAACCATTCTCCCTTCCGGCAGCCTAGTGTCCATCTCAGAGCGCTCACGCGGTCTCCTGCCTGGGCGACTCACGGTCAGCTGCTCCAGGAGCGCTGGCCTTGCTCTAGGGTAAGTGGCTTTGGACGTTCCTGCACAGTGTTTTCATAAAGATTACAGGATCCTCTTGCCCTGAAGTCTTTTTCTTTTCTTTTTTTTTTAAAGCTAAGCTGTATTTATAGTGAGCTACCCCTTTTTAAAAAGGTGAAATCTTCCTAAACAGGGTTCAAAATGAGAGCTGAGAAACCGTGGCCTTAACAGCTGAAAGCTTTACCAGTATTCATGCTACTCGGGTGTCAGCAGTGCAGTTTGGGCTTGGCACCTCCTAGCAGCCATCTCCTCTCTCATCTTGCTGTGTCCTGTCTGTGGAGTCCTCACTCTGCCACTAGGGAGTGGTGGAGGAAATGCACTTTTATTGTGCTGCACTTTTTATATAGCTGCATTATTGGTGATTCCAATTTTAAAATCCATATTCAAAAAATACACCCATGCATCAGTGATTCTAATGATCAGCTTTGACTGGACCTCTGCTCACACTAAGTCTTAAAGGGAAACTCCTGCAGAGTACCTTTTGGAGCAAGAGTCACACAGGCCAGGGGATGAGAAGGGGATCTCCAGCCTCAGGTGGAAGGACCCATCTCCGCGACATGAGTGCTTCTTGCTGAAACTGCCCCTAGTGATGCTGTGAATGCTGTTGGTCCCAGGTCCCAGTTCTGTGTAGCTTTCCATGCCCCATACGAGCCCACAGCTGAAGGCCCTGGCCAAACGTGTTACCTGGTTTTGGAAGGCTCTGGCGTGGATGCTGAATTGGGCCAGAGCTTATTGGGCCTTAGTCTCTGCTTTACATGTATTAACCCTGAGGTGTTAAACATCTTTTCAGGGTTTGGCCAGTTTTTTAAAAAGTACTCATTTAGAGAGAAACCTTTATTTACCACTGCTGAAAAAAAAGACAACTCTGAGATGAACAATATGTGTTACAGTTACACTCAGAGATTAACAATCTCAATCATACATACTGATTTTTCAGACATTTAATAACCACTACATTTTTTTTGCATTAATGAAGTATGGATATATGTGTAAAGGGACTAAATATTTTTTGCAACAGCCTGCTTGTTTGTTTGTTTGTTTTGGATAGTGGTATGTCCTCTATGTTGCTGTAGATTTATACATTCGATTACTTAAATGTGTGTGTGTAAATGAGCAGATAAATCAGTGCTACTTTTTTAAATATTTCTGTGATTTATAAGATATATATGCTTTCTATGTTAATATGAGCTTGTGCACAATGTTTAAAAGAAAAATTAGAAGAGTTGGGGACTAAAAGTCTGTGACATGTTTCATATAGAATTTTTATAGAAAAACAACGAGTCTTGGCAAACATGTGACCATGTGAGGCATGGGGTCAGTTTCCATTTTCTGTGGCCTGAGAGGGCCACAAGGAGGTGGGCGCAGTTGGCTTGATTCTTTCATTGTAAAGTGAGATAGTTATGCTCCAGGTATGAATTGAGGTGGTTGGTCCTTTTTACTTGTTTTAACATTCATGGTGGAGAGAGGAGGACGGGAATTCAGTCAGAGATGAGACTGACTGTCCTTCCCCTGCCCTACCATACCAATTTCAATAACAATATTGCCTCTAATTGCACTTAAAATCATGTTTAGAATATGTTAAGTCTAGGGATAGCTATGGTACTGAGCAGCCATGGGTCAGGGGAACATTTTGTGAGTCTTGCAGGCCTAGGAAAAGCACCTTTCCCCAGACTAGAGGACATCTCCCTGACCATGCCAGCCGTCACTGGGCTCTGCTCTGCAGGTCCCTTGAGTGGCGGCTGCCTGGTGGGCCTGTCCCATTCACTGCCTGGCTGGGACTTGACCCCTCTCAGTCTCCTTTGTGCTCTCCAAGATGACAAGACTTGGCCACAGAACTCACTGGCTGTTCCTGTTAAATTTAATTCGTAACTTAAATACTAGTAGCAAAAATTAAATTTTATTCATTTAGAAAGTTGCCAATTGTAAATGAGTAGAACAGGAATAAACTTTACTGAGGTATAATTTGCTGCATCAATCAACATTGTTCTGCTGACTTAGCTTTTTAACTGCCTCTTGCTCATCACCAGATTTATTATACAGTGTGTTCTTAACAGTTGTTTTTAAAGATGATGGTACAAACCATGTGCTATATAGGAATCCAATGCCTAAACTAACTTGCTATGATCCTCTAAGACAGAAATTTCGCACAAACTTAAGTGCCTACACGTAGGACTTTTTAATTTTCAGTTATGTTTTTAGTGGTGTCTCATTGAATGATGTATTAGGACATGTGTTCCATCTGGAGTTTGTTGCCTATGCACTGTCAACCCCAATTACCAATGTAGTCAAGGCTGGATTAGATTGCTCAGTTCACCTGCCATGTTCTAAGAGTGGGGTCCCTGTGACTGTTAGTCCTCTACCTCAGAGCCCTGAGTCATTTCTGACCGCCCTGTTCAGCTTCCTCACTCTTCTCCCTGAATGGGGTCCCTGCATGGAACTCAGCGTGCTTGTGGGATCCCCACCACCCCAACTCATGTCTCCATCTGCTGTATTGAACTGTATTGTGCTGATCTTATCTACAGGCATGAAGTGGAGGGAAAGTCTTGAGAGGGGAGAGCCTTGATCTCCAGGTAGGTTTCTTTAATCTGGAGAAAAAGAACACTGTCGAACTACGTAATATTTAGACATGAAAGGCAAAGTAATCCCCCTGTGACAGCCTGAGCAGTTAAATGTAACTCCCACCAACAGAGCCACTTGGAGTTCACAGGTGGAAACTGAAAGAGCTCCTGCAACAAGCTTTCTTCCAGGACCTGGGATTGCTTCTCTCAGGACAAGCCCGGAAGATCTGGGCTCTGCAAGCCCAGCCCCTCCTAATCTGAAGCAGCAAAGCTCCCACTCCCAGCTGGGGAGAGTGGGCGGCAGAGAGGAAACAACTTCCAAAGAGGTTTGGAAGCCACATTCTCCTTTTATGGAAGAAATTTAGTGAAGAGCTGATCATTTGATAAGATATTACTAAACACTTACTAAATTCCCAGAAGTAATCATAGATGCCTTAAAGACATTTTTTGGATGATCATTGCCTGTATGTTTCCTTTTTTGTGTGGCATAAATAATGTATTAACCTGTTACAATTGACAACATTGGTTTTCTGTAGCTAGGAAGTCTCAGGTTGGCAGACTGCTTGACTTAATGGCTTGTCCTTTCTTGGCAGATGTGTAGAGTTGGCTGTTACCAAGGGAGAGGGCAGTAACTGGGCAGAAACTGTAGCCACACATTTGGGTCGATCACCTTGGCTTTCAAGCCGTTGGGGTGCTGTTCAGTGTGGGGTGATGGCATCATATCAGACCATGGCGCTTATCAGCATTGTTTCTTTGGAGTCCGTGTATGGAATGTATTTTTCAAATATTGATATTTGCATTTTCTGTAACAATTCCTTATAATAAAATGAGATAAAATTGTGCGTTTAAAGTGGAAACTTTAATAAGACATTTGTAGTTACTTTTAATGCATAAGTACCAATAAGCATTAAAAACAAACACATTTTTAAAATTCCTGACATGTGAATAAATTTCTTTAACAGTTACCCTCTAGGAAACTGAATTTCTAGCACTTTTCAGAAACACATTGTTGGAGGCAGTCAAAAAGTAGCTATTTTAGGCCTAATGACCAGCTGCCTGGATTTACTGTGCTCTTGGTCCAGCTTCAGCCCATGGCAATGTGTGTGGTCACAGCTGCAGCCTCTGTCACCCAACCCCACTGGCGTTCTCCAACAGACTGGAAATTCCCCCTGGCTCCATTACCGAGGAGCAGCAACTCAAGAGGATCCACGCGTGGCGAGGTTTCTGCTGGTCCTGAGCTGAGGGGAGGACTGACACTGGTTTGATGGGATGCTAAGGAAGGGTTAGGTCTTGCATATTAAAACCTAGTGACCTGCAGCACCCTGTAGGAAGTGTACAAATCTAGTAGCTCATAGGGCCTCACACTCCCTTGAATTAATGTTCTCCCTTTCTTTACCTGTCTCCCATTTTGCTTATCCTTATTTCGGACCACCTGTGGTGAGATACCTCATTCTCTGGTGGCTTTTCTGACAGTTAATAGGAACTGTTAAGTGCTCCCAAGTAACCCTACTAGCCGCCCTTGAGGTGAACACTGGTCATACTATGTCATTACGTGAATACGAACAGGAACCAGGTACGCATCCACTTTCCCCCATTTTTGCCCAGCCAGGTCAGAGCACTGGCTTTCGTTCTGCTTTCTCATTGTTCGCTGACAATATTGGGCAAATGCCGTAAGTGCTGTGCCTTGGTGTCTGGACCTGTAAAAGGGAAGTGACCGGGGTCCTTTTTAGCTTACAGGCTGCCTGGAGGAAAGTGATCAGTAGTGTCCTTCCTCTTGGGCAAGTAGAGCTGGTGTGCACACCGGGAGTCCCCTGCAGTGAGGGCTGATGGGAGCAATGTCTGCTGCCTACTTGCAGGAATCGGGGGGCTCTGGCAGTAAGAGGTGCTCTCGAGGGTAGGGGTTCAGCCCAGGGTGATCCTGAGGGACACTGCAGATCTCGGGACAGAGACAGGCTGGGGCCTGTCTGAGGATCTATCAGATCACAGCTTGTCCCGGAGCTAAGCAAGCAAGGGATGGGGTGATGGTCTGATACGGCTCCCTTTGCTGTACAGTCATGCAGTGGCGAAGCTGTGACCAAAAAGGCTGGGCTTCACTCTGTGTGTTTATAGAAAACTGGAATCTCAAGTCAAAGGCAGATACTACATTTCCTTCAGCATGTTGGGGGCAGTTGCCCCACCTTTGCTTTAACACTGCCCAGTGGCAGAGGGAGCGACTTGGTAAAACACTCATTCGGCTCTGCCACCCCATGACTGCTCTAACTGTTAGCAGGTGGGGGCAGATGGATGCCCCTTTTCTGGTCCATAAAATGAGGCCCTCTCTGGACTGGCCTAGAGGTTAAATGAGAACAGATAAAATTTCCTGCCCAGCATAGTTGCCCAACGTGTATTAGTTTTCTTCTCCATTTCCCTCTGCCAGCAGGTCTTAATTGCCTGAGCTGAACTTTCTGTGGCTTTCATCTGAGGGACTCCTTCCTCCTCCCTAAGTTTGCCCGGGACCACCTCTGTGGAGAGAGAAGGGAGAGGCATATCCAGTAACCACCCACCTCCCATGGCTAAGCCCTTCGGACCGTTAAAATGACAACCTGCTCTTGCTGAATCCTTTGA
>NW_005360846.1:362943-379698 GCF_000412655.1 Myotis brandtii
ACACTATCCCTATATTTCTACCATACTGTAAGCTCCTTGAGGCCAGGAACCTGGCTTTCCTCCCATCCTCCACTCCGTGGCACAGGGGTGTTTGGCAAATATTTGTTGAATGACTAAGGACAACCAGCGCAGTGGCAGTGACTAGTTCCCAGTTAGCTTGGAGTTGAGATGCCTCAGGGGCTGAATGGGATGCAGAGCAAGGAAGGTCCTAACCTCAGCTCTCTGCTCCTGCTCCAGGGAGGGCAGTGACATGCCAAACTGCGGGAGTGAAAATAGCACAGTCAGGACGAGAACCCTGAGTCCGAGGCTCGGCTCCACGACTTTGTGCCCTTAGGAAGTTTTTGGACCTTGGCTGCCTCCTCTCCAAAACGAGCTAACGGCACACGTACCACGTGCTCCAGGAACTGTGGCTATAGGGGTACCGAACCCAGTAGCCTTGGTCCCTGTTCTCAGTCTGCAGTTCAGAGTGAGAGGCTGATAGGAAATCATGGTTACAGAACAGACTTGTTATCTGAGAAGTGAGCACATGGGACCTGTGTTGTGGGAACAGGTGCACCTAAATCCAACTGGTGGGCCAAGGGTTGATGAAGGCTCCCAAGAGGTGCTGTTGAGCTGAATTTTTAAGTAATAAGAGGGACAAATTGAGCGGAGGAAGAGGTATCATTCCAGGTGGAAGGCATTGTGGACACATGCAGTGAGTGGAGGATGTAGGGTGTGGGGGAGAGGCTGAGGGAGAAGATGAAGACTGAATGCCAGGAAGGAGGAGTTGAGGTGCCTATTGAATTGCTCGGGAAAGGCATCTGGACTAGACCCAAGGCGTGAGAAGAGCTCGTGGGAAGGGGTTCATGGAGGAGAGGCAGCTTTTAAGGAATGGGGCCATGGGACGTAGCAACACTGAAGTTACCTGCTGTTGATCAGGGAAGGGCAGGAGCCAGGCGAATGGGGGCTGAGGAGCAAAGACAGTGAGTACCTGCAGCTTTTTCAGAGGCTTATCTATGGCAGGAATAGATAAGGGCCACAGAAGAGTGCGCTCTTCCGGACTTAGGCAGGGAGAGGTTAAAGGTACAGGAAGGGCAGGTGAGGAAGATCCTGGGTGGGAAAATGAGTCAAGAGCAGAGTCCGGTGTAAGGAGCAGGTGTGGCCACAAGGGCAGTGAACCATGAGACTGCCCTTGTAGGGGAGGCAGCCTCCATTTTCTAGCCAGTGAATCTGGAAAGCTATTTAGTGAGATTAATTATAAACGAAAGAAAGGAAGAAGAATAGAGGATGTTTAAAGTAAGAGTTGAATCCAGCTGGTGTGGCTCAGTGTTTGACCCATGAACCAAGAGGTCACTAGTTCAATTCCTGGTCAGGGCACATGCCCAGGTTTCGGACTCAATCCCCTGTAGGGGGTGTGCAGGAGGCAGCTATCAATGTTAATTTCTCATCGGTGTTTCTATATCTCTCTCCCTCTCAAATCAATTTAAACATATTAAAAAAAAAAAGAGTTGAGGGGGTTGGGAAAGGAGTGGAGGTGAAGGCTCAGATGAGGAGAAACCGTGTCTAATAGCTTTATTGCCTTATCTCGGAGGTAGAAACACTCCTTGCCCCTGTCTACTCAACAAGAATCCAGGAGTTATGGGTATGAACTATGTCAAGTGTAGATTACAGTGACCTTGGACACAACCTGTGGAGAGCGGCTACAGCGTTTGGACAGGTTCAAGCCTGGGACTAATGAGAGGGCACGATCCTCTCGTGGCTTTGCCACGTGCAAGTCCCAGCACAATTATAGCCAAAGGCTATAGTTGTAAGCTTGAACCTACGGTCCGAACCTGTGGTCCCACGTGGCTAAGTGATACTGAGTAGATTCGAAACCCACAAGAATGTTGTAACCACGCCCTTACTTTGCCTCATGGAAACTGTCTATAAAATAAAGACTCGGTTTGCAGGCCCTGATGCTGTCTCTTCATCAGAGAGGGCAGCGTCCCACCCAGACCCAGCTTTCTTTTGTCTGTCTTTTCCTAATCCTTCACCACCCCCTTAGACTCACCAAACCTGGCCGTGCTGGCGCTGCACACAACCCACTGGAAGAGCTGCGAGCCCGGATAGCGGCAAATTGAGGCTGTTTGTATTGGCATTTGCAGCCTTGCGCAAACGCTGATGTTGTGCTAGCCCGTTACCTTGTTAGAGCTCTGAAACTACCTTTCGCCAAAAACGCAGAATTCTCCCTTTGAAAACACAGCACACCTTATTTTAAGTTTTTGAAATAGAAACAGTATCCTTGCTTTAAATTTAAAGAGGCATCTGGATTTGCTGCATCTATATAAGCAAAAGCTTTTCCAGTTTCCAGAATTAGTCTACTCTTTTTTATTGTCACCTCTGACTGTATTGGCCCAGCTCATATCAACTCAATGCAGCTTTTGGTTGTAAATTAGGGAAGAGTCACATATAAGAAAGGTTACAACCCTAGCTGATTTGGCTCAGTAGATAGAGCATCGGCCTGCGGACCAAAGGGTCCTGGGTTCGATTCCAGTCAAGGCATGTATCTTTGTTGCAGGCTCCTTCCCAGTCAGGGCTTGTGCAGAGGCAACCAGTCGATGTGTTTCTCTCACATCGATGTTTCTCTCTTTCCCTCTCTCTTCTACTCTCCCTAAAAATATCCTCGTTGAGTATTAACAAAAAAGGAAAGAAAAAAGGTTATAAAAGTCAGGGGTAACAAGTTTAGCCATCGGGGAACCTGGAAGAGTATGTTGATGCCGGTTTTTTTTAATGTATTTGTTTGTTTATTTATTTATTCATTCATTCATTCATTCCTTTTTGGTCTTTTCTGGATGTATCCTCTTGTTTCTGAGTTGTAAGAGAGTGATGTCGTCCCTTTTTGCCAGTGCCCCTGACGAGGCCAGCAGCTGATCTGGCAGCCTGGGAGTCCATGGGAAGGATTGGAGCTTACAGCCCTTTGCTTGTCTGTCCAGTTAGGTTTGAGTTGGTCATATTTGTGTTCATTAACATTCAAGGGCTCTGAAGGAGGATGGCAAGTAGATCTGGGGAAACAGTGGCAAAAACGGGCTGACCAGTACTAGGCGAGTTGCTGAGCTTTGGCCTCGGTCACCAGAATGGTGAGCCGCTGGTGAGGGTCATGGGCTACATTGCAGAGGCCAGAGTCCTTCCAGGCCCCCTTGTTCGATGTCAGGAGCCATCCTAGTGCACGTGAGTCAGGGCTCTTTAGGCTTCTCTGTGGGTTATCAACAGGTAGGGCACCAGCTTAGAGTGGGAAAGAGCATGTAATGGCCAGGGGTGGGCAGCCTATATATTCCTCCAAGTTGGGGTGGTCCAAGTCCCCACGATCTCTGTGTGTAGGGTTGTCCGGTGCTGGGTCACTAGGGGGACCGGTTGTTCTCACACACACACAGTGGGGCTCCTTGGCACCTGGCTTGTACAGCTTCCTGGGGACACCAGTCCAGTCTCTGCTCACACCTCCACTGAAGATAGAAGGAGAGGGACTTAGAGTCTGTCGGGGGTGGGGGTGGGGGAGGAGGAAGCAGTGAGCCATCTTGACGTTTTCCCAAGGTGGAGGTCTGCAGTGTTCAGCCCCTGAACCTTGTTCTCTCTCCTAACTTTCGCCAGCTTCCCCTGCCCAGGGCATCCTCCTGGCACTGCTCCCTGGCCCCGCCCCACCCTGTGCCTTCCTGGGAGGCAGCACTCCCTGCTTTGGCGGCAACACCAGTGAAAGGCTTTCTCCCACTGGCCTGTGAGCTTCTCAAAAGCAGTATCTGGCTCTGATTCTCTCTTCCCTTCCCACTCCATCCTAGTGCCTTGATCTTAGGGTCTTGGGCACTTGGGTAGGGTGGACAACTGAGGCAACAACACAAGGCCTGGTGGTCAGCCTTCTCTGAGAGGCCATTTCCTGACCCTTGCCCAGGTGCAGTCCTTGATGTCACCTGGTCCAACATAGCTGAGCAACCTCCTGTCCTGGGCAGAGGGAACCCACCTCATCTTAGGGTCCTGAGTACAGCCTCCCATGGACTCACAAGACTTGCAGAGAAAAATGAGATTCTTGGAATTGATGCCCATGTAGGTTCAAGTGCCTGGGACCAGAATCACTTGCTGTCAGAGAAACTGCTGCCCAGTTAACTTACCCAAGAGCAAGGCTGTCAGGGAAGGGCACTGAAACGCCACCTCCTTCCTTCTAACCATCCATCCCATCGCAGTGACCCGTGCTCCACACCCAGTCCCTCCTCAGGACTCGCTACTCCCAGTCTCCAGGGAGGTATGTACATGTGGAAAACAATGCATTGGGTTGAAGCTCGGGGATGGGGCCAAGCTCCTTGGAGATGGTCTGGAAGAGCTTTGTGGGGAAGGCAGAGCCTAAGCAACTCAGGGAAGTAAGAGGGCGTTACACAAAGACAGACAAGGCTGTGAGGACGGAGAGGGAGGCAGGTTCTCCAAGGGAGCAAAGTCAAGCATCTAAATGCACTCAAGCCTCTGGGCCCCTCCCAGGCGAGACCAGTGCTCTCTGAAGCCACCTGCATTCAGGATTGTGTTCCCGCAAGGCCCACCTTTGTCCCAGTTCCTCTTCCTAAAGCGAGGGCCCCTCTTTCTGGAGACATGATAACCCTGGAGGGGCTGCCTCTGCAAAACTGGTGGCTGGGAGAGAAGAGGCTTTCCTTCCTGCTGCTCTGAATTACGGTGGAGGGAACATGTGATGAACACGGTGGCTGGGCCTGGAGAAAGCTGCTGGCTTTGACACAAGAAATCAGCCTCAAGGAGAGCAAAGAGGTGTGCCTCTCCCCATAGAAGAGAGTGGATCTACACAACGGAGCACTCAAGGCGGGTGGCCCTTCTTGCAGAAGCCACAGCAGGTCTCCCTGACCCTCAGTGACCTGGGCTCTTACTTTGAGGCCCTCGAGGCTGGACGTTTGTCTAGTTCTGTCTCCTTGTCCCCTTATCAGAGCTAAAGGAGATTTGAGGGACTTGAACTGTATTTAAATCCAGGCTGGCCTGATCATTAAAGCAGGAAAACCATTTTTTTTCTCTAGTTTCCCCAAACCAACCTGGAATATCCCCTGTGGCATCTATTCTAATCTGGCTCACTTCAATTCTTACAGGCAAGGACTTCTCATCTAGCGTACCTCCTGGAATTCCTCAGAATTTGCAGTTCTTTTTTTAATATATTGATTTTTTTACAGAGAGGAATTTTGCAGTTCTTTTTTTAACATATTATATTGATTTTTTTACAGAGAGGAAGGGAGAGGGATAGAGAGTTAGAAACATCGATGAGAGAGAAACATTGATCAGCTGCCTCCTGCACACTCCCTACTGGGGATGTGCCCGCAACCAAGGTACATGCCCTTGACCAGACTTGAACCTGGGACCCTTGAGTCCGCAGGCTGACGCTCTATCCACTGAGCCAAACCGGTTAGGGCAGAATTTGCAATTCTTAAGAGGGCACCTCAGGGCATCAACGCAAGTGGTTATGTCCGCCTCCTTATCCCTCCTTAAGGCAGGAATGATTTGTGCTGACAAATAGGAAACGAAGGCCCTTGGATGGATGAACAGGCCAAAGCAAGAAAACAGTGCTTGCGACTTTTCAGTCCCTGCCAGGGGTTCTTCAGCAGGGTCTTTGGGGAATTAAAAAAAGAAAGAACAAAAAAGATGGCCAGATATCAATCCTAATATTCTCACCCAGTTGCCTGCAGTGAGGTCCCACCATTGATAATTTTTTAAAATTGCCCAGAAGATTCTAACATGTAGTTAAAGTTGAGAATCACTATCCCAGGACACATGTATTTTGAAAAAGTTCCCCTGGGATAACAATCAACTTACTGCCTCCCTGAACCACAGGATGAGCTAGGAGTTGGGTTTGGGAGCGGCGGAGGCAGCAGAAGGGAAGCCTGCTTACCTCGTTTGGGAACACCAGAACCTGCTGCCCCTGGCTGAGCTCCACTCCGTGTTGCATGGTGGAAACTTCTTCTTCTCTTTCAGTTCCTCTTTGTCTGCCTCCAAGCCTTTGGTGATCATGGCTTCTACCTGGGTTAGTGCCGAGGTGGGGAGCCCATCCTTTCCATAGAACCTTCCAATCACCTTTCCTGTAGTGATAGGAGAGCTGCTGTCAGAACCGGGGGTGGGGGTGGGGTGGGGGCAGGAGGAGATGCTTGGCTTCTCCCGCAGTTGTAATACTGCCCAGGGCTCTACTGGAGCCTGCTGGCTGCTTATTTCTTAAGAACTCATATTGGAGGACTTGGGCACCTTCTATCCCAATGTTTCAACATCGTACAAGACTCCAGATAGAAGCATCCCTTTTGTACTTGTAGAGTCTTCTGAGGAAATTATAAAACGTCTCACTTCCAGACATCAGTCCCCTGAGAGTGGAACATGTGATTCATTTTCAATGCTCCACAGTGCCTGAGGCACACAGTAGGTGTTTAATAAATGTCTGACAAATAAATGGCCTTCTGTGTAACATTTTTGTGGCTTAATTCTTCCCAAAATTGAATTATTTTATCATATATAACTATAAATAAATTACTTATTAAGCAACTACTTAGTGGCAAGTGCTATGCTAGCACAGAACTACTATTTTCTTAATCCTCATAACCCTATGAGAAAGTAATCATTGTTCCCCTATTCACAGGAGAGACGGGGGAGGGGGGTGTCTATGAAATGAGTAGTTCTGAGGAGACCAAGATGGCGGCATAGGTAAACACCGCAGACTGCTGCCGCAAACAACCACTTCAAAAATACAACTAAAAGACGGAACGGACATCACCCAGAACCACAGGAAGGCTGGCTGAGGAGAGACTCTTCAACTAGAAGGAAAAATAACAGCACACCGAGGCTCAGAGGAGGCGCAGTGTGGAAAAAACTCAGGTGCGGAGGTGCGCGCGCAAAGCGGGCTGGTGGCTGAGAGCGCGGTTGTCGTTTTCGGTCAGGGGGGAGTCTCAGACTCTGAGCTCCAGATACGGGCGAATCGCTGGGGACTCGGACCCAAACGGGAGAAGCGGGAGTGTCTGGCATCAGTTGGAAGGCAGCTTTCCCTCCGAGGTTTGCAGCGGTTCCGGGGGTTCTGAGAAGCAGAGCCTCTGGGAACGGGACTGAGAGGGGCCATAACCGCTCCCTCCGCCCGCCCGCCCTGTTGAGCCCGCCCCGCCCAAGCCCTGCGCAGAGCCATTTGCCAGATCGCCTCAGGCAAAGGCTAGATTAGCACCTCCCCAGAGGACAGAAGTTTTCCGCGGCAGACACAGCTGATTCACACAGCCAGTCGGCCTGGTGGTCAAATCCCTCTAGTATTAACTACAACAATCAAGGCTCAACTAGAACAAGACTGCGCACAAAGACCACTAGGGGGTGCACCAAGAAAGCATAAAAAATGCGGAGACAAAAAAACATGACAGAAATGGAGGATATAGAGCTAAAAATCGCAATTTTGAGGGCTTGCAAAAATGTGCTAGAAGCTGTCAATAAACTTGAGGAGAGAGTCACGAAAACTAATGAGACCCTCGATGCTATGATAAAGAACCAACTAGAAATTAAGCATACACGGACTGAAATAAAGAATATTATACAGACACCCAATAGCAGACCAGAGGAGCGCAAGAATCAAGTCAAAGATTTGAAATGCGAAGAAGCAAAAAACACCCAACCGGAAAAGCAAAATGAAAAAAGAATCCGAAAATACGAAGATAGTGTAAGGAGCCTCTGGGACAGCTTCAAGCGTACCAACATCAGAATAATAGGGGTGCCAGAAGATGAGAGACAGCAAGATATTGAAAACCTATTTGAAGAAATAATGGCAGAAAACTTCCCCCACCTGGTGAAAGAAATGGACTTACAGGTCCAAGAAGCGCAGAGAACCCCAAACAAAAGGAATCCAAAGAGGACCACACCAAGACACATCATAATTAAAATGCCAAGAGCAAAAGACAAAGAGAGAATCTTAAAAGCAGCAAGAGAAAGAGACTCAATTACCTACAAGGGAATACCCATACGACTGTCAGCTGATTTCTCAACAGAAACTTGGCAGGCCAGAAGGGAATGGCAAGAAATATTCAAAGTGCTGAATACCAAGAACCTACAACCAAGAATACTTTATCCAGCAAAGCTATCATTCAGAATTGAAGGTCAGATAAAGAGCTTCACAGATAAGGAAAAGCTAAAGGAGTTCATCACCACTAAACCAGTATTATACGAAATGCTGAAAGGTATCCTTTAAGAAGAGGAAGAAGAAAAAGGTAAAGATACAAATTGTGAACAACAAACATGCATCTATCAACAAGTGAATCTAAGAACCAAGTGAATAAATAATCTGATGTACAGAATGAACTGGTGATTATAATGAATCAGGGACATAGAAAGGGAATGGACTGACTATTCTTGGCGGGGAAAGGGGAATGGGAGATGCGGGAAGAGACTGGACAAAAATCGTGCACCTATGGATGAGGACAGTGGGTTGAAACTAGTGAGTGGTTCTGAGCCCGCACATGCTCTCTTCCCTGCGCTGCCCCCCCTCCCCCATTCTCTTCTTGCTCAGTCCTATGGACATATTGGGTGGAAATTGGTTTTAGTTTAAAATCCATGCCAGAATTTGTAATGGTCTAAGCTATGGCAGCAGCCAGCAAGTGGTCGGAGAGCCTGTAGGCTAAAGCTACAAAGGGCTCAGGTCTCCTCAGGGGCAGGAACTTTCATCTTCAAGTCCTGAGTGTAAGTGGCTGTCACAGGGCAAGAGAAGCAGCAGAAAGCACTTCTAGAAGGTTTGACCAGGGAGGACGAGGTAGCTGTGTATACTTGCCCAGCTGTGTCTGTCCAACCTCTCCAGGCCCTGAGCACTTAGATCCCAGAGCACTTACATAGAGTGTGCCCAAGATTCAGTTCTTCCTCTCAAGTTCAGCTCCCCATCCGGACGTTTCCAGTTGTATTTGTATCACTTCTGGCTTTTGTTATTTGGATTAGGAGCCTTGGGTCTCTCTGATACCCCCTCCTGTATATCTAAATGCATGCTTCCATGTGCTCATGTCCAATCCATTAGCAACTCCCTAATTCTGCCCTTTTCCATTTCTACTGCTACCACCCTAATCCAAACTCTGGATTACAATAGCCTCCCAACTGGTGTGTCTCCCTCAGCTCATCCCTTCCCAAAATTCTTTCTCCACAAAGCAGCTAGGTGAGCATTTGAAAAAATGATTATCATGTCACCTCCATGCTAAGTTTAAACCCTGCAATGGTTTCCTAAAACACGTGGATAAAGTACAAACTTCTTACCAAAGCCTCCAACACTCTATAAGCATCTGGCTTCCCTTTGCCTTCTGAGCCTCTTCTCAAGCTGTCCCTCCCTCATTTCCTGCCGGCTCCTGCCCACTGGCCTCCTGCCTAGTCCTTGACCATGTTTAGCTGCCTTTACCTCAGCCTGAAAGGCTCTGTCCAGATCTCAGCATGGCTGCTCCTTCCCGCCTTCCAGGTCTCACCTTATCTGTCATCTCCTCTAAGAGGCCTCCCTGACCTTCTTCTCTAAAGGGGCCACACCCTCCCAAACCTGCACTGCATTAGCGTTTTAGTTTATTCACAGTACTATCTGGACTTGCTTGATCTGCTTACTTATTTATGATCTATCTCTCCCTACCATGAGGCCCCAGCACTCAAAACAGCTCAGTACAGAGCTTTCATTTTACATGCTTGTTAGATTAAATGAAGGGTACAGGGCCCTAGTCCCAGGCCTGCAGTCTAGAGTTGGCCTGGCACAAGAATTTCTCCTATTGAAGGTCTCTATGCATGGTGACAGGCTATCTTGTGGCTTTTAGGCATGCGACCCAAAGAGAGGGCAGCAGCAGTAGTAGAGGCAATAGAGAGAGTTGTAGTAGCTGCTTCATGAGAATGGTGATCACCATTGGCTGAGTCTCTAAGTCGGTGCTATATCCAGAAAACAACAAAAGACATCTCATTTTCCCTGGAGGCCTGGCCATATGGCTGCCAATATGGCTTTCTGGTTGTCTTCACCTCACTGTGCACCCATATATACACATTCATCCTTGGATGTGTCCTGAGGGTTTCTGATGCCCTGTAAGAGCCTAACACAACCCCCTCCTATAGAGTGAGCTAACAGAGGCAGGCACTGCACTCAGCTCATCCCTGGTCCCCACGAGGATCAGTACCAGAGCTTATGCATAGTAGATATTCAAACATATCCCGACTTAACTATAACCCTTCTGAAGCATTTCCAACCATATGACCCCCACCCTCCTCACATACATCAACACTCTTCAAATAAGACTAGTTCACTCATCTCACCAAACACCAGTATGACACATTTGGTCTGGCATTCTTTGCCCACTCACAGGACTCCACCCTTACTCTTTTGTGTTGAGTTTTCTTTTCCTTATTAACCCAGTAATGTTTCAGCCTTGGTTCAGCAACCTCGTGGGAAAAGGGAGAACCAAGCCTTTGGAAGGGCAGATGGATAGAGGCCAGTTCCTTCCATGGCAGACATGGCTGTGGTCTAAGGGATGAACTGGGGCAGCCTGGGTGAAACAGAGAAGGGGTGCTACAGGTTGGGATGACAAAGGCCAACAGTGGCGGGTGTGGAGGAGGGTGGGCATGAAAACAAAACCTTAGAAGTTACTAAAAAAGCCTTGGCAAGTTGGATGTGTAGGGAGCAGAGGAGTTAGTACAAATGGCAAGGTTTTCAGAAAAGGTAACCCACGTAGTAATGACAGAAGCATCACTCAGAGGCCTGCGGGGTGGAGGAGGAACTTCCCATGTAGACCTGTTCCAAAGGTGAAAGGACACTGACGTTCCTCAGGAAGTCAGCTGGGTCCAAGTGGGGCTCCCGTGAGAGGCTGGGGCTGCAATCAATGGGAAAAAGGGGCTCCAACCACCCCAGTTTCTGTGACTAACATTTCTCTAGGTGTCTTCCCATTTAAAAGGCGAATTCCCTCCTGCCTCACTAGTCAGCAGCAAGGGCAGTGCCCTACACAACTAGCTTTAACACATGTTTGATTAGCATAACTTCCCCCCGGGACACAATTCATTAAGGATGGACATAGGTTAATGTCTCTCTCCTTAGAGGACAAAGTACAAGGATATCTGTCAAAACTGCACACGAACTTGGGCTTCAAGCCTTCCTGCCTGCTGAAGCCAGATGCCCGGAACGCTGTGAGACAAGAAAGCTGCCCTCCTGGAGCTGGTTGGTTAAGCGTGGTGCAGGCAACTGGCTTAGGGGCAACAGAGGCCAAAGCAAATGGGCAGGCAATACTTTCCCAAGATTAAAAGTGAGGGACCAGGTGCCCCATCCATTTCCTTCTGGGACTCACTGCCACACTCCCAACTAGAGTTTAAGGTGAAAAATCCATAGGTATTTTTCAGATTTTAACCTTGAGTCCAAGCCCCAAAGAATTCTAGTCCGTTAAAAAATTGCAAGAAAAAGAAATGAGATCTTTGGAAATGGCCTGTGGAATACCTACCAACAAATTCGTAATTCTTCTCATAGAATGATAGCCAATTTTGAAGTGTCAGCATCTCAGAAAGTGACAAGTCAGACACATCATCCACAAGGCCTGCTTCAGAGTAGTCCCCAGTCACAAACGCTCTGGATGCGTCTCGGCCTGCAGCAGAGATGTTTCCAGTCGGTTAACTTATAAGTCGCTGACATCGTACCACCAACTCAAGAATCTATTTCCTGAGAAACATCTGAAAACCCCCCTGTCCACCCCCAAATATAATCCCCCTCCTCTGTCACAGATGCTCGTGGACCTTGGACACACATTTTGGCATTTATCACATTCTTTCATCTACTTTCAGCAACATTCAGTACAGCTGACATGTCCCTCGGCTTCCATGACACTACACTCTGGTTTTCCTCCTACCTCTCTAGCGCATTTACTACCGCCTCTGAGATCAATCATTGTCCACTTCCTCTACTCCATCCACACCCTCCACTTGACAATCTCATCCACTCCCGTGGTTTCAAATACCACCTCTAAACCAAAAATTGCTAAGTGTGTATCTTTAGCTCAGACTTCTCTTGAGCTCCAGACCTATATATTCAATTGTCTACTCAGCATCACTTACATGTCATCACAAGTTCAAAATGTTCACACTCAACTAATGGTCATCAGCACGCCAGCCCTAGGAAAATGCATCTGTTCTAGTATTCCCTATCTCAGTAAATATCAACCAGTTGCTCAATCCAGAAATGCAGTCCTTGGCATCTCCTTCATCCCTCACATCCAATCAGTCCCCAAATCCCATAACCTAAATAGTTCTTATATCTACCTTTCTCCATCTCCCACTAAGCAAGCCCAGGCTGTCATCATTTTTCATCTGAACTACAATAAACCCCTAGCAGTTCTTTATATAGTCATTCTTTCCCTACTAATCGATTTTTCATACAACACTTAGATTATTTTAAACACAAATTGATCAAGTCATTCTCTTGCTTAAAAATTCTCAGTGACTTCCTTCTGCTCTATGATATCAAAATTCCATAACATGCCATTCAGAACTCTGCACCAGCTGCCACCAACCTTGCCTTCCCTCTGTGCTCCCTGGCCTCTGGTCACAGCAGTGTGTGTTCCCTTTTACACTCATCACAAAAATAATTCATTAAGTATGTGACAACTACTGACTTTTTGTCTTTTACCTGTCAGCAAATTGTATAAGGGAAACACAAAACTCCTTTAGTATTGATTACTCAGTGTCTGGTAGTGTCTGTTCTTTAGTACATTCTCAATAAGTATTGACTGAATGAAACCAATTGATTTTCAAAAAGACTGTCAAGGCAATTCCAAGAGGGAAAGAATAGTCTTTTCAATAAGCGGTGCTTGAACAACTGAATAGCCACATGCAAAAGAATGAAATTAGATCCTTACACCATATGTAAAATGAACTCAAAATAGATCAATGAGCTGAATCTATGAACTAAAAACTATAAAATTCTTAGAAGAAAACATAGGTGAAAGTCTTTGTGACCTTGGATTTAGCAATCGTTTCTCAGGACACCAGAAGCACAAGCAACCAAAGAAAAAAATTAGTTGAACTTGATCAAAATTAAAAAATTTTGTGCTTTAAAGGACACTATCAAGAAAGTGAAAAGAGCCCTGACCAAGAGCCCTGATGGGTGTGGCTCAGTAGCTTGTGCGTTGTCCTGTGCACCGCAAGGTCACTGGTTCGATTCCTGACTGTGGGTTCTGTCCTAGTTAAGGTACCTGGGATGCTCAAGGGAGAAGGCAACCACTTGATGTTTCTCTCTTCCCTCTCCCTTCTCCTCTCTCTAAAATCAATTAAAAATATTTTTAAAAATATCAAGTTACAAAAAAAAAAGGTAAAAAGACAACCTACAGAATGGGAGAAAATACATGGTGTCCCCCAAAAATGTATACACACTCTTTTTTCTGATAGCTCAATTGATGTTTCTTTTCAGATTTAACCCATTGGAATGAATAATTCAAAGTGTGTATACATTTTTTGGGACATCCTATATTTGCAAATCATTTATCAGTATCCAGAATATATAAAGAATTCTCACAACTCAAAAATAAAAAGGCAACCCAATTAAAAAATGGACAAAGAACTTGAATAGATATTTCTCCAGGGAGGATATACAAATGATCAACAAGCAAATTAGTTATTAGGGAAATTCAAATAATCAAAACCACAATGAGATAGCACTTTCAACCCACTAAAATGACTATAATAAAAAAGACAACCATTCAGTGAGGAAGTGGAGAAACTGAAACTCTAATACACTGATGGGAATGCACAATAGTGCAGCTACTTTAGAAAACAATTTGGAAGTTTCTCAAAAAGTTAAACATAGAGGAGCCTGTAGGAGGCAGCCGATTAATGATTCTCTCATCATTGATGTTTAATGATTGGGTCCTGGCTGGGTGGCTCAGCCTGTTGGAGCGTCGTCTCCATACACTAAAAGGTTGCGGGTTCGATTCCCAATCAGAGCACATACTTAGGTTGCAGGTTCAATTCCTGGTCAGGGTGCATAGGGGAGGCAACCGATATGGATGTCTCTCTCTCTCCCTCTCCCTCCCTCCCTCCCTTCCTCTCTTTCTACAAGCAATAAAACATAGCTTCCAGTGAGGATCAAAATTATTAATAATAATAATACCTAGTGTTACCTGGCAATTCTACACTCAAGAGAACTGAAAACATGCCTACAAAAAAGCTTGCACATGAATGTTTTAGCATTATTCATAATAGGTAAAAGTGAAAACAACCCAATTTCCAACAAATGATGAATAAACAAAAGTGGTATATCTATACAATGGAATATTATCCTATTTAATAATCCTATATAATAAAAGGCTAATATGCAAATTGACCACACAGTAGAACCACCAGTCGCTATGATGTGCACTGACCACCAGGGGTCAGACGCTCAATGCAGGAGCTGCCCCCTGGTGGTCAGTGTGCTCCCACAGGGAGAGCGCTGCTCAGCCAGAAGCCCTGAGCCAGGCTCACGGCTGGCGAGTGCAGCAGTGGTGGTGGGAGCTTCTCCCACATCTGCGGCAGCACTAAGGGATGTCTGACTGTCGGCTTAGGAGCGGGCCTAAGCTGTCAGTCAGACATCCCCTGAAGGCTCCCGGACTGTGAAAGGGTGCAGGGACCCCACCCCCCCAGTGCACGAATTTCATGCACCAGGCCGCTAGTTTGACCATAAAGAGGAATGGAACTCTAGCGGGTTTGGCTCTGTACAGTGTTGGCCTGTGGACAGAATGGTCAATTCCAGCCAAGGGCATGTACCTCGGTTTCAGGCTCCTCCCTGGCCCTGGCCCTGGTAGGAGGCAACCAATCAACGTGTTTCTTTCACATTGATATTTCTGTCTTTCCCCCTCTCTAAAAATCAATGGAAAAATATCCTTGGTGAGGGGGGAAAAAAAAAGGAATGGAGTACTGGTACATACTAATATACCACGGACGAACCTTGGAAACATTGTGTTAAGTGAAAGAAGCCAGTCACAAAAGCCACATGTATGATTCCATTTATATGAAATGCCCAGACAGAAAGTGGATAGTGGTTGTCGAGGGTTGGGGGATGGAAGGGAATGGGGAGTGACTGCTAATGGATGTGGGGTTTTTTTTGTAGGGGGTTCGATAAAAATGTTCTGGAATTAGCAATGTCTGCACAACTTTCTGACTATATTAGAAACCACTGAATTATACATGTTAAAGGGGGTAGATTTCATAGTGTATGAATTATATCAATAAAAGGTAATAAAAAGATTGACTGAACAAATGAATAGACGAACCTAATCTGCTTCTCTTCTAGCCTGTGTGGGCAGTGGGGAGCATGTTGTAATCTTTGGCACAAGGCAGGCTACATTAGTGGTCAATAAATGGACGCTGAATGAATAATGGGCACCGAGGAACTCTGTAGACAGCAGAGCAAACACCACCCCAGAAGCAGAGGGTTTTATGCTCACACTTGTGGATGTAGCCATGACAGCTGCTTCAGGGTGGGGCAGGATAGTGCACCCAAAAGTGCCCTCTCCTCGCAGGTAAACTAAAACCCCTGACTCCAGTCCCAGCTCCACTTCCCCTGCTCAACTGTTTGAGGAGCTTGGCAACACCAACTGAACTTGATTCCCTTTATATGCTTCTTCTGTCTCTTAAGTTCTCCCTAGAAACAGGGAAGTGGCTTGTATTTAAGTACCAGAGGCAGCTTCCCAATTTCCCTAAGATAACGAACAAGTGGGAAAATGCTCATTTAATATCAGCCTTGTCACTGGCCTTAAGCTTGCTCTGCATTTTTTTCCCCCTCTTTAAACCTGATAGGTGGTCATTCCTCGGGGCTGGTAAGTCAACATCTAAAAGTAATAAGCTGGTGGTTTTCGTCTAACTCAGTGGTTCTCAACCTTGGCTGCACATTACAATCACCTGGGAATCTTTTTAAAATCCTGATTTCTGGGCCTCATCCTCCAGAAATGCTGTTTCTTTGTTACTAATGTTGTGGTCCCACCCCATAACAAAGAAACAGAATTTCCGGAGGATGAGGCCCAGAAATCAGGATTTTAAAAAGATTCCCAGGTGATTCTAATGTGCAGCCAAGGTTGAGAACCACTGGTCTAAGTCCTGTTAGCTGTGAGGGCTTTAGGCAAATCACATCCTTTAATCCCCTCGGCTGTAAAACAGGGTCAGCAGAGCAAACTTAAACCGACACGTTTCTTTGAGGCATAACATACGCACAGCTGAGTACTGAAGGGCTGCAAAAGGTGGCCAGGCTCTTGCCCAGCGCTCTAACCTCAGAATCTTCTTTAAGGCAGGCAGACAAGTGCATCTGTGCCGGAAGCAGGACCTACTCAAGCCAAATGCACTACTTTTAGGGGAAAGGTGGATCCGGAGGAATTGAAGAGACAATTGGCGTCAGCAGGGTCTCCTTCATCTCTGCGCCCCGAGAGCCACGCAGTGTGGCACAAAGCAGGTGCCCCTCGGGGGCTTCTGCCGGTGGGTAATGGGTAACTAACAAGAGGCAGGAGGCGCGCTTCTCCCCGTAAGTCAGGAAGAAGGACATGGAGACGAGAGGCCGCTAACTGCTGGCCGAGTCAGCGAGACTAGGAAGGCCGAGCGGCAGAGCCCGGCCCCCATGCCGGCCTGATGAATACGGGGAGGAAAACAGCAGATGAATGAATGAATGAATGAATGAATGCCGCACAGGCGGCTACCCGCCTGCGTCCGAGCACGAGAGGGCACGAGCCGCCGCGCTGGTACCTGCGAAGCCGCTATAGGGAGCCCCAGGCTCGTAATGCCTGCGGCCGGAGGACACGTCGTAGACGCGGC
>NW_005360846.1:379910-380276 GCF_000412655.1 Myotis brandtii
CAAGGTGGCCGCCTCTCCGCCCACAACGAAGATGGCGGAGACGCTGGTCGTGACGTCACCGGCGTCACACTCTCTCCTGTCCGCCCGGCACGGAGGGGACGCGGAGGACTGAATGGGAGAAAGTCCAGGTAAAGCTCACTTCCTGGCTCCTACTCTTCCTCGTGCCTTTTCTGGAATTGCGCAGCGAAAGGGCCTTCTGGGCCTGCCGGCTGTCCGCCCCTAACAAAGACAGTGACCACGGAGGCCAGGGGACGGCGCAGACGCGACAGCAGCGCCTGCTTGTCCCTCGCCGTTCCGCCCTTTGCCGACACTGTCCTCCGCGGCTGTCGCACGACAGCGGGTCGAGTCCGCTTGACGGCGCCTTAG
>NW_005360846.1:380858-388630 GCF_000412655.1 Myotis brandtii
GGCCAGGTAGAGCCCGCAGCGTCCGGGAATGGCAGCAGCGGGGCGCCGGGACGTGCGTGGGGTGCTTTCAGTCTGTTCGCGACCAGAGGCGGCTACAAATTGCTTTAACTTTGCATAGAAATGTGGAAAGCCTAGACTAGACCTTGCTCTGAAAAACGGAACAAGACCAGATGTTGTAATGCAGACGTTTGTGCAGTTGCCGGACGCTGGATCCACCGCTCCCTGGAGCTTTCTTATCAGGCTCCAGAACAGCTTAAGGGAAGGGAGGCACAGTGATCCAGGGAGTGCCGGCGAACCCATTGTTTTTTTATTGGCCAGGGGGGTTGTACCGAGCACCTTTTGAATCCAGTGTGGGCGCCTAACGAATGTGGGAGGAGAATAACATACCTTGGAAAAACACATTCTAAAAGCCATTCTCATCAGGCAAAAACTAGCGTTTCCAAGTACACATTTGATTTTAGATCTCTGAAGAACCATATTTTAGACTAATTTAAACCTTCATCGAGCCTAAAACTTACAGGCAGATACCAGATTTCCCGTGAATACTTGTAATTATAGTTTTTGGCATAATTACCAATGTCACCTCTATTAAATTATTAACAGCCAGTCGATATGGCAACAAAATATTTTCCTTGGAAAGGACCTAAGGAATTATGTGTACTGAACACTTCATTTTAGAGTTAAGAAGAGAACTTGGATTGTTACTAAAAGAGATCTGACCCAGGGTCACCCAGTAAATCATTGACAAAACTGAAGACTGCTACTCACATCTCTTGATTTTTGTTGGTCTTATCTCCACTACCTCCTTCTTGGGACTCTATTTTATTTAACTCCACAATGTTATAGCAAAAAGGTGCTTAATTTTTGAAATAAATAAGCCATGTAGGCTGTCAGTGAAGTAAGTGTGAGTACCTAAAGCAGTAAATTGACAGCTACTTGTAATGCCATAAAAAAGTGATCCAGAGGCTTGTAAAATATTTTAAGAATGTTTTCCTGTACCTGGCCAGATTCACATAATATGGTTTGTATGTTTTTTTTAAAAAAATATATTTTATTGATTTTTACAGAGGAAGGGAGAGAGATAGAGAGTTAGAAACATCGATGAGAGAGAAACATCGATCAGCTGCCTCCTGCACATCTCCTACTGGGGATATGCCCGCAACCAAGGTACATGCCCTTGACCGGAATCAAACCCGGGACCTTTCAGTCCGCAGGCCGACGCTCTATCCACTGAGCCAAACCGGTTTCGGCCATTTTTTTATATTTTCCTTTAAAAAAGACTTGTAAGTCATCCCAACTCTTGAAAATGTTGGTCATATTAGTGAGTGAGGGTTTTCTTTTCTTTTTTTTCAATTACAGGTAACATTCAATGTTATATTGTATTAGTTTCAGGTGTACAGCTAGTGGTTAGATAGTCTTATATTTTACAAAGCATTTTGATATTTCAAGTATCTTCTTGGCACCATACATAATTATTACAATGTTACTGACTATATTCCCTGTGCTATTCTGTAACTACCAATCTGTACTTCTTAATCTCTTCACCTTTTTCACTCAGTCCTCCAGCCCACCTTCCCTCTGGCAACCATCAGTCTGTTCTCTATCTGTGAGTCTGTTTCAGTTTTGTTTGTTCATTTATTCTGTTCTTTAGGTTTCACATATAAGTAATATTATATGGTGTTTGTCTTTCTCTAACTTATTTCACTTAGTATCATACCCTCCAGGTACATCCACGCTGTCACAAATGGTAAGATTTCATTCTTTTTTATGGTCAAGGAATATTTCATTGTATATAGTATCACAGCTCTTTTATCCACTGGTCTGTTGATGGGCACTTGGGTTGCTCCCATATCTTGGCTATTATAAATAATGCTGCAGTTGAACATAGGGTTGCATATATTCTTTTGAATTAGTATTTTGGATTTCTTTGGATGTATACCCAAAAGTGCAATTGCTGGATCATAAGGCAGTTTCATTTTTTTCTTTTTCTTTTTTGAAGGCAGTTTCATTTTTAATTTTTTTTCTTAAAATATATTTTTTTATTGATTTCAGAGAGGAAGGGAGGGGGAGAGAGAGACATCAATGATGAGAATCATTGATCGGCTGCCTCCTGCACGCCCCCTACTGGGGATTGAGCCCGCAACCTGGGCATGTGCTCTTGACCAGAATCAAACCCGGGACCCTTCAGTTTGCAGCCGACGTTCGATCCACTGAGCCAAACTGGCTAGGGCTCATTTTTAATTTTTTGAGGAACTTCTGTACTGTTTTCCATAGTGGCTGCACCAATCTGCATTCCCACCAATAGTGCACAAGGGTTCCCTTTTCTCCACATCCTTGCCAACACTTGTTATTTGGTGATTTATTGATGATAGCCATTCTGACAGGTGTGAAGAGATACCTCATTGTGGTTTTAATTTGCATTTCTCTGATGATTAGTGACATTGAGCATCTTTTCATATGTCTATTGGCCACCTGTATATCCTCTTTGGAGAAGTGTCTATTCAGGTCCTCTGCCCATTTCTTAATGGGGTTGTTTGTTTTGGTGTTGAGTTGTAGGAGTTCTTTATAAATTTTGGAGATATATATATATTCCCTTATCAGATATATCATTGTTGAATATCTTCTCCCGTTCAGTAGGTTGTCTTTTTGTTTTGTTGCTGGTTTCCTGTATTGTGTGAAAACTTTTTAGTTTGATGTAGTCCCATTTGCTTATTTTTTCTTTTGTTTCCCTTGTCTGAGGGAATACATTAGAAAAAAATATTGGTAAGAGAAAGGCGTGGGTTTACTTTTGAGCTCTCTACTTTGTTCTATTAATCTATGTGTCTGTTTTTATGCTAGTACCAGGATGTTTTGATTACTATAACCTTGTATATAGTTTGACATCAGATAGCATGATACTTTCAACTTTGTTCTTCTTAAAATTGCTGTTCCATTTTTTTTAAAATTTCAAGAATATCCATAATTCTTTCCACTCTAATCCTAGGTACATTATAAGAAAGTGAAACTGTGCAAGAAAGAGCTGTGTGGATCTGTTGAAGGAGTTGACACATTTCAGAATTATCCAAGAGAGAGAGTAGAGAAATAGTGTTTACATTGTGAGATTGTTAGACAGGAATAGAACTACAGGTGAAGTTTACAGGAGTCCTGTAATGTAAGGCCAGGAAGTACTCAAGGTGTGGTCCAGAAATTATGCAAGGGCTATGACATTATTCATTTGTTTATTGAACAAATATTTGTTGGGCATATACTGAGTGCCAAACACTTGGATGACAGTGGGCAAAGCAGATACTTGTCCTTAAAGAGTATGTAATACCGAAAGAGATTCACATTAACCCAGCAATTATAGGCATGGTGAGGATTACCCAAGGGAAGGTGTAAGGGAAAAATAGCAAGAATATTTAACCCCATCTAGGGAGTCAAGGAAGACTTACCTGAGAGAGTAACATTTCAGCTCAGATTTGAAGATGAAAGCAGACGGTGCAGAAGGTGTTAGCAGTGTTCCAGGCAGAGGGAATCACATGCATGACCCCAGAGTCCAGAGAATGGAGAATATGGCAGAATGGTATCATATATTAGGGTTAGGTAAAACTGCCTCAGGGACAGAAAACCCAGTGCAACAGTGCTTTAAACAGTAAAGAAGCTTCTTATGTAAAAGTCCAGGTTTGGCAGTTTCACAGCTATCGGACCTGACTCTATCCATCTTGTGCTGTCATCCTCCACCAGACACTTTCTACCTAGTGATCCAAGTGACTCCTTCAGCTTTTAGTTTCCACATTCCAACCAGCAGGAAAGGGAAAGGGCCATACTTCTTCTCTTAAGGGCATGGCTTATATCCCATTGACCCAAATCCAGCCACATAGCTGCAAGGGAGGCTGGGAAAGATCCTTATTCCTTTCCCACATATTCAGCTAAAACTCAGAATTTAATTATTGAGGAAGAAAATAGATATTGGGTTATAATAGCAGTCTTTTATTCATGTGCCTAGATCATAGAATGCAGCAGGAGGAGAACAAGGTTAGAGAAGTAGGCAGGGACCAGATTGTGGGAGTTTTTTGCATCCTCGTTAAATAGGAGTTTGGAAACAGGGGAGTTTTAAATAAAGTGCCATGCTAGTTGTGGGTGCCTTGTGGGAGAACCAGAGTGGGGTCAGAGTGGACCCAAGCAGATCAGTTAGGAGGCGATTATGGCAGATTTGGGTGGGAGAGTTGGGGCCTAGGTTGTTACTACAATTTCATGACTCTCACTGGTTAGCACTGGTTATTTGAAGAGTGGTTCTGACTCAAAGTGAAGGCTTAGCCAAAGTTTAAACACCTAATGATTGGGTCCTGGCCGGATGGCTCAGCCTGTTGGAGCGTCGTCTCCGTACACTAAAAGGTTGCGGGTTTGATTCCCAATCAGAGCACATACTTAGGTTGCAGGTTCAGGAGGCGATTATGGCAGATTTGGGTGGGAGAGTTGGGGCCTAGGTTGTTACTACAATTTCATGACTCTCACTGGTTAGCACTGGTTATTTGAAGAGTGGTTCTGACTCAAAGTGAAGGCTTAGCCAAAGTTTAAACACCTAATGATTGGGTCCTGGCCGGATGGCTCAGCCTGTTGGAGCGTCGTCTCCGTACACTAAAAGGTTGCGGGTTTGATTCCCAATCAGAGCACATACTTAGGTTGCAGGTTCAATTCCTGGTCAGGGTGCATAGGGGAGGCAACCGATATGGATGTCTCTCTCTCTCCCTCTCCCTCCCTCCCTCCCTTCCTCTCTTTCTACAAGCAATAAAACATAGCTTCCAGTGAGGATCAAAATTATTAATAATAATAATACCTAGTGATTGGGATCATCTCATTGTGGTTGGTTGTCCTGTCTATAAATAAGGGAGTATTATATTAGTAATATAAAAATAAGTAAATATAAGCCATGCATTTGATTCTCTGCTTTAAAAACAAGTCTGTCCTTTGACTTGATTAAGTACACATTTCTGTGTCTTAGTTAATTCCGCAAGTAAGCTTCTGAAAATGTATTGTGATATTCTAATAAAAGTTTAAGGATTTTTGTGAAATAATAAAATATCGTTATAGTAGCAACTAAAATGGTGAATTATTTATCTTCATTCAATTTATAAGAGCTAGCACCATAGAGCAGGTTATCATTGGTGTACATTATTTACTATTAAATAGCTAAAAGTTTCCAAGGTTTACATGTTGGTGTTTTTTCTTGGCCACTAATTTGCATTGCTCTCCATGTCCACACAGCTGTCTTGCCTTCACGTTTCTGACCATAATTGCTTAAGGTGGTGTCCTAAAGGAGTTGCTGTATGGCCCAGAGTCTGAGATGTTATCATTTTATAGTACAATACACCTTTCTTTTCTCATGGTGGGTGTGGTCCATGGAGAAATACTCTGGTTTGCTCACAGGAAGCAATATTTAATTGACTCATGTAGAAGAGAAATAGAGTTAAAATTAAATTCTTATTTGACATCAGCGATTAGAGATTAAATATTTGTACTCTTAATATTATATGCTTCCACAAAATCATCTAGAGCAGAAAAAAGTGCTCAACACAGGCTGATAGCAGATGGCTTTAAGGTAGGAATTTAATATGAGTAGGTCTTATTTTATTAATTTGTCATATTAGTTTTGGTGCCTACTTTGTGAAATTCATTGGATTGTAAACCCTGATGGAAGGACCATTTTTATTCATTTATTTATTGTCTTAGCACAGTCCTGGCGCATAGCCAGCACTCAGTAAGTGTTTCCACCCATAGTGCCCTCAGTTTCATCTAAGAGATTGAATATGGTGCAGTCTTCATCTCCAAACTTGTATTTTATATTCAATCTGCAACCTTTTAATAAGATATTTCTTGCCCTGGCTGGTGTTGCTCAATGGTTGGAGTGTAGGCCCACAAACGGATGGGTTGCAGGTTCAGTCCCCCACCCCAGTCAGGGGGCATGCAGGAGGCAACCAATCGATGTGTCTCTCTCTCCTCTCTCCACCCCCCCCCATCATTTCCCTCTCCCTGTCACTTTCTCTTTCTCTCCCTCCCTTTCACTTTCTCTAAAAATCAATGGAAAAAATATTCTCGGGTGAGGATTAACAATAATAATAATAATAATAATAATAAAAAGAGGCCAGCTGCATAGCCCAGTGGTTGAGTGTCAACTTATGAACCAGGAGGTCACAGTTTGATTCCAGGTTATGGCACATGCCCGGTTGCAGGCTCGATCCCCAGTGTGGGGTGTGCAGGATGCAGTCAGTTCAATGATCCTACCTCATCATTGGTGTTTCTCTCTCTCCCTCTCCCTTCCTCTCTGAAATCAATAAAAATATATTTTAAAAAAAGTTCTTGATGTTGGAGGAAACAGTTAGATATTAGTGAAAATTTTAAAAGGCTCTTAGTCACTATTGGGTTTAGAGGAAATTTGGAGAACAATACTATTTTGGTGTTACCATGTTGGAAGTATTAATCAACTAATTTAAAATGGCTCTGAGCCCCAGAACCATGCAAATATAATACAGTTGTAATTCTCTACCCCTTCAAGACACAGAGTGTGAGAGACGTGTATATGCACCATAAAGATGAAGCAGGCTACAAGCATGGCTTATCCTCAGCTCGCAGCCCACGGGGGCTCCCCACTTCCTGAGGGATCCTCTGAATGAGGGGGAGCCCACAGGCTGGCCTGTTCCCCTGTCTGACCTCATCTGTCTCTGTCTCCTGCACAAGTCCTGTGCTCTAGCCAGTGGGATACCTTCCTTGTCCTGTGTGTGGACCTTGCTTTTCTCAGTTCTTCAAGATTCCCTGTCTTGGTACTGTCACCTGACCAGGACCAAGCCTTTCTTGTGGCGGGATTCAGATGGCTTCTGTATAATGGTGTTTCCAGCCCCACCCTTTAGGCTTTTTGTTTTCTCTTCTGTACAGGTCACTTGGCACTTAGAGCACACTGTCTGGTTGTCTGGTCCTGTTCTGCAGCGAGGCTCTGAGTCCCCCCTAGCCAGGAGCCTGTAATATCCAATACACAGGAAGTCTTCAGTGAGTGATGGCCATTACGGGTGATGCGGCAGTTTAGAAGAGAAAGATCTTGGGTGATTTTGGCTCTGAGTGCTTTGCTGTGAGGAGGTTGATGGTATTGGCTTCTTGTGGAGCAATTCATGATCCAAGAGAGCTGTGGAGGAAAGGTCATATCTCTTTTGCCTTTACGTGATTTCCAAAATGCCACTTCATCATGTACTGTCTCGCTTTAGAAACTTCAGTGTCAAATGTTAGTCTAACATTTAAGTCTTTCCATGCTTATCTCCCAGTACTCTTTAAGCATCTAGGTCCATTCACTGCTTCCCATACATGTGGGCATTTTGTCCTTTGTTCTCTTTCTCTTCCCTTTTGTCCATCCTAAGCCCTTTCCACTTTCAAGCACTATAGAGAAGCCCTGGCCGAATAGCTCAGTTGGTTAGAGCATCATCCCTATGTACTAAGGTTGTGGGTTTGATCGTGGTCAGCAAACATACAAGAATCAACCAATGAATGCATAGATAAGTGGAACAACAAAATCGATGTCACTCTCTGTGTGTCTCTGTCTCTCTCTCTCTCTTTCTCTCTCAAATAAATTAGCTCTAGCTGGTTTGGCTCAGTGGATAGAGCGTCGGCCTGTGGACTGAAGAGTCCTGGGTTCGATTCCGGTCAAGGGCACATGCCTGGGTTGCAGGCTTGAGCCCCAGTAGGAGGCGTGCAGCAGGCAGCCAATCAATGATTCTCTCTCATCATTGATGTTTCTATCTCTCTCTACC
>NW_005360846.1:389087-413452 GCF_000412655.1 Myotis brandtii
GGCCCCCCCCCCCCCCCCCGCCAAGTGCACAAATTTTTGTGCACCGGGCCTCTAGTAAATAAATAAGCAAACAAACAAATAAGCTAAAACAATGTTTTTAAAAAAGGACCACAGAGAAGCATTTAATAGTAGAATGGAGTTTGAGAAAGGCTTCACCAAACCAAAGCTTGAGAGGCTGGAAGAATTTTCCAGGCAAAGGAAGAAAGGTACAGCATGTGCTGTACCTTCTTAGGTGAGAGGGAACATGGTAGATCGGAGGGATGATACTTGTTTGGCACCTAATCTAGAGTCTGAGTTGGCTGGGACCTTAGTAACCATTGCATGCAACCTGTCTCTCTTCCCCCATAAAGGGATTCCCTTCTGTAATATCCTGGACACCTGTAGTTAGCCTATTAATGGTATCAGCGAGTTTGCTGCTTTATAAGTCTACCTATTTTACTGTTCTTTAGACTGAGCTTGAGAATTGGGCCCTGGAGTCAGCCTGCTTGTGGACAAATCCTAGTTCCACCCTCAAGCCATGTGACCTTGATCGACTTATATGACCACTTCTTGTTTCAGTTGCCTCACCCATAAAACAAGCATAATAATACTATCTACCTTACCTAGTTGATGTGAGGATTATGAATTAGTTCATGTGAAGCACCTAGAACAGTGCCTGGCACATGCTTAATGCTCAATAAATGTTGCTGTCAGTAGTGTTATTTTTCTCTATTTTTGTTTTACACTAGATTGTTTACTCCTTCTAGGTGAGAGTCCTTTTACTATTTCACTTAGACATGGGATGTGAGACAGTCTTACAGATGAGTGAACTAGGCCTTAAATGGATAGTGGTCCTCTCAGTCAATAAGTAGCAGAACTGGGACCAGATCCAGGTCTTTGGACTTCTGATGGAGTGTGTTTCTCCCAAGTTGAACTAGCGTGCAGCCTATGCCCACTGCATTGCATTCTGCTGGTCTGGGCACACAATTCTGGTCTGTGATGATTTTGGCACATTCTCATGTATGTACCATGGTCTTGATCTCAGTAGTGGTCAAGGAGGTTCAATAGGAATGGCCTATGTCCTGTCGCATGCTGCCCTCAGACCAAGGCAAATGGATGCAAATCTGCAGTCAGCCAGCCCACTCTTCCATTTCTTCTCTACAGAGCAATAACGGCTTCTAGCTAGATTGTAACAACAGCTCTCTGCGGTTTACTAGGCATAGTCTTCTTTGCTAAGTCTTTGGATCCTCACGATAAGCTATGAAGAAAGATCGGGTGGAAAGAGGAATTGAGATTTAGAGAGGCCCAGAGTCTTGTCCCAGGTCTCAGAGTAAGCAGTAAATCTGACATCATACTCCAATCCAGATTTCCTTTTAGTCTGACTGTGTTTATATTCTTTATGAGTTTTTAGGTTTAGGTTATATCCATTTTATTCCCACTGTAGACTTTGAGACTTTAGTTGTCTTTCACCTTCCTGTCCTTGTCTATACCTGCACATCTCTTGTCCTCCCTTGTTTCAATTTTTTTAGATCACTCTTGATATGTTCATTATTATAGAAATTTTATTCATAGCTTGGCCGTGTAGTATTCCATGGTTACGTTTCCTTTATTAGACATTTTCTTTGGCGTTAACCATTAAATTGGTACTTTTCTTTTACTTAATATTTTTGTCTTTTACCATTAATTTAACCCCAGATTTTCTAAATCTCTTCTCACACAAACATTCAATATGTTCAGTTACATGGGTATTCTATCAGTTCATGTTCTCAAAGCCTGCTTCCTAGTGCCTTCTGATCTGCTTCAATCTACTCGTAAACTTGGTATTCTCTAGGTCTCCTGTGCAGGTAGCATCTGAGAATCTCCATTATCTGGGGATTCATTCTCTTGGTCGGATCCCATTCTTCCTCTTTCTTGGTGTATTCCTTCAAATGGCCACATCCTCGTCTAGTAGCTTTCTGAACAAGGGAGTGTTAAGTAGTTCTTTTTTGTGTAGGAATGTTTTTATTCTCTTTCACAGTTGATGGTATTGGGCTGAGTATGACTTCTGGGTTAGGAGAGTCCCTGAGAATGTTGAAGGTCCTGCTCCCCTTGCCTTCTGGCTTCCAGTGTAACTGCTGAATCAGTCCCATTCTGATTCTTAGCCTTTTACTTGGAACTGCATCTTCTCCTGGAGGTAGGGACTTCTCTTTCCTCTCAGTGTTATGAAATTTCATTATGATGTGCTTTAATCCGTTGTGCAGGGTATTCAGCCTCTTTAGTCTCAGAACTCTTGTCCCTTGTATGGGGAAATTATCTTGAACTATAACAATTGTGATTTCCTCCTCTCTGTTTTCTGTGTACCCTTTTTCTGGAGCTCATTATTTGGATGTTGGATGTACTGGATTGATTTTTCTTCTTTTCTTTTTCAGTTTCCATCATTTTGTCTTTTTTACTCTACTTTTGGGGCACTTTAGTTAACTCTGTCTTCCAGCCTAATAAGGATTGTCTTCCAAAATCTGTCAATATTTTTATTTTGCCTTGATATTTTAATTTTCAAGAGCTTTAAAATTTTTCTGAATAGCCTGTTTTTAATATTAGTATTTTGTTATTTCATGGTTGTAATATCCTTTTTTATTAGTGGTTGTGGTGGCTACACAGAATATACTAAAACTCACTGTATTAAACCTCAATAAAGCTGGCATTAAAAATATCTTTTAAAATATTTCTCTCAAGATATTAATGATAGTTCTTTTCTTCTCCTTGAATAGTCCTTTCTTTCTCCAAGTTGTTTTTTCTGTTTCATATTAATCATTTCCTCAAATGTCTAGTGGTCCTGGGCTGTCTACTCATTTAAAAGTGGGGGACTAAAGGTACCCCACGCTCCTCTCAGAGTGGCACAAACAGAGCCACTCTGCTCCACTGCGGGATTGCCCCTCCACCATCCGAGGAGTTCACTGCAACCTACACACATGCAGAACACCTACGTGGCCTCATCCCTGGTTTCTGATGGAAGAAAGGATGGATGGTGCCCCTAAGGAGCCTAACTCAGGTTCATAGGCCAGACGAGGGGTGGGTAATCTGCTGTTTGCAAGCTTGTTCTATGAGGATTTTAAGAGTTTATTTGAGCTAAAATAACAACATATGCCAGAGAGCAAGATCTCAAATGAACCCCCCAAAATAGCTATTTTAAAATGCAGAAACCTGGCAGACATTATCTTAACCAAGTCATTAAAAGTAACTTCAGTGGTAATGGAACAAATCAACTCCTGATACTATGTACCAAGAAGATCACAGGGTCACTTCTGTGGTACTCCTGCTAAGAATGCATAACCTGAATCTAATCATGAGGAAGCATCACACAGCCCAAGTTGAGAAATGCTCTACAAAACAACTGGCCTGTAACTCTTCCTTTTGGTGTGTAGCTTCCAAACTAACTCAGGCTCTTTGATTTGGTCTAATCAGAAAAGAATAGGATATCTTCTATCCTTTAGAACATTATACCTAGACTAGAGACCTGGTGCATGACATTCGTGCACTGGGGGATGTGGGGGTCCCTTAGCCCGACCTGCACCCTCTCCAATCTGGGAGCCCTCAGGGGAGCCCTCTCCAATCCAGGAGTTTCTGTCTGTCTTTGCAATCATATGAGCAAATTGTCTGAGACCCCAACTCAGTTTGGTTTGTTGCTCACAGAATAATAGAGGCAATTTTTTTCTTCGCTTCATTCGTGGAGATTTCCTGGAACTTTTAGGATATCTTCCCTTCAATTTTTCCTAGACACTCTGATTTTACTTATGTCTCTCACCTTTGCTTTCCCTCCATCCCCTACTGCAACAGTAACTTGCTCCAGGCTCACTTTGTTCTAGTGTCTAGGACAGTGATGGCGAACCTATGACACGCGTGTCAGAGGTGACACGCGAACTCATTTTTTTGGTTGATTTTTCTTTGTTAAATGGCATTTAAATATATAAAATAAATATCAAAAATATAAATCTTTGTTTTACTATGGTTGCAAATATCAAAAAATTTCTATATGTGACACGGCACCAGAGTTAAGTTAGGGTTTTTCAAAATGCTGACACGCCGAGCTCAAAAGGTTTGCTGCGCTCTGGGCTTCCGCTTCCAGTCCTGGGGCTGCCACCAGAACTACTATTCCCAGAATTCCTGGTGCTCCCCATGCTCTTGGTTTTCCCTTCCTGCTCTGTCTCCGTCCCATGGCCTCCCACTCTGCCAAGTCCTCCAAGCCGCCAGCTCTTCCTCTCTGCTCTCCGTCTGGCGGCTTGGGGAGCCAAGTTCCCCAAGCCCCTCCACACTCCACCGGCTCTCCCGCTCTGCTCTCTGCCCGGCGCCTGTGCATGCAAATTAACCCGCCATCTTTGTCAGGTTAATTTGCATACCCATGCCTGATTGGCTGGTGAGCGTAGCAGAGGGACGGTCAATTTTACATGTTTCTCTTTTATTATATAGGATTAGTAAAGTCTTTAACCCTACTAATTTTTTGGATAATCTTGTCACCTTGAGTAGAGGCAAAAAGAATGCCGAGAACCTTCTCACATGTTGCTTCCAATCTCTGTCCCCCATCCTGCATTTATGTCCTTGGTTTTTGGATCCCAATTCAAGGGGTTGTACATGTCCCTATTACACATTGCATTGTTCAGAGGTCTGTGATGGAATAGGGGTATTTGTATTCGTTTGAAACCTCAGTAGGACATTTTTGTATTTCGTGAAGGAGAAAAATAAGGAAAAGGAGCAGGAGTTTTAAGGAAGAGAGAGGATTGCTTAGAAAAGAGGGTAGGAGACTCCTGAAGTATTTCCTGGTGAGGGATGTCTGTGAGTGAATGTATGAGCAGAAGAAAAGAAGCCACTGATGAGGGAGGATTTGAGATCTGGGAATAGGGGCAGTTACCAAATGAGGAAAGTCTTATAGGATATAAGAGGGAATGGGGTCAGAAGCAATGAAGGGGGTAACATTGTAGACTAGACAGGAGAAGGGAAACACTTGCAATGCTGCTGTGCTTTCACTATTGGCTCTGTTCACCTGTTACTTAATCCAAGCAGCAGCCTGTGAGTTTGGTGATATTTCAGATCAAGAAGCTGAGGCTTATGGAGGTAAAGAAATATGTATAAAGTCACATAGCCAGGTAGTGACAGAGCAGGATTCAAACCAAATCCCATGCTGTACTCAGTTCCTCAGATGGCCCTAACATGGGTAAAGAGCAAGTTAGATTATGGCTAAAGGTCAGTGAAAACAGGACTGTGAAGTAGATATGTCAGAAGAGTGTTTAAAACGAAAGGCCTTTGCCCTAATTGGTTTGGCTCAGTGGATAGAGTGTCGGCCTGCGGACTGAAAGGTCCCAGGGACGATTCCAGTCAAGGGCAGGTACCTTGGTTGCGGGCACATCTCCAGTAGGAGGTGTGCAGGAGGCAGCTGATCGATGTTTCTCTCCCATCGATGTTTCTAACTCTATCCCTCTCCCTTCCTCTCTGTAGAAAATCAATAAAATATATTTTAAAAAATAAGTAAATAAAAAAAATAAAAGCAAAGGCCCAGCTTAGCTGAGGTGTTACTCTAAGCCAATTCTTTCTCATTCTAGCTTTGTATTTAGCACTTTGTAACCAGGTGAAAAATTTTGTATTGGTTGCTTTCTTCTGAAATTATTTGGGAGTACTCTCTTGAAATAGAGATGAGATGATAAAATTGTATATACATGTAGTAATACTTATATACATATATCTGCAAAGCACAGTGAATTACTGTCCTGAATTTATTTGTTCTTTGAATGACATATATGGAATTGCCCCACAACAACAACAACAAAAATGATTGGCCTTAAGAATTGTAGGCCCTAGCGGGTAGTTCAGTTGGTTAGAACATTGTCTCGAAATACCAAGATTATGGGTTGGTTCAATCTCTGGTCAGGGCACATATAAGAAGCAACCAATGAATGCATAAATAAGTGGAACAACAAATTGATGTTTCTCAAATCAATAAAATTTAAAAAATTTTTTTTCTTTTCAAAATTTGGAGCTTGATTTTCTTGCATCTCTTTTTTGTAGGCCTTTGCCCAATTTGATGCTGAAGGTGATGGGACAGTTGATGCTGAGAGCATGTTGGAGGCCCTCAAGAATTCCAGTGGAGCTAATCTTCAGGGGGAGCTGAGTCACATCATCAGACAACTTCAAGCTTGTTCTCTTGTTCCAGGTATAAGGCCTTCATCTGAGTGCCTAATGCCTAAGGGCACTCTCTCTGAGCCAAAATGAACTTTGCAGTATTATGGGTTGTAATTAGACAAGCTTGTGGGCACTGTGAAATAAAGGTACTTCATAAGGCATATGATCTGAACTACTTCTGTTCAATGTAATCATTTCTTTTGTCCCCCAGTACAGTGATGGTTGAGCAGTTCTACCGTTTTTATGAACCTCTGTCATGAGACTGCCGTTCTTAGCGGGTCTCGTTATTTCACTCTGTTGAAGCCTTTCCTGGCCCCTACTGTACTTTCTCCTAGCATCCTGCATTTCTTTTTTGCAACATAGTAGCATTGTGATTAGCTAAGTAATTACTTATTTGTTAAATGCCTATCTTCACTCTTATACTGTGAGCTCTGTGAGGGTAGGGACCTTTTATTTCTGCTGTGTCCTCACATTTAGTACATAATTTGGCACATGGTAGGCACTCAGTGTTTTTTTTTAGAAAGCTTTCACCCTGAACTTTAAGTAAGAATAAAAATAGCTTGAAATTAAGCAATATTTTTTCTACATTGTACATATGGAAAAACTTTGGTTTTGTATGGTTTCTTTTGGGGGCTCAGAAGACAGAATCATCATAATAAAATTACCTTTTTTTCTCCAGTGAGAAAACAAATTGAAAGGGGAAAAAAAAACTTTACACACCATCCTTTTAGGCTCTGATTATCTTACCTAAGAAGTTTTCCTGCTTTGTGCCCTTGGAGTCATAATACTTAGTATAGAGCCAAGCTAGGGCAGCAACGGAGGAAGATTTGATAGATACATAATTGTAAATCTGATTGCCCTTGACCTCTGGCTTACTGCTGATGATGTATTAAGCAAGGAAGGGTGGTTTCTGTATTCCACCGAAGAATGCATATTTCCATTCTTCCTTAAATTGTCTTTAATTATATAATTTTTATAAAATTTAATTGTATAATTTTTATAGGAAGCCTTACATATTAACTTTTTCCTACTCTCATGGCAATTAAAATTATGTTTTGAGTTATGTTTAGCTACCTTATATCTTGGCATTTACATATTACTCACACTTTTGCGTTACTAGCTTGTGACAGCATCAGGAACTTCATTTGAATACCCCAAAGAGATATTTTGGGAGGAGAGGGAAGGAAGGGGAGACCAGGGAACCCACCAACAGATGACACTTTGTGTACTTTGCTCTAAGGTGACTGTGGGGAGAGGGGAGATTAGGTTAGAAAAATTGGGGCTCCAGATCCAAGGCTTAGGACTTTCTACTCACAATGTTCTGTCAGTACCCAACTTAAAAGAATTGTTTTATCACAATCTTGGACAAATCTTAGTAAGCTGAGTCACCTCTTTGGTAGGATTTCAGTTTCCGAGTCTCTTTTTCAAATCCAGACTGAAACTTGTTCCTTTTGTATCTCATTGTATTGGTGCTTAGATTTTTTTAAAAAAATATGTTTTGCCCTAACTGGTTTGGCTCAGTGGATAGAGCGTTGGCCTGCGGACTGAAGGGTCCCAGGTTCGATTCTGGTCAAGGGCATGTACCTTGGTTGCAGGCACATCCCCAGTAGGGGGTGTGCAGGAGGCAGCTGATCGATGTTTCTAGCTCTCTATCCCTCTCCCTTCCTCTCTGTAAAAAATCAATAAAATATATTAAAAAAATATGTTTTTATTGATTTTCAGTCAAAGAGGAAGGGAGAGGGAGAGAGAGAAACATCAATTGGCTGCCTCCCGCATGCCCCCTACTAGGGATCGAGCCTGCAAGCAGGACATGTGCCCTGACCTGGAATCCAACAGGGCCTCTCGGTACACAGGACGATGCTCAACTAACTGAGCCACACCAGCCAGGGGAGTGCTTAGAATTTAAACGAGAAACAGCACCTTTACTGAATCAATTGCTTGTTCCAACATATGAAAAAATATTTCTCATTACAAGAATCAGTCTGTTTTTTCTCATGGGTTCTGGGAAATCAGTGCAGCATCAGCAGGGTCATAATGTGAGGTTTGGGCATTACTGTGGGAATCTGCTAAGAAAAGAAAACTGTAAAAGGAGGGCAAGGGATGGCATGGACTCTGAGTCTTACTTGGGAGGTCAAACCAGTGTCTTCAGGGTTGTGTAGGGGCATAATCAAAATGAGCTGCTTCAAGTGCAAAATTTCTCCTCAGCCTCATGTTTCATCCACTCTAACATATCTGTTTGTTTTACACTTAAAAACAATTTCTCCTACAGGCTTCTGGAGTTTTGCTCTGGGTGCTGCTTACCTGGGTGTGTTTAGTTTGTGGAAGCTCATTAAGTGATACAATTATAGGTACTTTTTGCTATGTATGTTATGATTTACCAGAAAATAAAAAAAGAAAAGAAAACCCCTCAGATCTACAAGTGTATCTGAGCTCCAGGCAAAGCCGTCATGTTTATCGTCTCTTTACTTGGCCCTAACATTCTTTTTGGTTTCTGGGCACCTCAGTTCAAGGCATCTTATTGTAGGTTATGGGGAATCAAGAAAGGCTTTTAAACAGGAGTAGACATGGTCTGTTTTGTGTTTTTATATGATTACTTGGGTTAATGTCAGACAAAGGGTGGTGAGGGGAGCTACTTAGAAAATCTGGGCAGGTGTATGAACGGGAGATGTTGAGGTCAGAGCCTGTACAGTGGCCAGAGGGAAGGACAGATGGCGGAGCGTCCAGAGGAGTCACATGGGAAAGAGAAAACTGTAATGGTGGAAGGAGCACTGGAGACAGTGTAAAGGGGTATTCCCAGTCCTACCCTTTTTTGTTGTCTTGGTGTCACCTGAACCTCATTGTCCTCAGTTGCATAACAAGGATACCAGTAATTTTGGTGCCCTCCTGTCCCTCCCCCAACCTCACTGTGAGGACCGAGTGAGATAATGTGTGTGGAAGTACCTGATAAACTATAAAATGCCATCAGAAATTGTGGTCAGAGTAGTGGTTGTATTATTACCATTGTCTTATTTAGCTTAGTATTAAAGCTGTTATGCTTTTGCTCACTAATGCAGTAAGCTATTCCTGGCCCATATTCTATATGCAAAACTTTTAAAAATTTCTAGTTAGTATTTAACTACTTATAATTTTTTGAAGTTTGGGTTGAAACAAATAATCATTATTCTTCTAAGTCTTCTAAAATTCTATTAAACTCAAATGAAATTAATTTTTAAATTGAGATTACCATTGGTTTATTTCTTAAAAACTTGTTCAGATTTTTAAATGATTAAAGCTGAAAATATCAGTGAATTTTGTTGTTGTTAATCCTCACCTGAGGATATTCTTTCCACTGATTTTTAGAGAGACTGGAAGAGAGGGAGGGAGGAAGGGAGAGGGAATCATCAATGGGAGAGATACACAACAGTTGGTTGCCTCCTGCATGTGCCCTAGTGCGGGGATGGAACCTGCAACTCGGGTAAGCCACACCTGCAAGGGCTCAATGAAGATTCTTAATGGCTGCTTTTAATTCAGCCATTTTAGATAGGCCACCAGGCAGGGGATGTGGAAACTATTGTGGTGGGTTCCTGAAAACACTAAAAATGGATTTTGTTTGTTTAGGTTTCATAGACATTTTTTCGGAGTCCAAGGAAGGCCTGGGCGTTCACTCGTCAATGATCCTGCGCTTTTTGCATCGCAATCGGCTCTCTAGTATGGTCATCCCCTACCCCATGTTGGACCACTGCAATAACATGTGCACCATGAGGGCTTCTGTTCTGAAGGAGTCTCTGGACGAACTGGTACAAAAAGAAAAAGGTACATATGTGTGTGAATGGGGTGTCCTGAAAATTCTATCATCCTTTCTTTCAAATGTAGTATTAGTAACAGATGAGCACCCCTTCTCCCTGCCGTTATTTGTTAAAATGTCATAGTGACCAGTTTGTCACATAAGAATGTCATCTCACTCTTTCTTCCTTTTCCCTCCTCTTCTCCCTCCCTCTCCTCCCTCCCTTCCTTCCATCCTCCTTCCCTTCCTCCCTTCCTCCCTTCCTTCTTTCCTTCCTTCCTTTTTTTTTTTATTTTTTATTTTTTATTTTTTTTTTATTGCTTAAACTGGAAGCAGGTATCTGGGGTTTATTTACCTTCTATAATTGAAACTTTGTTGCTTTGAGTGGAGCTCAGAGCCGGCCGGGAAGCTTGGCTTCCTCCTCCCTCCTGCCCCCCAACCCTCCCTGGCCTTCCCCCTGCAGTTTGGCAATCTGTTTGAGGCAGCTCTGCCTCTGTATCTATTATTGTTCAAAAGTTTGTAATGGTCTCTATTATCCATGAATGTGTGAGATCATGTGGTATTTTTCCTTCATTGACTGGCTTATTTCACTTAGCATAATGCTCTCCAGTTCCATCCATGCTGTTGCAAATGGTAAGAGTTCCTTCTTTTTTACAGCAGCATAGTATTCCATCGTGTAGATGTACCACTCCTTCCTTCCTTTTTAACACACTGGTTTCTTGTCATTCAGGCATCTGCTCAGATGGAACTTCATGGAGCCCTTTCCTCATCTTCTGGTCACTATTACTTTTGCAGGTCTAGTGGTCTGAATGGCACTTAACATCATCTGAAGTTTTAGCATTATTATTTACTTGCAGTTTGTCTTGTTCACTTCATTACCCATGGCACCTGGAACTGTGCTTGCCACTTAATTGCTACTCTAGGAGTAGCTGTTGAATAAATGAGGGAAGCCACTATAGACTCACTTAGTGATGGCAACAAAAGTTGATAATGTGAATAGACAGGTCTGTGGAACTTGATAGAGTTCAGTACATGTGGGAATGTAGTACCAGATATACTAGTAGTCAGTATTACAGATCAGGTGGCAAGATGAATGACTCAACATGTGGGGTTAGGACAACTGGTTAGCTACTGGAGAAAAAATAACTAGAATCTTAACATATTTTATTCACTAAATTTCAGATGGATAAAAAAATTCAACTAAAAAGAAAACTTTAAGAGTATTAGAAGGAAATAGTTCCAATTTATAAAAACCCTGACATGGAAAACCCTTTCTAAGCAGTGCAGGAAACTCAGAAACTACAAAATAAAAGATTAATAAATTAGACTATATGCAAATTTAAATTTCTGTATGGCAAAAAATGTAAGCAGAGTGAAAAGACAAATGACATTCTAGGGCACAAGAATATTATGACGGGATGGGGGTGGGCTGGGAGAGGTCAATGGGGAGAAAAGGAGACATATGTAATACTTTCAACAATAAATAATAAAAACAAGAAGAATATATGACAGGTTCAGTTTTTTACTAACACTGATCTTGGGCAATTAACTCTTTGGGCCTTAGTTTCCTCTTCTCCAAAATGGATTAATACATAAAACATGTATGGAAGAGTACCCAGCTCACAGTATACACTCAGTATATATCATCTATATGTATGTGTATATATACATTATATAATGTATGTGAAATAATGTAAATTGATAAGAAAACTTATGACCCAGTAGAAAATAGATAAGGGTAGGACCAGCTCATACTCAGAAATACAAATGTCCTACAAACAAGTAGCTTAAAAAGTTTCACTCATAATTAAAGAAATGTAAATTAAATTATAAAATACCATTTTCTTCTCTTGGCATGGTTTTGCAAATACATCAGTGATTTAAGTATTGTGCTATAATGAGCTCATGGAGTGGTCCTTGGCCAATTTCTGATTTGTATGGGTTCTTTGGAAGGAGATTTTAAGGAACTTTTTTTCTAGGGCCAAGTGCCAAGCATATTTCTATTAGATTTCCCCTCCCAGTGTTCAGCTTTTTATTGCACGTGTCACAAAAGAGTTTTAGTCAAAAAGACCAAAACCCATGTCATCATCACACTCCTCATATTCTTCTTTCTTTGCCTCCACTTTCTTCTCCTCAGCTGAGGCAGCAGTGGTGGAGGAGCAGGACCCACACACTGCACATGAGGCTCCCAATGTTGACATTGGTCAGAGCCTTTGCAAACAAGCCTGGTCAGAAAGGTTCAACATTTACATCGTCACCTCATCATGATGCAGGATGAGGGCAGAGTAGAAGCCGGCGAGCTCTGACGGGGAGGCCATGGTGTGGGCAAGTGTTGGGCGAGCGCTGGATGAAGTGAGGGCCTCACCCCAACTTGGCCTTAACTCCCTCGGAAGGACCAAGCACATACTGGCAGCTGGGGAAAGGGGCTGGGTATTTTAAATGATTCCTTCTGCCCTAGCCAGTTTGGCTCAGTGGATAGAGCATCGGCCTGCGGACTGAAGGATCCCAAGTTCGATTCTGGCCAAGGGCACATGCCCAGGTTGCGGGCTTGATCCCCAGGAGGCAGCCGGTCAATGATTCTCTCTCATCATTGATGTTTCTATTTCTATTTCTCTTCCTCTTCCTTCCTCTCTGAAATCAATATATATATTTTAAATGATTCCTCCTTTTCCCCCCTGCCTTTGTGAAAGAGATGTCATATGATAAAATCTGGTTTTTCTTGCAGAAAGCCCTGGAGATCTAACTGGAAGCCCAGAGATGGATAAGCTCAAGTCAATAGCAAAGTGCTATGCTTATATAGAAACATCCTCCAACCCTACAGACATTGATAAGATGACAAATGGAGAAACATCATCTTACTGGCAGTCAGATGGCAGTGCCCGCTCACACTGGATTCGGTGGGTGGTATGATACCAATTTTTGAATGAAAGTTCAAGAAAATTACCTGCTTTCTTTCTCTTATCCCATCAGTGGGTTAAAAATTTTTTTTAATTTTAAAATATTTTCTACTTAATTGCCTTGTGTTTTTCTTATTGTGATTATTTATGAAGGTGCTTTAAGAATCAAGTAAAAGCATCAGGTAATATGTAACTTGGTTCACATGGTCATAAACATAGATAATTTCTTTGCTTGATATTTTAAGGGAGAAAATAGCATTTGACTAATATTTTATGATACTGATTTTAGATTTTTTTCACTACTTTCTCAGGAAAATGGTATAATGGGCAAGTACTTTTCTTATATCAGATGTGATTTCACTTTTTAAGATTTTTTTTTCTGAACATTAAAAACAATTAGTATCAACTGAGTTGGCTAGTTTAGAAGAGGAAGAGGGTAGTCAGGAATCCCAGAGTGAAATTGATATTTCTAGAAGTTCTGAAGCTGCTATGTAAATTTTCATCTATCCCTTCAGAGAATGGGCTAATTTCAGTTGGTGGAAATATAAATAATTATCATGTCTTGTCATAGAGGGTACATATGATCTTTAGCCATCTAATGTGTAGATGAGGGCATATGCTTAGTTCTTTGGATACAGTTTAGAATTTGCTTCTTGCCAGGTAAACAGATTTTATCAGAATGTTTATATTGTATTTTCCTGCCTGTACTAATAGCTTAAAAGGAAATATAAGGTTAATCTTGAAGATAAATGAATTTTAGAGATTTGGGAAAGCCATAAGAACTTCGAAACTAATAGCCAGCATTTCAAGTAAGTTGGTTTTAGGAAAATCAATCTTTGGGAATTTCAAATATAAGGTCTCGGAGATGAGACTTGTGGAACCTGCCAATTCTTGACTTATGTAAACATTTGTTGTTTCTGTTCTCCATTTTTTCCAGTTTAAAAATGAAGCCAGATGTGGTACTTAGGCACCTATCCATTGCAGTGGCTTCCACTGACCAGAGCTACATGCCGCAGCAGGTGACAGTAGCAGTGGGAAGGAATGCCAGCGATCTTCAGGAAGTCCGTGACGTGCACATTCCCAGCAATGTCACTGGCTACGTGACACTGCTGGAAAATGCTAACATCAGTCAGCTCTGTGAGTGAACCAAGAAGCATCTTGCCTTTCTAACTAAGGGGATTGGGAAGGAGGAAGGAAGTACAGTGGGGCCTTGACTTACGAGTTTAATTCGTTCCGTGATGGAGCTCGTAACTCAAATTACTCGTATGTCAAATCAAAAAGTGAACGAGTGAGACACGTGATGCTGGGCTGATGTTGTGGCGTTCACTGTGATGTTCGCTGTGCCAACTAGCGGTGGGGTATCTGAAGCTGGCTCGTAACCCGAATTTTAGCTCGCAACTCAAGGCCGAGAGACGGCTCGTATCTCGAAAAACTCGTTAGTCGGGACACTCGTAAGTCAAGGCCCCACTGTAATCTTTTTTAGCACAAAGACCTCTGAGGTGGCAAAGCTTTTAGTTTTTCTTTGAAGATTTGATATGCTTCTCATGATGCACAAGAAATGATTTCACCTGTTTAGTGTTTTTAAAAGTATAGAGAAGAGGTAAAACCGTTTTAATTTTTATTTATTTGAGAGAGAGAGAGAGGAGAGAGAGAAAAAGAGAAGGAGGAGAAGGGGGAGAGAGAGAGAGAGATTGGTTGCCTCCCATACTCTTCCCGATCGGGGGAGTGAACCTGCAACCTAGGGATGTGCCCTGACTGGGAATCAAATCCACATCCTTTCTGTGTATGGCATGATGCTCTAACCCAGTGGTCGGCAAACTACAGCTCGCGAGCCACATGTGGCTCTTTGGCCTCTTAAGTGTGGCTCTTCCTAAGCCTTGGGAGTACCCTAATTAAGTTAATAACAATGTACCTACCTATATAGTTTAAGTTTAAAAAATTTGGCTCTCAAAAGAAATTTCAATCGTTGTACTGTTGATATTTGGCTCTGTTGACTAATGAGTTTGCCAACCACTGCTCTAACCAACTGAGCCACCCAGCCAGGGCAGTAGAGCCTTATTTATTTATGTATTCACTATTTTTAAAAAATATATTTTTATTGATTTCAGAGAAGAAGGGAGAGTGAGAGGGAGAGAGAAACATCAATGATGATAGAGAATTATCAATCAGCTGCCACCTGCATGCCCCCTACTGGGGATCGAGCCCACAACCCGGGCATGTGCCCTTGACCAGAATTGAACCTGGGACTCTTCAGCCCACCACCAATGCTCTATCCACTGAGCCAAACCAGCTAAGGCTAAAGCCTTTCTAAATTAAAAATATTTTATTCTTGTTTTCTTACTGAAAATTAGAAAAATATAGATAAACAAAAATTACTCAAAATCCCATTACCCAGGGATATTGTCACTGTGAATTCATTGGCGTGGATCCTTTCAGACCTTTTCTTGTATTTGTGTATGATGTGTGTATATGTACACACACATTAAAAAAAAAAAGGTTGTGTACATATATTTACATCTGTCTCTACATGTCTTTTAACAAAAATAGTGATATTCTGTACTTGCTCTTTTGTAATTTTTTAACATGTCATATCATATAGTCATGCATACCTTTAGTGTTGTACAAATATGCCTTAATTTTAACCTCCCCTCTTATTCTTGGACATTTAGGTTGTTTCTATTTTTGTACTCTTAAAATCTTGCTTCACATATAGCATTTTGGAAATAATCACAATTCTGTGATTTCTTTCCAGGCTTATTTCATTCAGGCAACTGGAATGCTTCGTGTTTTGTCTCATTTCTTCTAAAGCTTTCCTGGGCCAAAAGAAGTGTTCTTACTTTGCCCAAAGGAACTGAGGCCTAGGGAGGTAGAGTCTTTGTGTCTCACCGCTAGGCAGAGAAGTAGTTACACTTGTGGAGTAGAAGCTTCCTGTCTTACACTGTGTCCTTTTTAACTCTGACCTTCTCCTCTCCAACCCAAATAAGCAATTTAATGACAGCTCTTAAAAGTGGGTCATGCCTATGTCATTTATTTGGACCTGATTATTAAAAATAAATTCTTACAACTGCTATGACCTAGCTACTGCTTTATAACTAAATCCAAATTTCAGAACTCTAGAAAAAAATTCTATAAATTTTCTTACTATGTATTTAATCAGGATTTTTAAAATGCTGTTTGTGTTAATTTTTAGGACTCATAAATCCCAATGAAGCTTTGTGATGAAAAGATTTAAGCCCCCTTTAATTTTTTTTAATCCTCACCTGAGGATGTTTTTATTGATTTTTAGAGAGAGGGGAAGGGAAAGAAACATCGATGTGAAAGATAAGTATTGATCAGTTGCCTCCTGTATGCATCCTGACTGGGGATCAAACCCCCAACCTTCTTGGTGTACAGGACGATGCGCCAACCAACTGAACAACCCAGCCAGGGCAGGCCATTCTTAATCTTATACATTATTCCTATGATTCCTTAGATTGGTCAGTGCTTTTTTGACAAGTTTATTATATACTAGCTCATTGTATACATTATTTATTTCTGGCATCAAGGTGTAGCTTCAGAATTTTATATTTGAAATATGAATACTATTTTGCTGTTTTTTTAGTTGGGAGCCTAGCTTTGCTGAACTAAAGAAGCTAATCCAATACTAAATTTGTTGTTTGTACTTGACAGATGTTCAGATTAACATAAAGCGTTGTCTTAGTGATGGATGTGACACTAGAATTCATGGTCTGAGGGCTGTTGGCTTTCAGAGAGTTAAGAAGTCTGGGGTCTCAGTCTCAGATGCTTCTGCAATATGGTATTGGTCCCTGCTGACATCTCTGGTGACGGCTTCCATGGAGACAAATCCAGCCTTTGTCCAGACAGTGCTGCGCAATACTCAGTAAGTTACTCTCTCTGCTTTCTAGTTACTTCAAGGTACACTTGTTCTTCTCTAACCCATTAGGAACAGTCACTGAGCAACCGTTGATCATTGATCATGGAGACCTAGTCAGCAGCTCAGCCCCAGATGCCCTGTTGTTTCCTGTTTATGCCTGCAACTCTAGTCCTGTGAAGCAATCACACATGCCATTCCTATTATCCTTTGGGTAACAGTTGCTCACATTTATATAGCACTTTATGTTGATAAAGCACTTTCAGATGCTGTATAGTATTACAGGCATATTATGAAATGTATCTGTAAAAATTATCTCCATTTTATAGATAAGGATATTGTGATCTTCCCTGAGTACATGACCAGGCAGTGATGGATCAATTTGAATCTAGGTCTTTGGACTCCAGGTTCCAAGGGGGGCCCTTTTCACTAATGAATGAAATCTTTTCAAGACCACTATACTTATTTATATTTAAATGTAGAACACCTTTGAAAATTTTCTTTTTAAAAACTGCTAGAGCAAAAAGACCCAGTAATAACATATAAGGCAAAACAACCAGCTTCAGAAGCAATGATGTATTAGTATTGTATGTATAGAAAGAAACCTTATTTAACTACTTAGCACCATGATGACTGGGGGAAAAAGGGATGTATGTTATATAACATGTTTTGTTTGTTTATAAAGGACTTATCGAGACAAGCTTTCTGATGATTTCTTTTTTGTCTGATACACTGTTAAATTTATTTTTTTGCCTGGGTTTGTCCTGATTTTACATTTTACCCTTCTAGGAAGGCACTGCAGCACATGCCTCCACTGTCTCTTTCACCGGGATCTACGGATGGCTCAACTTTCCTGTCTCCCAACGTTCTGGAAGAAGTGGACAGCTTCCTCATAAGGATAACTAGGTAAAGTCAAGGTTGATGGGGTGGGATTTGTGGGAAATAGAAGGTATATATGCTTGTTAAATTTCTAAAAATGTATAAGATCTGCATTAAAAATGTTTCCTTTTTGGTATAAATTCCATTATCTGGCAATATCACCTGACCTTAGGAATTGGGGGTAAAGAGGGAGTAGTCCTCTGATTCACCTAGAACAGATGTCCCAAAGTACAAAGTACAAAACTTCTCAGTTCATGTACATCCCCAGCCTGTGGCCTTACTCAGAACTGCTTACTCTATGCACAGATCTAAGAAGCCTGACTGTCTATAAAACTGGGAAAGGGCACCTTGATAGTGGGGATCACTTAGGGTAGGAACATTTAGCTCTGATGTAGTGACATTACTATATTAGAAAGAAAACCAGGCCCTGGGCCATCTGGATAGTTTTTAAAGTTTCATGGTCATGTGTTTGAAAAAGGCAGAATAATGTGATGTGCAGTTGATCTAAAATATGTTTTTGGTGCTTGAAGAAATAAACCCTTACCTCTCTTGCCAAGCCAAATAATTACCCAAGCCTTTGTTTTTAAAAATATGTTTTTATTTATTTCAGAGCAAGGAAGGGAGAGGGAGAGAGAGATAGAAACATCAGTGATAAAAGGGAATCATTGATCAACTGCCTCCTGCACGCTCCCCACTGGGGACCGAGCCTGCAACCTGGGCCTGTGTCCTGACCGGGAATCGAACCATGACCTCCAGGTTCATAGGTCAATGCTCAATCACTAAGCCACACCGTCTGGGCTACCCAAGCCTTCTTAATAGCAGAGGCTTATTGCAGTTGCTTATTTATGTTTGATTTATTTATTTTTGATTTGTAAAGTTTGACTTGTTAAAATTGATATTAGTATTATTTAATGTTTACAGATTAAGGTTACAGAAGTGAGGATTTAATTATCTGATTCTCTGGATTGGTTTAGTTTTTCTTTTGTTTATCTTAAGGATTTTGAAAAAGTATTTCTGGTAAACATATTGGAAGCACATGGCAGGTTGACTTTACTTCAGGTGAAATTCACATGGGGTTTGAGCTTACTTGGATTTTCTCATGTTGTTAAGAAGTGAAGTGTTTTGCTCTTTGTTTATAGCTGCTGTTCTACCCCAGAGGTGGAGCTGACTCTCCTGGCTTTTGCACTAGCAAGAGGAAGTGTTGCTAAAGTGCTGAGCTCTCTGTGTACTGTCACAGACCACCTGGACACACACTATGATGCCTCGTCCCTCATCTCATCCATGGCATCAGTCAGGCAGAACCTACTCCTTAAATATGGTAAGGAGTGCCATAGGCATGATGGACAAGTCATAAAACCATTGTCCATGTGGGAATTTCTGGCATATTCTTATCTTTTTGGGTAGTTTGTACACTGAGTTGTTGTAGATATACCACAATTCCTGGATGAATATACCTTCTTTCACTGGGGTTGGGAGGAAGAAGGGGGATGTTGGTTTATTGATGGCAGCATCAGCAGAAGAGGATCTGAGTGTCCACTAGGCTGTACTTCCAGGATTTACTGGCCTAATCACTCAGGCTTGGTAGCCATTTGGTCATAGCCATCTTTGGTGAAGTACAGGAGTGTCTCATTATGTAGGCCAAGAAGGTTGGGAAGTTTGAGTACCTCTCACCTGCAAGAGGGAGGGAACTAACCCTGACACAATGCAAAGGATCCTTGTCTTAGAATGCATCCCTATGATAGCTGATTGGAGGACATATATGGACATACGTACATGCCTGCCACCGCTTTCCCCTCCTGGGCAATCTATCTTACACTTTTCTATTTGCCCAGGATGGGGCCTCCTAATCCTTCTCAACAGGGAAGCCCATACAGCTACTCCCAAATGACTACAGTTGGCATGTGAGGAACAACTTACTTGCCATTCAGCCTCTTGTGTTAAAGTTTCTGTCCACGAAGTACAGATTGGATCCCATCCTCTTCAGTAATAGAGGCATTATTATGATATATCCGCTATGGTATTTGTACCTTTGCCTTAATATCAGTTAATTTATTTTATGTTTAGTTTTTGAAGTCAGACAATTGATGTCTTATAAATTCAGGTTTTCTCCTAAATTTGGAAAGGTCATTTTTTGGAGGGGTTGGGGGCCCATAGCAGTATGGCTGGATGGGAGGGATACATAGTTTCTGGAATATACTGCTTATATTCAGATAAGCAGTCATTTGGGCAGGGAGCACTGGATAGGGAGGACTACTGGGGGGAGGGGCGGGGAATGTTCGTTATTGGTAATGTTCTAATTCTGGATTGGGTTAGAGGTTCATGGGTATTCATTATATTATTAAAACAAAGGAAAAAAGGAAAGTTTTCAGATTATCATAGCAAATGTTGATTTTTACAATTCTTAGAACTTTAAAAATTTGTCTGGAGGTGTTTTAAAGTAATAAGACTCAAACCCCTAAGACATTATTTATATTTTTAAATGCAATCACAATAAAAATTAATTATTGGCTCCAAAATAGTATTTTGGGAATGTTCCCACCTCCAAATATATTGAATCTATGGTATTAATCTCTATCTTACAGTTTGCTTTGTTTCTGATTAGTGGTTATTCTAGAGAGCTCTTCTTAAACTCAGGAAGATAAGCTGTATTTTGTCTTCTAGAAAAGCACAGAAGATGGTGTCAACTGTTGTCTAATATTACTTCTCTGTTTTAACTTTTTTAAAAATATATATATATACTTTTATTGATTTCAGAGAGGAAGGAAGAGGGAGAAAGAGACAGAAACATCCATGATGAGAGAGAATCATGAATCGGCTGCCTCCCGCAAGACCCCCACTAGGGATCGAGCCCACAACCCGGGCATGTGCCCTTGACCGGAATCGAACCTGGGACCTTTCAGTTCGCAGGCTGACGCTCTATCCACTGAGCCAAACTGGCTGGGGCTGTTTTAACTTTTAAATGGGTAAATTTTTAGTCAGCAATCTGGGTGGCCACAGGTACTCCCTTTCCCCTGGTGGTGGGGATTCAGATTCAGCAGCCTGTGGTGGTCTTCAGTATGCCAGTTAGTCTCCTGCATATGTCCCCTTTCTAGGGGACATATTTAAAAAATATATTTTAAATAGCTTTCATTTTCTCATAGCGCTGGCTTAATGCACTCTCTCTCTTCCCTGTGATCAGGTAAGCCTCTCCAGTTGACTTTGCAGGCCTGTGATGTCAAAGGAAAAGAAGAGAAGTCGGGACCTGAAAACCTCCTTGTTGAACCATGGACGAGGGATGGTGAGTGGTGGATCTGTTTCCAGTGAATGAAAAGAACCACAGTGAGCTCCCTAGACAGCTTTGTGAAATCGCACGCTGGACTGAGATTTTCAGGATACACAGTCATCACGTCACGTTGCCCTTCAGATTGACAGTGGTCCCAGAACCATTGGTGTGGTTTCTTTACTACAGCACTATAATCTGCTAGGTGTCAGTCACCTGTAAACAAAGTATTTGAGAGCCTTTGGAAAGCAAGGACTCTTTCTCTTGGAATATAAAAAGTTACCTTTTCAAAGTTCAGATTGTTTATTATGTTATCTTAAAGTTTAAGAAACTCAGTGGATCAGTAGCACTGTAGAGCTGAAAACATAATTTAAGAAGAGGGTATTTTCAGTCTGGCCAGTCTGGCATTTGATGTGTGGGAAGCAAGCCTCACTCCTTCCCTAGTGTCAGCATGATAATCACTGATGTTCTCTTCAATGTTGCGGTAGCTCTTTTCCTCATCCAGCGGGGTGTTTGTGAGTGTTGGCCAGCCAGTTAGTCTCCTGCATATGTCCCCTTTCTAGTCATTTTTCTGCTTTGATTATTGCTAATTCAGTAAAGGAAGTGGAATGTTTTAGCAACTGTGAAAAATTGAAAGGAATTGGCCTTACTGCTTTGAGTTTGGTTCGTCCTTTGCTTTCCTTACAGCAACACAGATCTCACACATTCTCTATGTCCCCTCTTCTCTGTTCTGTTTCCTGTATTCATCCTTTTAAAAAATATATTTTTATTGATTCTAGATAGGAAGGGAGAGGGATAGAGAGATAGAAACATCAATGATGAGAGAGAATCATTGATCAGCCGCCTCCTGCATGCCTCACACTGGGGATCGAGCCCACAACCCAGGCATGTGCCCTGACCTGGAATTGAACCGTGACCTCCTGGTTTATAGGTCGACGCTCAATCACTGAGCCATGCTGGCCGGGCCTGTATTCATTCTTAGTACCAATGAAGTAAAGACCTCTGGGAAAACGTGCTTTTCCCCGTTGCACCTCCTCTACTTGGTAGTCTTCTTAAGCAGTAGACCCTTGCAGTAGACAGTCTTCCTTCCTAAGCAGCTCAACCTCTGCAAAGACATTTTCTTCACTTCATCCATTTCCTGCGATACTGAAGGCCACCACAGGCTGCTGAATCACCTGAATCCAAAGTAGGGTTGGGAGGAGGCCGTGGCAGCTCTTTTCCTTTTCCCCTCTCCCCCTCCCCCATCCAGGAAAGGCAAGACCAGACCACTCTGCCAAAGGCTCTTTGCATATTCTGTGGGTTTAAACAAATTTATAATGACATTTATTCATTATATTATACAGAGTACTCTCATTGTCTTAAAAATCAGTATGTGCATTTTTAACGCTATTCTAAGTTTGCAAGAACCACGTTTTTTTCTGTAGCTATCAAAAGCATTTGCCAGCACTATGCCTGGTCTGATTTGAATACTTTGTTATTCTCCCTGTGTCCTATCCATGTACCTCTTCTCCCTGGGATGGATGGGTTTTGTGAACTAGTAGTAGTTTGTGGATTTATTATTTTTGTTGTGTGTGTGGGATGTGAATGGTATGGGGAGGAGACTCAGTTTCTCCTGGCCGCTTGCTCAACAGCCATCACTATCTGGGTCTTGTAACTCCAGTAGGTTTTGGTCTTGCTGTACTACCAAAGCTGAGCCTGAGGACACAGGTGGGACAGGGGAAAGTCCTCTCAGCCATTGCTAATTCAGTAAAGGAAGTGGAATGTTCTAGCAATTGTGAAAAATTGAAAGGAATTGGCCTTACTGCTTTGAGTTTGGTTCGTCCTTTGCTTTCCTTACAGCAACACAGATCTCACACATTCTCTATGTCCCCTCTTCTCTGGTCTGTTTCCTGTATTCATTCTTTTTAAAAATATATTTTTATTGATTCTAGATAGGAAGGGAGAGGGATAGAGAGATAGAAACATCAATGATGAGAGAGAATCATTGATCAGCCGCCTCCTGCATGCCTCACACTGGGGGTCGAGCCCACAACCCAGGCATGTGCCCTGACCGGGAATTGAACCGTGACCTCCTGGTTTATAGGTCGACGCTCAATCACTGAGCCATGCTGGCCGGGCCTGTATTCATTCTTAGTACCAATGAAGTAAAGACCTCTGGGAAAATGTGCTTTTCCCTGTTGCACCTCCTCTACTTGTTAGTCTTCTTAAGCAATAGACCCTTGCAGTAGACAGTCTTCCTTCCTGAGCAGCTCAACCTCTGCAAAGACATTTTCTTCACTGCATCCATTTCCTGTGATACTGAAGGCCACCACAGGCCGCTGAATCACCTGAATCCAAAGTAGGGTTGGGAGGAGGCCGTGGCAGCTCTTTTCCTTTTCCCTTCTCCCCCTCCCCCATCCAGGAAAGGCAAGACCAGACCACTCTGCCAAAGGCTCTTTGCATATTCTGTGGGTTTAAACAAATTTATAATGACATTTATTCATTATATTATACAGAGTACTCTCATTGTCTTAAAAATCAGTATGTGCATTTTTAACGCTATTCTAAGTTTGCAAGAACCACGTTTTTTTCTGTAGCTATCAAAAGCATTTGCCAGCACTATGCCTGGTCTGATTTGAATACTTTGTTATTCTCCCTGTGTCCTATCCATGTACCTCTTCTCCCTGGGATGGATGGGTTTTGTGAACTAGTAGTAGTTTGTGGATTTATTATTTTTGTTGTGTGTGTGGGATGTGAATGGTATGGGGAGGAGACTCAGTTTCTCCTGGCCGCTTGCTCAACAGCCATCACTATCTGGGTCTTGTAACTCCAGTAGGTTTTGGTCTTGCTGTACTACCAAAGCTGAGCCTGAGGACACAGGTGGGACAGGGGAAAGTCCTCTCAGCCAGAACTGCTAGGTTTTGAGGAGTGATTGGTTTCTTCCTCTTAGAGGGGGGAAAGCCCTTTTCATGGTACACTGTAAACTCCCCAGCTGCGAGAACTATCAGGTCTGGACTAGTGCCACTTGCTGCACAGAGTGCCTGAGGACCCCAACATTGGCACTTAGAGGGCTGACTTTCCTGGGAGCCAACGCCACAGTCTGGTATTTTAAAGGAATGCAGGGTGCTGCCAATATAACTGAAGGGGTAGATTTATTAAATTCTTTAAATCTGTGATTGGTTATTTTCCCCCTTGGCATTTTAAGATCATAAATTGAGTAAGGGTGCATGGTTTCAAAACAAATGTTGCCTTAAAATATCACAATTACACACATGAGCTGTGTTTTGTTTTGTTTTTTACCAGTAAAAGGAAGCAGAAAGGTTTCATTTTACCTCCCTCCCTCCTTCTCTCCCTTCTTCCTTCCTTCTTGTGCTTACATGTGTATTTGGTGGCAGTGTTATTTAAAAAGAGCCTGATTGCCCAGCCAATGTGGTTCAGTGGTTGAACGTCGACCTATGAACCAGGAGGTCACAGTTCAATTCCCAGTCAGGGGACACTCCCAGGTTGTGGCTCAATCCCCAGTAGGGGGTGTGCAGGAGGCAGTCAGTCAGTGGTTCTCTCTCATCAATGATGTTTCTATCTCTCCCTCCT
>NW_005360846.1:413519-414477 GCF_000412655.1 Myotis brandtii
ATTCTTTTGACTTAAAGTATTGCTTTGGCTACTTTGAGACTAAAAGTGCTGACTAATCAGTTAATTTCTAGGCAGTATTTCAGCCTTTACAATAGATTTGATAAGATAGAGGCATCCAGACCCCTGGGAAAGTGACAGTTCAATAATTGATGTAGTTTTTAGTATTAATTGCTTAGTGGAATTTGTGTGATTTTTATGGCTATATGGTTTCTTAAAATTGTTTGTAAAATTACTATTTGATAGAACTAGATTATATAATAGCTACTCACTGTGAATTAGTAAAGGTTTCTTTGGATTTAAATTTCTTGGTGTTGGTGACAAATTTTGCGTATTATGGAAATTTGACTTCACAAATTTTTGTTTTATTGAACTCAATATAATGAAGTGAGAAGCATGAAACTGGTTTAGTGTTTTCCTCTTGATAAGGCAGAATGGTCTAGAGCAGTGGTCAGCAAACTCATTAGTCAACAGAGCCAAATATCAACAGTACAACGATTGAAATTTCTTTTGAGAGCCAAATTTTTTAAACTTAAACTATATAGGTAGGTACATTGTTATTAACTTAATTAGGGTACTCCTAAGGCTTAGGAAGAGCCACACTCAAGGGGCCAAAGAGCCGCATGTGGCTTGCAAACTGCAGTTTGCCGACCAAAGGTCTAGAGCAATTCATAGTCCCAGGAAGAATGGTTGGTTAGTGCTGGCTTTAGCAGATGCATTTACAGAGGTTTGAAAGAGAAAGGCAGCCTTGGGTGTAGCAGCAGGCAGTTTTGTGAATTATTAAAGGACTAGAGGCCCGTTGCACGAAGATTCGCACAATAGGCCTTCCTTCCCCTGGCTGCCAGCACCGGTTTTCCTCCAGCACCTGGGACCCAGGCCTTTGGTCCAGCCGCAGCAATGAGGCTTGGCTTCTCCGCTCGGGCCGCAGCAGTGAGGCTTGGCTTCTCCGTTCTGGCTGCAG
>NW_005360846.1:414542-420778 GCF_000412655.1 Myotis brandtii
GGTGACTGAAGCTCCCAACCTTTCCTTTTTTTCTTTTTTTTTTTATTCTGGGATTTATTTACCTTCTATGGCTGTCACTGGAGCTGAGAGCCGGCTTTAGCTCTGAGGCTCAGCTCCAGCTCTGAGACCCCGGTTTGTTTGGCTTCTATAATTGAAACACTGTTGCAACTCCAGCTCGGCCGGCTGGCTGAAAGCATGGGGTTTGTTTAGCTTCTATATTTGCAACATTGTTTCTTAGACCGCAGCTCAGAGCCCAGCAGTGGCAGGCGGGGAACCTTGGCTTCCTCCTTCACTGGAGCAAGCAAGCCTCCTGTTCGCTTCAGCTGCCTGGCTGCCGGCCGCCATCTTGGCTGGCAGTTAATTTGCATATCTCACTGATTAGCCAATGGGAAGGGTAGCGAAGTTACGGTTAATTACCATGTTTCTCTATTATTAGATAGGATAATTAACAACACAAAGGGTAAACTGTGATCTCATACAACTATAAATTGAACACATCAAACATTTTATGTGTGTCATTAATGAGGGAACCAGTAAGATGTTACAAAAAGTTCAAAGATTTCATAAAATACACATAGACCAGTAGGAATGCTGACAGGAATCTACAAATACATACAAAAATGGTCACTACTCATAAGGAATAGTCAGCTGCATTTCCATAGAACACAGGTTTTATTTTTGTAGACAGGAGTCATTTGCGTTACTGTCATTAGTCTACAATTTACAGAATGTAAGATAGCCTGAGACCATGAAAGGTGGAGATAACACAGTGTGCTACACAGAACATCTAGGAATCTTTTTTTTCCCATTTTAAAGTCTTTCACAACAGAGTCTTCTAAAAGCTATCTAATCCCTCTTTCAGCCTCTAAGCCTGCTTACCTTTGTCAGGCAAGTCAAACATCAGTCATTGTTTTAGGAATGCCTCAGAAAGATGATTGATTGTCTAGTCTTTTGTCTTTTTGAATGAAAGTCACAGTTTTTATAAACTTTATTTCTGTATAATCTCAGAGCAGGGCTGCCAATAAGATTGAGCCAATTGTACCCTGAGGAAGTTGTGCCTGGCCAGTGGTCTGATACCTAGGGGTTTGTCGGTGGGGTTGAATCTGTTCTGAGAGGAAATCTTTTCCTAATTTCCATGAAATTCCAAGATGAACTAGTTATCCCCTGCCTCAAAAGACATGGTTTGTTTTTGTTGATCTTAGTTCTTAGGGTTATAAATAAGTGTCAGTCATCCTAATTTTAGTTTTTCTTTTTTTGCAGGTTTTCTCACAGAGACTGGAAAAACCAGAGCAAGTACTATTTTTTCTACAGCAACTGAATCTGCCCTCCAAGTTACACAGATCAGAATTATGGTAACTCTTCTGTTACCTTCTTTAAGCAATATTACTACCGTTTTTAAAAATAGGGTTACAGTTCAGAGGTCCATGTCATTGTTTTTCATTGGACATTGAATGATTTTTATGTCAGGCCTGTAGCAGAGGGCAGGGACACAAAGGTGAATAGATTCTTAAGCTTGTGAATGGTGTGAATATAGGATTGAGAAAGGTAAGGAATCATTTCTTAGGATGCAGCTTTCTAACTTTTCCAGGACTTAATGTATGTGATTTCTCCTGTTCTTTCATTTGGGGCATGTTTCTTTGTCTCCCCATTTTGGCTGCCTCTCTGTATTTGTTTCTATGTATTAGGTAGATCTGTTATGTCTCCTAGTCTTGGTAGGGTGGCCTTATGTAGTAGGTGTCCTGTGGGGCCCAGTGGAAGTGTCCTTGATCACCTGAGCTAGGTGCTCTAGGAATGTCCCTTGTGTGGATTATGTGAGCTCTCCTGTTGTAGTTGAGTCTTGATTGCTATTGGTCTGTCTGTGGGTGGGGTTGACCCTCAGGCTGGCTGACTATGAGGATTGACCACAACCACAGTGTATGAACTGCTGTGCAGGGGCTGATACCACGAAGTGAAATTTGTCCCAGAAAGGTCTGGTGTCTGCTGAGATCTCCCATTGAGTGTGCCACTTGTGGAGCTAATTGGGTCATGCTCTGATGTGGTGTGAAGCTGCCACTGGGTTTGTTGGTTCTGGGTGTGCCTCTTGGGAGGGACTCTTGTGCAGGTCAATGTCAGACTCTGTCACTGGCCCTGAGCTACCCATTAGGAGCTACAAAAGGTTCTATGGTTTGGTGGTTGCCTCTGCTGGGCCTGGGTGTGTGGGGGAGGGGCCAAGCCACGTACTGAGGCCAGCTTCTATCGGTGTTGAGTCTGGGGCAGGTCAGCAAAAGGCCCAATGCACCCTGAGACCTGGCTCCCACCTGCCAGGTGCCTGTTAGGCTCAGCCATTGAAAGAGCCTCTGGTGGTACACAAGTTCCATGAGGCAGCTTCAAGTCCCCAGGCAGATTCAGACTTGGCACCAGCGCTGGGTCTTCAGCCACCCAACAAAAGTCTCAGAGTACCCCAAGGCCAACCACTCTCTTCTGGGGGCTGTGGACCTCTGTAGTGAGGCAGGGTCTCTGGGAGCCATCAGGTGAGGCCAGTAGAGTGCCTCAGGGTAAAACAGATTTAAGATTTGGCCATGTGGAGGGAGGTCTCTGCAGGAATAGTGACACTGGGTTAGGGTATTTGGGGGAATAAATGGCCTTTGCCCTAGAATCACACTACTCAGTATTTTCTTTTCTTTTTTTAAATATATATTTCTTTATTGATTTCAGAGAGGAATGGAGAGGGAGAGAGAGAATCATTGATCGGCTGCCTCCTGCACACCCCCCCATTGGGGATCGAACCCGCAACCCAGGCATGTGCCCTTGGCCAGAATCGAACCTGGGACCCTTCAGTCCGCAGGCCCAAGCTCTATCCACTGAGCCAAACCGGCTAGGGCAAAGTAGATACTATTTTTATCTCTGTTTGATAGATAAGTTCTTTGCGATTAAGAAACAGGTAAGATAATTAAATTTGATCAGAGTTATGTAACTAGTTAGTGCAGAGCTAGGGTTCAAACCCAGCGACTCTGGATTTGGATCTAGATTGGTGCTATTCTTCTGACTGTGGAAATCCTACCACATGGGCCAGCTTGGAGGCAAGGGCAGTCTAAAGTTTCATAATTCTGCTCAAATTCAACTCATATTCCATTTTTCAATTTTATCAACTGTGGAAGGCAGAGTCATATTCCAGCATTCTAAACCCAAAATATAAAAGTATAAGGCTCATTCTATGCTCCTTCCTCTCCTTCCTGGCCATTTCCTTCCCTGACAGACACAGAATCTTATTCCTAATCCAATCACAGGGAGTTGGGAAGGTGGGGCCAGTAGTTCTCCCTAGGAAAGATGGTGTCTGTGGGCAGTGTGGGAGAAGGACTCAGCACAGAGACAATGGCGGCTGTCCCTCTAGCCCTCTCCCCAAGGCCATACAACTCAATCTCTCCCTGAATAACTCCTGTTTGCTCTGAGCAGTCATCCTTTCACTGGATGAGTACCGAGAATGAAATTTTGTACTCTGGCCCTGTAAGAGGGACCCTGGGTTTCTAGCAGACTCCCTGCTGATTTTCATATCCAGTTGTTATGGAGCTCCTCTTCCTGGCTCTGTACTCTGGGCTGGGGAGCCCAGCTTGGGGTTGAGACCCCTTGCTCCTCAGGGGAGATCTTTGCAGCTGAGATATTCCTCTGGATTCTCAACTGCCATGTGTGGCTGCAGGGCCAGTCCTTTTTGAATCTCTGTCCTTCCTACCAGTTGCAATGTAGCATCTTCTCTGTGTCCTTAGTTATAAGACTTCTGTTCAGTTAGTCCTCAGTTGGTTATTCAGGTTGATTGTTTTATACTTTAGTTGTAATTCCAATTTGTTTCTGGGAGGAGGTAACTTTCACTTACTCTGCCGCCATCTTGGATCTCCTAGGACTTAATGTATTTGAAAGATCATTTTGTTGGTTTGATTTTGTTTGAAGCTATTTGAATTTAACCATGTTACTTGGAAAGAAAACAGCCACAGAACTTTGCCCTTCTGCTGTACTTTATCTAGATCTCTGTTTCCAGGTTCGACGTGGCGGCATTGGTGCCCAGTGTGGGTTGATATTTGCCTATAACTCATCTTCCGATAAATTTCATGCAGAAGAACACTTCAAAAGGTTTGAAAAATATGACAAATGGAAACTTAAGGAATTCAGGCAATTTGTAAAAAGCAGGTAAGGAACAGAATAAAAATCTAATAAGATTGTATACATTCTCTTATTGGTGAAATATGCTTTCTTGTCCTTATAGAAAATGTGCCACTAACCCACCCTCAGTGGTCATGAGCATTCATTGCTTCTAACAGCATATGTGAAGATGTGTATTTTAATTTATTCACAGACTCTTAAGTTGGTCCCCAGGCACACACATTTTCAAGATGTCTGGATAATAGAATACACCTGAATTGTGGGCCGCCTGAGCTCTTCAGTCTTATTTAGCTACTTGGAAATTTACCCATACCCCAACCTCCCTACTTCTAGTCATGCTTTTATTGAAAATATTTATTAAGCACCTACCATGTCCTAGGCCTGTTGCTAGGTACTGAAGATACTATAATCAGCAAATTGACAGTTGCTGCTCTGTGGAGCTTCCTGTTTAGCTCAGAAGCAGAGGATAAAACTGGTAGTATCACAATACTATGAATACTAGGTAGGAGAAGGTAGAGTGTTCTGGGAGCACACAGTAGAGCACCTGACCTGGTTAGGGAAGGCTTCCTGGAGGAAATGTTTATGTTAAGAACTAAAGGATGAGTTACAGTTAATTAGCCACTTGAAGAAGTGGAAGGAGAATGTCCTGAGCAAAGATAAGAGCAGATTTGAGAACTCAGAAGTGAAGTATGGCATATTCAAGGACCGACAGGCCCCATATTGCTGAAGTGCACTGTGAGGTGGAGAATGGTCAGCGATGAACCTGGAGAGCTAGGAAGAGGCCAGGTCATTAAAGGTCTTTTTGCCTCTGTTTCAGGGTTTGGACTTTATCCTTAAAGCAGTGGGAGGGGTGGTGGGGCAGGGAGTGGGTAGCGTGTGCTGTTGAGGGAATCTAAGAACTAGATCAGGTGTGTGTTTTAGAAGTACACACCTGCAGTGTGGATTGGAGGAGAGCAAGCATGGAAGCAGGATGAAATGGAAGAGGCTGTCACTGTCACCAGAAGGCCAGAGGTGTGGGTGATCTCAACTAGAGCAGCAAGAGCAGCAATGGAGAGATGTGGACTGGTTTAAGAGACAACTAGAAGTTAGTAGCAATAGGACCTGTTGAGTTACTGAATGTAGAGCAGGAGGGGGAAGAAAGCTTAGACATCAATGAGTTCTAGGGTCTTGGCTTGGGAAGATGGGAGCATTGGTAGAATCTTTCTATGAAAGAGAAAATACCTCGGGGAAAATAGGTTTTTGGGGGAAGATGGTGTGCTTAGTTTTGGTCCTTTTGAATTTGATATTTTAGGAAGCCTTTGATATATTTGATAGCTAGCTGGATAAATAGGTTAGGAGCCTGGAAGAGACATTTGTGCTGAAAGTACAAATACGATAGACATTTAAATGATAACTTTAAACGAATTAGAAGAGGTCATTATGGAAGTGTATGGGGGCTAGGAAGAGAAGCAACCTTAGGTCAACATGCTGAGACCCACCAGCATTTAAGGGGCAACAGAGGGAAGGAGACGAGAAAAACAGCCGGACACGCAGGAAAGCTAAGCATGTGTTATCATGAAGCCAGGTTGAGAGAAGTAGGGAGTGGGCAATGGTGCGGAATGTTACCCAGGAAACAGTAAGATCAAGTCTAGGAGTGGACCTATTGAATTTAGTTGCAGAGGTCATTGAGCAGTGTTGCCCCCTTGTTACTAGTTGCAAGTTCAAAATCATGAAGCTGAACCCCAGGCTTGCTGTTTTTGCTACTATATATCACAGGTAATGGGGTGCTGGAGTTAACAGAAGCCTTTAACTATCATCCAGTACTGTATTACTAAGCTTTAATGTACAGATGAATCACCAAGAATTATGTGAAAATGTGGATTTTGAATCAGTAGTTCTGGGTGGGGCCCGATACTTTTATTTCTGACAAGCTCCCAGGTGACTCTGATGCTCCCATCCACAGACCACTTTCTGAATAGGAAGAATCTGGAAAAACCCTCTCTTTGCTGTATTTCCTTTGGTAGCATCCCTAAAAATGGTCATTCAGCCTCTAGAACACTCCTTTAAAAAAAAATATATATATATATATGTTTTTTTTTAAATATATTTTATTGATTTTTTATAGA
>NW_005360846.1:420938-425960 GCF_000412655.1 Myotis brandtii
CATTGATTGGCTGCCTCCTGCATGCCCCCTACTGGGGATCAAGCCTGCAACCCAGGCATGTACCCTTGACCGGAATCGAACCTGTGACCTTTCAGTCCACAGGTTGATGCTCTAGCCACTGAGCCAAACCAGCTAGGGCAGAATACTCTTAATGATAGAGAATTCACTACACTACAGTAATTGGAATATGTTCAGTTGAAATCTTTTATAATTTCAACTCAGTGGTCTTAATTCTGCCCTCTTAATAAAAATGATCAAATTTTCCTCCTAAAATCTCCCTATATGTCTCATTTTTTCAAAGATATTTTTCTTTTAGAATAGTAATTAGAGATTATAGTTGTTTTTAAGTAGCCATGTCTCACTCTTGGGACATATTAAACTAGGTCTGTTTTCCTTAACCTGCTTGTCAAACAAGATCTTTCACTTCTTATATAGGATGACTTATTTTAACCTCAATATAGGCCTGTTTGCTACTCCCTTGCTGATTTTACCTCTGGGTTCAGCCTGAACTACTTTGGAACCCTGATTTGGTTGGCCTACATATTATCAGTACCTTTCCAGTTTGGAAGTCAAAACTTTAATGTACATGCATCTATCTTTTTGCTTTTTTTTTTTTTCTCTGTCCAGACAATGGTCAGTCAGCTCCAGGACCATCTGTTTGGTTGCTGTGTACACTTAACTACTAATACTCAGCTTGCTTCTCTCCACCGTGCCTGCTGTGTGGTGTAGTGAAAAAGGTTGCTTCTCTCTGCTCTTTGACACCCTGCCACCTCGCTGTATCTCAAAGATTTCCTTGAGCCTCCCAAAGAGTAAATTAAAAAATCCTCAAACACATAATATTGATGAAACAGGATTTTGGGCTGAGACAAAATACCAGCTTTCCCATTGGTTTTAGGACTAACTATATTGTGAAAGGTTTATGCTAAGAAGGATTTATGTTAAAGAGCGAATATTTTTTTCTCTGTGTTACAGAACCAACTCTGGATCCTTTATGTTTTCCCTCTTGCTGTAAATCCTGTGCTTGCTTCTTCTGTCCATAAAGGATATTCATGCGATGCTAGCTTGTTAGCTATATCACAAGCTACATAGTCTGAAGTTAGAACTATTACTTGAAAAGACTGCCTTTTCTTTGTCTTGGTTATTTAATTCCTGAAAGGAGTACCATTCAAGTGTCTGGTTTTTATTTTATTTTTAAAATATATTTGTATTGATTTTAGAGAGGAAGAAAGAGGGAGAGAGAGAGAAACATCAGTGATGAGAGAGAATCATTGATTGGCTGCCTCCTGCATACCCCCAATTGGGTATCTAGCCCAAAACCTGGGCATTTTCCCTGACCAGGAATCGAACCATGACCTACTGGTTCATAGGTCGGTGCTCAACCACTAAGCCAGGCCATCTGGTTTTTAAAAAGAAGTGGCACATAATTGTGCTTCTTTAGCCTCCAGGGTGCACTGCTTTCCTGGAAGGACTTCTTAAGGAACAGGAGAAAATGCTGAGGCTTCTGCAGGCTGAAGTTTTCCATTTTTGGAGCTTGAGGACCTGGAGGCTGCCCAGCTTTTACCCTTCAGTTGTTGCTAGTGGCCCAAGCCTCGGGCTGCTCAGACATACATTAGCCAGGGAAACAAAACTGAACCTGCCTCCCATTTGGTTCTTTCCACAAACACATACCAGCTGTTGCATTGTACCCTACTCCTGAGTAGCTCATCTAAGATGCCTTGACTTCATGTCTCATTCTTCAGATAAACCAGTTATCTAGAGAAGCAAACTTTCTTTTTAGTTCTCAGATTACATTTGGGACTGATAATAATTCCCATTTCACGGATGAGAAGGTTTGAGAAATGGGGAGGAAATTACCACAAACTATCTTATGTTAATTGACAGGCCATATGTACAAGTTAAATGACACTTACATGGTGTCTTATTCATTGAACCCTTGAGAGGTTTAGGAATATGAAAATGTTTGTGATTGCCTTGTGTTTATAGGATCGGTTGCTCACCTGATGATCTTGGAGAGGATGATCCTATTGGCTGGTTTGAGCTGGAAGAAGAGTGGGATGAAGCAGAGATCAAGCTGCAGCAATGCAGAGTTGCCAGAGTAAGCATTATTGAGTTGTGGCCTTCATGTATTGGCCCACTCCCCTCCTTTTATTCTGTATTTGTCGAGTGGTTATTGTGTATCAGCCATGTGCCAGCACTGGAACCCATGAGGTGAATCAGACATGATTATGACCCTCAAGGAGTTTATAGTCTAGTGAAGTGGTTCTCAACCTGTGGGTCACAACCCCTTTGGGGGTCAAATGACCCTTTCACAGGGGTCACCTAAGACCATCGGAAAACACATATATAATTACATATTGTTTTTGTGATTAATCACTATGCTTTCATTATGTTCAATTTGTAACAATGAAAATACATCCTGCATATCAGATATTTACATGACGATTCATAACAGTAGCAAAATTACAGTTATGAAGTAGCAACGAAAATAATTTTATGGTTGGGGGTCACCACAACATGAGGAACTGTATTAAAGGGTCGCGGCATTAGGAAGGTTGAGAACCACTGGTCTCGTGAGAGGCACAGATGTATGTGAGACTGTGATATGGGCTGATATACAGGGGGCTCTTGCAGCCCAGAAGAAAAATATCTTACCTAACCTGGAGTTCACTAAGGAAAGCTTTCCAGGAAAGGTGGTGTGATGCTAACTATGGAAAGTTGATTAAGCCACCATCTTTAGCCAGGATAAGTTGTGCAGAGAAGGGCATCTCAGGCTGAGAGAATGGCAAGTGCACAGGCATAAATGCAAGAGAGATGTGTTTCCATAGCTAGGACATTATCTGGCTACTTAATTTTTTTAACCTCTAGTGTAAGTCTTAGAAGCTTAAATAGAGAAATAAGAACTATCTTTGGGGTTTACACTTAGTAAATGCTCAGTAAATATTTATGCAGTTGAGGAGTGGATTCTGAAAGGCCCCTGACCAAGGAGCTTTCACTGTAAGAAGCAGATAGTTTGCACAGAAGTTGGGTTTTGAAAATAGCTTTAGCTTTGAGCAAACAAGGCTGTGTCCTGGGCCCCCAGCACATGGGTTGCATATATCCGCTGGGAGTTTGAGGTGCTTCCTCATAGCATTCATGGACTGTTTTTGCCATATAACTGATTTCTTTTTTTTTTTTAATATATTTTATTTATTTTTTACAGAGAGGAAGGGAGAGGGATAGAGAGTTAGAAACATTGATGAGAGAGAAACATCGATCAGCTGCCTCCTGCACACTCCCTACTGGGGATGTACCCGCAACCAAGGTACATGCCCTTGACCAGAATCGAACCTGGGACCCTTGAGTCCGCAGGCTGACGCTCTATCCACTGAGCCAAATCTGTTAGGACATATAACTGATTTCTACTCAAAAAGACTGTGCCACAGAGCAAACATACTTCTCTTATTCATTCTGTCTTAATCCTGTTTTTGAGGAGGGAGTAATGACATTTCTCTTATTACGATCTTTCCCAAACCAGATTTCATTCAGCATTTGTATTGTGTGTGTTTTCCCCCCCTATTTGTTATAGATGCGTCCCCAGTGGTAGGCATACTGGTACCTCATAAATTGTTAAAGTCATAGGAGCACCTTCCAAAGAAGGCTCTTATCGCCCTTTCATCAATATCCAGGGCTCTTGAGTCCTTCGCCTGAAATCTCTCTTGTCCTTTCTAGTACTTGATGGTGAAGTTCCTCTGCACCCGTCAGGAGTCGGCAGAGCGCTTGGGAGTACAAGGCTTGAGCATCAGTGGCTACCTCCGGCCTGCAAGAGCAGAAGCAGAACAGAGTGCCATCTGTGCTCACTGCAGAAAGGACATGGAGGAGAGTGTCTGCGGGGCCTCACTGCTCCTTCGGACCCTTCAGTTCATCCAGCAGCTTGCCCATGACCTGGTAGTGTTTCCTCAGTTGTTAGACTTCACTCCTTTGGGAAAATAACGACAGTGTCCAGGGAAATGAACACCAGTCAGTGGAACCTGGCCGTGCTGAAGCCATGCAGTATCAATGAGTGGGGAGGCATCATGCTGTGATGACATTGGAAGGCCAAGGGGAGTGAGGTACTGGTCATTGAGGGCCACTAAGTTGCTTATGGCCACCATTGTGATGGTTCCTAGACTAGACATACAAACAGAGCTTAAAGATCCCCAGCTATGGTTGCCAATGGCAGACTGGGGAGTTGAAGCAAGTTTATAGGATTTATGTCTTCTTTAAGGACAATTATTCCTGAAGTGTAGGTAAATTCTATTTGTTTATTAAAAGTACCAAAATAATGTCAGAATTTGAAATCATTGTATTTTTCACACTGACTTCTACAGTCACTAATAAAAACACAATAACTCAAAGGTTAATTCTTATAGCCACCACTATAGAGAACATGGTTTGTCTCAGGAATTCAGTGATGCTCTTTCATGTGGTGTGCAACAGTGTCCACTCTTTTTAATATGTTTTTGTTAATTTTAGAAAGAGAGGAAGGGAGAGGGTTAGAGAGATAGAAACATCAATTTGGCTGCCTCCTGCATGTCCCCCACTGGGGATCGAGCCTACACCTGGGCATGTGCCTTGACTGGGAATTGATCTGGCAACCTCTTGGTTCATGGGTCCACACTCAACCACTGAGCCATACCAGCTGGGCAGCAGTGTCCACTCTTGACCTTTATTCTGCTTCAGGGCGCTGCTCAGAGGCTGGTAACTCAATTTATATGGTTTGTTTGGTCTTTGTTATTCAAGCTCTCTTATCACAGCAGGAAATAGCAAATGAGAAAGAGATGCTGAGAAATAGCAGGAGCATTTATAGCAGAATTGGTCTGTTAACCTACATTCAGGGAAGGGTCAAAATATACTGTAATGTGGTCCTGGACAGTAATCATCATCCAGTGAAGACTCATTTATGTTTCAGGTGTGGTGTTGATGAAATCAGGGAGCCTCCATGTGTGTGTGTGTGTGTGTGTGTGTGTGTGTGAGATCTATACTAATAAAAGGGTAATATGCTAA
>NW_005360846.1:426159-460373 GCF_000412655.1 Myotis brandtii
AGCAGGGGAGGGCAGTTAGGGGTGATCAGGCAGGCAGGCAGAGAGGTTAGGAGCAATCAGGCAGGCAGGCAGAGGGGTTAGAGGCAATCAGTCAGGCAGGCAGAGGCAGGGGCGATCAAGCAGGCAGGCAGGTAAGCTGTTAGGAGCCAGTGGTCCCAGATTGCGAGAGGGATGTTCGACTACTGGTTTAGGCCCAATCCCTGTGGGGGATTGGAGAGGGTGCAGGCTGGGCTGAGGGAACCCCCCCCTCCATGCACGAATTTCGTGCACCAGGCCACTAGTGTATATATATGTGTGTGTGTGTGGTGTGTATATATAACATATATATATATATACACATTTACATACATATGTACATATACATACCACATACACATGTACATATTTTAGAAAGTTTCACACTGAAAAAGTTGTTCATAGACTTTTTAGTAGTAAAGAGTAAGCATTCATTATATGGGAACTTTATCCTGTGGCTACATCTTCCCTTAACAGTGAGAAGTAAATGAGCCATTATGGTCTTTCTCCATATGCATTTTTAATTTTCTTTTTTCTGGTCTTTAGGTGCAGCAGAAGGAAAGTGGCTTAAAACATAAGTCTTTTCTGGACTTCGCGGGTCTTGATTTGGAGATCTTCTGGAATTTTTACAGTAAATTAAAGCAAAAGTAGGTCAGAGTTTGTGATAAGGTGATAATCATATAAAAACACACTGCAGACACTGAGTTTTGCTATTCTAAATGAACGTTTTTTCTTCTAAGTTTTTTTTTTTTACTTCCCACTAGTTTATTGTTCTGATTTTAAAGATTTGGTTATTATGGAAAGTAACACCTAGATATAGAAATAACAAAAAAGTAATATTATATAGAAATTACACATTTTTATAAATCATTTGTGATTTGGGCGGTATTTTCCAAACATTTTCTCATTTGATTATCATTACAACCTTGTGGGATGAGCAGCTTAAGTATTATAGCAGTACCCTCATTTTACAGATGAGGAAACAGGATGAAAAATGCATTTCCTGGCACCACTGTGGGCAGTCAGGTGGGGTCTGTATTTGCAGACTCTACGTAGTACAGTGTTCTTTCCATTCCACCTTTTACTCCTCTGGGTTGGCATTGTTTTCACCAAGCCTGATGTCTAGAGAAGAGTCCTTTGTGGACTGTTCGGCTTTTTTTGGCGGGGGAGGGGAATAAAAGCAACTTGCCTTTTTGCTCTCTGATGTATTTTATCTTTCTGTAGCCCGAGGGAAGAATGCATCTGTGCCCAAACCCTGCTTTTGCAGCTCCTTCAGAGCTGCTTCTTGGTGCTGCAGAGAGACTCCACGGCTGCCTCTGAGGATGCAAAGGCTCCCCGCCAGAGCCCCCGGGCAGTGGAGGCCGCCAAGGAGCTCTATACACACTTATGTGATGGTAGGATTGGGGTTTTCTTTAATGTGATCCTGTGCTAGTCTTGCTGTGGAGAACAGGGGGTCCTCTGATCATGCAAGCCCAGTAAAGGGATTGCTTTGTTGGAAAATGAGTTTCCTTTGATCCTCTTTTGAATCTTATTTTGGTTTAGTGTTTATTCCCTCATCAATAACTTCCTCCTGGCTTCTGATATACGGTTGTCTGATATTGAGAGAAATTATTGTCACACTTTTTAGTCTTTACTGGGATGAGTTTGATAGATTGAGGGAGATGTTATAATGATAAATTGAAAATAAAACACGTGACTGACTGAAGTTATTTTTTTTTAAATATATTTTTATTGATTTCAGAGAGGAAGGAAGAGGGAGAGAGAGAGAGAAACATCCATGATGAGAGAGAATCATGGATTGGCCGCCTCCTGCAAGTCCCCCACTTGTGATCAAGCCCACAACCCGGGCATGTGCCCTTGACCAGAATTGAACCTGGGACCTTTCAGTTCGAAGGCCGATGCTCTATCCACTGAGCCAAACCGGCTAGGGCTGAAGTTATTTTAAGTCTTTGCCAAGTTGTGTCTCAAAAGGACAGGGAAATAATGAAATTAAAACTGATATGCATAGTCTTTAGTTAAATGTAAACAAACAAACAAAAAATAATTTCCTTAATTGCCTAGTGTGTACAGAAATATTTCTTTGCTCTGGTATTAACTGCAAAATGGAGAGTAATGAGTTTATAGGCTAGTTAATGCAGATATAGATATAGTAAGTGAATAGATGGAATAAATTAAAGCTGATTCCATTGTTCATTTTTGTCAGTGGTGGATAGGGTGGATGGAGACTCTGTGCCCATGGAAATACTAAAACAAGAAGTCAGGAATACCCTTCTCAGTGGAGCTGCCATCTTCTTTCCTGATCGACAGACCCAGCGGAACCATCTCTTCACCATGATGGTACATATATAAGTTAAAAGTATGGATTATATTCCTGATAAAAATGATGTAATAGAAGGCCTCGCCAGTGCTGTAGAACCAGGAAAAGAAATTTTCAAAATAACAATTGAAAAAAATAAAACCAATAATAATTATTTATAAATGATATGGTTACAGATTATTTGTTATTGCCTGTGTAGACAAGCATCTAATAGGATTACTGGTAAGAGTTTGATATGGAAAATTAGAGACAGCATTCTGAAAAGGCATTTCTATATGCAGCAGCTAGTTAACAAATGAATAAAAGTGCTCTGTGGGATGCATAAAAGCTTATTGAAATAAAGGACAGAACAGAAGTGTAAAATGTGGTTTCTGATGCTAAGGTCTTCAGTCCAGTTGGGAACACCTGCCACAAGGAAAAACGAACCCCATAGCATTAGGAGTAGAAGAGAATTGTGTTGATGCTAAATGACTAACAACGGTTTCAGAGAGGAGGAAGAATCTCTGGTTGTATTTCACTGTCTGCAAAGTTTGCATATCAGCTTGAGACACTGGTTTTCACATTTTGAGTTATAACCTTTAGATCTGACCCACTGGACTGTGGGCAAAGCTCAGTCCTACTTGTTTATTAGAAGTATTTACCAGGCAGCTAAGCAAAGGATTTTGTTTTTGTTTTTGTTTTTTGCTGGCATGTGTCCCACGGAGAAAAATAGAAAGAGTACATGTAACCTCTTGAATGACATTGCTATTAGCAGAGCAGCCCAGTGTAGCCTAGTAGCCCCATCAGGAGGTGTGATTTATATAACTGTCACCATAGGCTGTTCTGACTTATATAGAAAGAGCTTAGATCCTATTTAAAAACAAAGTTCACAAGAAATGCTCCCTGTCCCTGCTCTTTCCTCTTGCAATGGCATGCCCAGTGATGAAAAGTACCGGTGTACATCTTTTGGAAGTCATCTTCTTAAACATTTACAACGAGCTTTCCTGCAGGAAGCCTTGATGATAACTTTAGTCGTGAACAAAAAGTCAATTGCCATCTTCTGTTTAGATGGGTGGTTCTGCTCCCTCTTAGCACTAGGCCAGGTCTTAGTTGGGCACCGTGAGGTGGTCTGCTGACCCCGGCTTTCCTCATGCTTGGGAACAGAGGGCAGGGGCATTCATGCTGCTCTAGGTCATTGGAATGTCAATGAATAGATTTTCTGAATGTGCCATTTCTTGTTTTCTAGAAAAATGTCACTGAGCAGGAACATAAGCAATCCCTGCAGCTCACTTTCCGCTCACTGTGCACGTATTTTAGGTAAGTTTATAATTCTTTGCAATTGTCCAATATTTCAAATCTTTGCAAAGTTGGTTTCCTTTGCTATCCCTTCCTTTCATGTGCTTTTGGAGTAACCAGCTACATCCCTCTGCTCACCCAAGTTTCTGAGTGATAAACCACTTGTTGCAGGAGTGACTGAAGTAGTGGGAGAATGATAATCTTATCCAGACCTTAATCTAAGTCCCAGTCATTATAAGATAACTTAAAATTGAACCCATTGAGGATTTTTTTGAATACTTCAGTTTCTAAATAATTTTGAAAACAAAAACTGAAGCCCTGTACTGAAGTCTAAAAACCCAATTACATTAAAACCAACTGCAGAAGGGTAGCTTAGCAAAAAAAGTGCTTCGAGGGGATGGCTTGGAGAGTTTTGCTTGCTTTGACTTCTAATGGGCCTGTAGGCTATAGACTTTTTTTTTTAAGTCCTCACCGGAGGATATGTTTTTTATTGATTTGAGGGAGAGAAAGATAGACAAAGAGAGAGAGAGAACCATTGATGTGAGAGAAATATCAATCAGTTGCCTCCCGTAACCCTAAGAGGGGATCGAACTTGCAACCTGGGTATGTGCCTTGACTTTGAATCAAACCCATGACCTTTCGGTGTACAGGACGATGCTCTAGCCAACTGAGCCACACCAGCCAGAGCTGAAGGTATAGACACTTGAAGGAGGGAGATAAGTAACAGCCTGAGCTACTGTCTGCAAGTCAAACTATACTTGGTGTGGCTGCCAGACTTAGAGGGCTCTATAAAATCTGTTCAGAGTGGAGTATCAAGGATGATGAAAGAGGCTGGGGCTGTCATGTGAACATTTGAGACACGGAATGATTAGCCCAGATTGTCAAGTTAGCAGTCATGAGGTTAGGTGTGTTTCTTATTGGTGGTCAAGGTGGTTTATTCATCAGATTTATTCCTTGGAATCTCTTCTAAGGACTTGAGGATTTATGTGCCTGTGCTTACATAAGGACATGTGCTGGGACAGTGCCCCATACCCAGCGGGGACCATGGCTTTTTTCCTGACCCAAATTTATCTCATCCCATTGAACTGACACTGAAGTCTTGCTAGGTTCCTTTTTGGAACCTTTTAAGATAAAAACACATGTAAATCCACTTCCTGAAACAAGGTGTTGTGACTCATTTGTGTTCTTTCAGTGATAGGGACCCAGGCGGCCTTCTGCTTTTACCTGAGAAAGGCGACCTGGCCGACACGAACATCGGTGAAGTCCTGGCCGTCATGAGGACTCTCCTCTCTGTTGCTGCTCGAGAGGTAATTGATGGTTGCTCCCTGTGGTCTTTGCCTTCTTTTAGGAGCATGTGATAGAGCTGTCACTGCCTTCCCCTTCAACCCTCATTTACAGTATGAACATAGCTCTATTCCTGTGACCATCAATGAGCACACAGATTTCCCAGCCTGCCTTGGCTCCTAATCTGCCAGCTTTTGCAAATGAGTGAGGGGACATGTCTGTGACATGTTTTCTTCACTTGGGCATTTTTGAAACTCATCCATGTTCATGCATGTGCACAGTGTTTCCTTTATGAGTGTGCCACAGTTAATTTATCTGTTGTATTATGGAGGGGCAGTTAGGTCCAGTTTGGGGCAGTTACATAGCAGATATGATATGAATATGTCTTGTGGTTCTTATGTGCAATAGTTTATTCCTGGAGGTCAGGTGATTCTTCAGAGAAACTCCGGAGAATAAAGATGATGGTTAGAAAGCCATAGGGGACTAAGAATTGTTTTCTAAGGTGGGAGAGATTTGACGGAAGGCTCAGGGAGAGGAGCCACAGAGAAAAGGGACTGGATGATGTGAGAGGGAAACGAGATAATTGGTGGGGTAAGGTTCCTGAGGGGCAGAAGGAACCTTATGGAGTGAAAACCATTTGTAAAGGTTCTGAAAAGCTGAGGGCAAAAGAGGAGGTGTCGTAATACCTCTTTCTTGGTCACTTCTGGGTTGAAAGCTCTTTTGTGACCATTCTCATTTCCCTAGAATTTTTTTGCCAGTGACAGCTGCTGTCTTAAATGCCCTTGGCTGTGTTCTGTGAATGGCCTTATAAACACTTTCTCTTTGTCTCCTCCCTTGCAGTGTGAACTGTTGATGCTCAACAAGGCCCAAGCGGAGGTTGGCTCTGTGCTCTTCTCCCTGTTCTGGTCTGTCCAAGGCAGCCTGCTCTCCTGGTGCTACCTGCAGCTGAAGAGCACAGATCCTGGAGCCAAAGAGCTTGCCATTGACCTTATTGAAAAATGTGAGTTTCAGGACAAAATCCATGAAAACAGGTGTTTGGGTTTTGACTCTGCATGTTCTCACTTTTTAGTACTCATTCATTGAATGTACATATGGTTTTCTTTTCTTGATACAAATCGGATTTGTCTTTGGGTTGTTTTTTCTTCTTAAAATAGAATTCGGTAGCATATCTTTTTGCCCAAAGTTTCCTGTCTGAATATGGTAGCATGCCTAAGTTTTTTTTATTGCAGGCTTGGGTCATTGCACAACCTAAACATTGCCTCTGCAGTCATATAGCACTTCTAGATGATGTCACACTCTGCAGTCATATAGCACTTCTAGATGATGTCACACTCTGCAGTCATACAGCACTACTAGATGATGTCACACTCTTCAGTAGTCTGCCTTCCTTGTTTTAGTTAAGTCACCCAAAAGGGAAAGTCTTAAACCTTTAGAGTCTAAGGTGTGTGAGCACTGCTGTGATCTTTGCTGATTACAGAAAATATTCAGATTCATGTCCCATAAACCCACAGAAAATTATATGAAACTTAGCAGGTTCTGAGAAATTATATGTGGAAAATTTAGTTCCATCAAACTTGGTCTCAGCAGCTGTGACAAAAATGCTTACACTGTTGAGCCCTGCCACCTAAAGCTTGTCCCATGATATGGCACACCTAGTGATGGCTCATTGTAAACAAAGGGAAAGTAGCAACGGGGTCGGTCAGCCATGCAATTTCACTTACAAAAGTAATATCTCCACCTCTTTGAAAAGAAGCAAAAATGAATTACTCTAAAGGGAATCTTTTACTGGATTTGCATTGCTTTTCTTGCCTAGAGGAAAGCATTTGTATAGTACTTTCTGGTCTCCTGGTCTTTCTGATGTGGAATTTCCTTCATAGCTTCTGTGACAGCTTACCCTTGATGATGACCAAGCAAATGATATTTCTCCTGTATAACACATTTTCTTCCTGTTTTGGTAGATGTGGAACAGTTTCTGGGAAGCACAAGAGTGATTTTGGAGTCCCTTTTGTCACAGTATAGTGGAAAAACCATAGTAGAAAAACTATGTAATTCAGTGTTTTCAATGGCAGCTCGACAACTGGTAAGACAAAGTGGCAGCCATTTGTAAAGGGCAGGAGGGTCTGCAGTGGACACTAAGTGCTTTATTCATCTTCCTTTAGGTAATCTTTCTGCTGGACTTTTGCACTTTAGACATTTCCCACTGCAAACTCTTGAGAGAATTCAGTACCCTAACAGAGTTGTTGAAGAGGCTCTGCAGTGACCCTGAGGGAGGACTGAATAAGGTAACTTGAGTTCGACTTAAACTGCTGTGTATTTCCCTCACGAGTGATGTGACCATGCTTAGTGAAGCATACCACGGTACGGTACGGGTTTACAAAGATAAATGTTGTCGAGAAGACCCCCTATATTTTATCAGTGGTTTTGCCAATAAGGATAAATGCCAGTGTGAGTTTATTTGGTGAGGTCAGTGTTAGAAAGGAGACACAGAGAAAGCTGTGCATATATTAACTTCAGAATTTTATAGCACATCTACACTAATAAAAGACAAAGATGCTAATTGTCCCTTCGCTACGCCCCAAACCACGCCCACCAGCCAATCAGAGCGACTGTATGCAAATTAACCCAACCAAGATGGCGGCCGGCAGCCACAGAGCTGGAGCAAGCAGGAGGCTTGGTTGCCCAGGCGATGGAGGAAGCCAAGCTTCCCGCCTGCCTTGAGCTGGCTGTGGCCTCCGCTCATGGCAACAAAGTTTCAATTATAGAAGCTAAATAAATCCCAGATACCTGCTTCCAGTCTGCCTCCACTGGGAGCTTGGGTGGCTGGGGGCTGTGGCCAGCCTGCAAACAGCCATCAGCCCCTCACCCAGGATGGCTACACCCTCATGGGGTGAGGGTCCCCTCTGGGGGGCTTGGCCAGCCTGCAAACAGCCATCAGCCCCTCACCCAGGATGGCTACACCCTCATGGGGTGAGGGTCCCCTCTGGGGGGCTTGGCCAGCCTGCAAACAGCCATCAGCCCCTCACCCAGGCTGACCAGGCACTCCTATATAATAAAAGGGTAATATGCAAATTGACCCTAACAGCAGAAAGACTGGGAATGACTGGTCACTATGACACACACTGACCACCAGGGGGCAGACACTCAATGCAGGAGCTGCCCCCTGGTGGTCAGTGCGCTCCCACAGGGGGAGCTCTGCTCAGCCACAAGCCAGGCTGACGGCTGCCAGTACAGCGGTGGTGGTGGGAGCCTCTCCTGCCTCCTCAGCAGCGCTAAGGATGTCCAACTGCAGCTTAGGCCTGCTCCCTGCTGGCAAATGTACATTCCCTGAGGGCTCCCGGGCTTCCAGAGGGATGTCTGACTGCCAGCTTAGGCCCAATCCCCCAGGGAGCGGGCCTAAGCCAGCAGGTGGTCATCCCCTGAGGGGTCCCAGACTGTGAGAGGACACAGGCCGGGCTGAGGGACCCCCCCAAGTGCACAAATTTTTGTGCACTGGGTCTCTAGTAAAGTTATATAAAAACCATGTAAGTGAGTAACCAGAGTGAAATCTAGAAGTGAAAATGTATGTTGCAAGGCACAAGATGGGTTGGTATTTAAAAGAAATTTTCCCTCACTTTACTTTACAGGATACAAAGTTTTTTCACTATCTTCTTTGAGTCTCACAACTGTAGGAGTAGAAAGGGCATATATTAAAAAGTCAATTTTAAAGGTAAAAAGGCAAAGACTTAAACAAAAGAAGGAAGGAGAGTTGATGGGCTCAGATTTGCTAAAGTCCCAAATAGGACTTTAGGTCTTTAAATTCCTAACTCAGTGTTTTTTCCACTGGAAATTCATGCTAATAGTGATTTGTAAGAAATAGTACTGTTATAATTAGAAAATGAAAGCTAATCAGAGAGTCACTGTAGTGCAGTAGAAACCGCATGTCTGTTCTGTGGAATGTAAGTGTAGGATGCTCTGTATGTGTAGATGGGAATGTCAGGCATATTTTTAGCCTGTGTGGTGATCTGTGTAGGACTGTCAGGGGCTGTCTAGATCATGGATACGGCACAATCTATTGCGTATGGCTGGATGTAAAGTGATGAAAACCTTTCTTATCTTGTTTGTTTGCATAGCTGGATGTCGAGACTTGGCAACAGGAACAGCCAGTAGTGTTACATACATGGACTAAGGAGTCTGCCCACAATTATGAAAATAATTGCCACGAGGTGTCTGTCTTTGTTAGCCCAGGGGCAACCTATTTTGAGGTGGAATTTGATGAGAGGTGTGAAACTGAAAAAAGGTGAGACTCACATATTCTTCTTTCCCAAGCAATAATGGATCAAAAGTGAGAGAAGGGAAGTGACAGAGATTATGCTTTCGCAGGTATGATTATCTGGAATTTACCGACGCTAGAGGTGGAAAAACACGTTATGACACAAAAGTTGGCACTGATAAATGGCCCAAGGTGAGTGGTATTCTCCAAAAGAGATAAAATGCCTACTTCTGTATCAAGTCTTCTCCTTTTGGCATCCCTCAGGAGTAATAGATGTATGTCTTTGAAAAGACGCATTTATATTATATATTTGTAAAAGGAAGTGTTTATATCAGAATTCAGCAAACTACTACTGTCACCTATTTTGTAAATAAAGTTTTTTTTAACATAGCCATGCCCACTGTTTACATATCAACTATAGCTGCTTTGGAACTGCAATTTGCAGACTTGAGTAGTCATAACAGAGATGTATGGCCCAGAAAGTCTAATAATTTACTATAAGGTTCTTCATAGGAAAAGTTTGCCAATCTCTGGTCTATATCACATTGCCTAGAGTAAATGGATAGTTGTAATCCTTAGCAAGAAGGGCCCCAGGAGGGCCCAGACCATGGCAGTGAAAGCCAGGAGTCCCCCTCACAGTGAGGGCTGCATGACCGCTTGGGCGGGAGGTTCAGTGCTTTGAACTGCTGACCGTTCCTCTGCTGTCTGGGAGCACAGCACTGGGTGAGGTGAGCTCTGGCTGAGTAGGCAGTGGACAGAAGGGCATTGGGTTTAGAAACTGACCAGCAGTTTTCTGCCAACTTTCCTTACAAGGTACAGTTGTGAATTTTCTGTCTCAGCCACTCCTTTGTACATTTCTCCTCAGTAGCTTTGGTGGGAGTGATAAGATATAATGGTGAGCCTGTAACCCAGTTTTAAATTGAGATTTTTTTTGAGTCATGAAGAACATGCTTATTTTTTATTGAAATGCTGCCTCCTCAAACCTGTTTGACCACATGACTTTTTTTGTTTGTTTTAGAAAGTGACCTTTAAGGCTGGTCCTCGGCTACAGTTTCTCTTCCATTCTGACAGCAGTAACAATGAGTGGGGCTACAAATTCACTGTTACTGCTTATGGCCTGCCAGATGTTGCTGTGTCTTGGGGGTTGGATTTACAACTTCTTGTTTCCCGACTGATGGGACGTCTTGCTTCCCAGTGCATGGCGCTCAAGTCTGTGCATCGTAAGTCCACGTCCCTGTCCCTTCCCTTCTTGCTACAGCCACATTGAAGAGCAAGGTAGTGCTCTCTCTCCTTAAGGTGCCTCCACACGATGGAGGAGTAAAAGGTATTAATAAAATTCTCTTTGTTTCCTTTAAACCAAACCAGAATAAAATGTCTACTTGACACCATAGGGGAGGCTTAGTGGGGGAGAGAGCTGAGTTTTAGTAGCATCTCATCCTTCTTTTATAAGTGAATTTTGGTATATTCCAATAAGAAGGCAGAAATAGAGACTAAATTAATTTTAGTCTTTGGATTTTGTTTTAAAGTGATTTCTTCAATTTAGTTATGAAATTCATCCAGGAAACAAGAACTATATGGAATAAACTTACTAGAGTATTTTATGTCTGTATCATTTCTTGACTTTTCTGATGATAAAAGTAAAATATCATAGAAAAATTGCATAATGGAGAAAAGCCATCCTTAATCCTAACACCCAGAGATAATTATTATCAACATTTTAATTTATTTCCACCTAGTCTTTTTTTCTATGTCTTCATAAACACACATGTGATGAATATTTAATTGTTCAGTTTACAAAGTGTGAACATTTCACCATAATTAAACATTCCTGAATGGTCTCCTGTTAGACCCTAGGGGTGGTTCGCAGTCAGTTTTCAGCTTACGCAGATTAGTCTTTTCAGAGGTACCTTAGCTGAATTTGCTGCACAGAACGGCAGCGTTTCAGGACTTCCTATGGCTTGGGCTCATTTGGGGTATGCGTTCCTGAAGTTCACAGTTACATTTTGGTAAATGTGGGTGAATTCCCTCCAAGTCTTAATAATTCCCACATTTTAAAACCTTTTCTTCATCAGTTCAAATATTCTTAGTATAGTATGGAAAAAATAGAACTCTCATAAGCCTTCTTCTCTTTCCAGAGTTAGGAAGTAACATGGCAGTACCTCAGGCAAAAATGGCATTAGTCCTAAACTCCCCCTTGTGGAAACCTGTCTTCAGGCATCAGATATGTCCAGAGTTGGGACTAGAAGCAAGCTGGCCCACTCATCCACAACAAGATAGTAAGGAGGTATTTACTCTTCTGTTGTCTTTCTATTTGGAATGGAAAATGCTTACTAATACTTATTACTTTAAATTATAAATGTTTGTGTTTATATCTAATCACCCCTACTAAGTTGTTAGTTTCTTGAGGGCAGAAATTATCTCTTATTTATTTAGTGTTCCCACTGTGTGCCACAGGGGCCAGTGCATAATGGATGTTCAAAAATATTGAATAGGTGGCTCTTCAGTAAAATATACCAATTGCTCAGTAAATCTCTCTTGATGGAGTTATTAAACAAATATGTTAAGTCTGTTTCTAGTCCCCACTGAGTCAAGCTTTAGAGTAAAAGATTTCATGCTATGCTTTTTCGAGTGGTAGCATGTTATTTAGGCTTACAATATTTAAAACACTAAACAGGTTTGCCTGCTGTCTCTTTTTCATCTCTTTTCCTCTCTCTCTGTTCTACTACTTTTCCTTCCTTCTTCCCTCCTCTGCCCACCCCCAAGTTATTCAGTTAATTTATGAATGCAGGGACTCTTCCTCTCCTTTACCTCTCTGTTACATTTGGTTCCTTTGGACCCTCTCTTCTTTTGATTCCATGTTAGTCAACTGTCTTCTCTTACATCTAACTGCTACATCAGCCTCTCTTATTGACTTCACTTATTTCTCCTGTAAAGAGTAGGCTTAATTCAGGCTTTCTCTCCTTCCCTGCAACCTACCAGACTTTATCCTCTTCTCTCTTCTGCTGTCACATCTGTGTGAATAGTTCTAAATGTCAGTATCCAGAGCTCTGGTTCTTCTCCCAGACTTGCCAGTTACTCATCTTCCTGTTAGGTATTTTCATTTTAGGTCTGACTCCCTTTAACTCAGAAGTATAAAATCGGGATTACTCCCTGCCCCGTCCGTGACTGCTCACTCCTATTATTGTTTTCCTAGGCACTGAGCCACTGTTCCCTAGCATTACCTTTATTCACCTTGTTCTCACCTTTCTATCCAGTCAGCTGCAAGCCCTATAGATTTTCCCTTGTGATGTTCATCTTCTTTCATTCCCTCTGTCTCCATCTTTATCCAGGCCCTCATCTTACACTTGCATTGTCACATTGATACCTACCAAGTTTTCTTTCTTTTTTTTTTAATGCTGCATTATCTTGTCATTCCACTGCCAAGCACCATTAATGGCTCCCCATTGCCCACAGGGTGAAGTCTAAACTCCTCAGAGTGACAGTCAAGGCTCTCTGCAGTCTCCTTTCACCTTACCTATCTGACTCTAGTTCCCACCACTCCCCAGCTGAGACTTCAGGCCAGGTCAGTCTCCCCACTGACTCTTAACTTCTGCTAATGTTTATGTTCCTCAGGGCCAAACCCGCCCAGTCTTCACGGTCCCAGTCCAAAGCCCATCTCCTCCAGGAGGCTTTTCTGAACTCTCTCCTGTGAATTCTCAGCACTGGGTGTCCCTTATAGGCATTTGGCACTTCATAATCTTTTGCTTTATGGTAGTGCTAGCTTTAATGCTTGTAATGTTTTACTTATGTTTACCTTTTTTTTTTTTTTAACCCATATGCCTGTCTGGTCTCCCCAAAATAGATTTAAACTTCCTGAGAGAAGAATGCACTCTGGTTTATACTTCTGGCCTAGTAGGTGTTCTGTAAACTTTATTTTTTGAACGAATGTCTTAAACATGATTGGTTTTTGTTGTTGTTGTTCCCAGGTTAAGAACATCCCTGATGATCCCTGCCACCGTTTTCTTCTTGATTTTGCACAGTCAGATCCTGCCCAGAACTTCTGTGGGCCATATTCAGAACTTTTCAAAGGATTCATACAGGCATGTAGAAAACAGGCCCCAAAGACAGATATAGTTGCTGGTTCCACTATTGATCAAGCTGTGAACGCCACCTTTGCTGCTCTGGTGTATCGCACTCCAGACTTATATGAGAAGCTGCAAAAATATGGTAACTTATATTACAGGGAATATTTTTCATCTGAAGGCCAATTGCTAAGTTTTAAGAAAGCCTAACTTAAGTAAATAAAATATTTTGAAATATAAATATCCTATATAATAAAAGCCTAATATGCTAAGTGTCCAGTCGTCCAGTTGGCCGTTCAACCAATCAAAGCGTAACATGATAATGATATGCTAAGGCTGCTCAACTGCTTACTATGACGTACACTGACCACCAAGGGGCAGACAGACTACTGGTTAGCCAGTTGTTATGATGTGCACTGACCACCAGGGGGCAGATGCTCAACGCAGGAGCTGCCCCCTGGTGGGCAGTGCGCTCCCACAGGGGGAGCGCCGCTCAGCCAGAACCTGGGCTCATGGCTGGCGAGCGCAGTGGCAGGAGCCTCTCCCACCTCTGTGGCAGCGCTAAGGATGTCTGACTGGGAGCGGGCCTAAGCTGTCAGTCAGACATCCCCCGAGGGGTCCCGGACTGCGAGAGGTCTCAGGCCAGGCTGAGGGACCCCCCCCAACCCTCCCCCCAAGTGCATGAATTTCATGCACCGGGCCTCTAGTATTTCTATAATTATAGACATCATCTTGTTAGGTCTGCTTTGCCAGTCAAAAGATTCATGACTGGAGTATATGGCAAGTAGCTTTGAGTTTCCTAATTAGCAGTTAATTAGTTTCCTAATTAGCAGATAATTTGTCTTATCCAAAATTCTAATGGAAAACAACCAAGAAGTTTAATGGAAAAGAAACCCTTAACTTGGGCTATAGTACCAGCTCAAAAACTAGAAGTTGTGCAACTTCACGTTAATCTGACAACCTTTCTGCTCCTTAGTGTCCTTATTTATAAAAGTTTAGTTTTGATTAGCTCTAACATTCTAAGAAATTCCAATTAAAACAATTGTTTAGGTAATTCAGTGTGCCATGACTAAGGAGGAAAATGTTGGTATTAATTCTTATCTTTAGACTTGCAGCTTCTTTGTAGCATCATCTCTGCTTGGCTTCCTTTGTTGATAGCCTGCTCCACCATTTCTTTCCATCAGGGATACCATCTCTGTGTATTTCCTGTGTATGTGGCCTGCAGCCTCACAGGACCCACAGGAGGGAGAGTCTCTCTCCATTCCTAATCCTTCAGGGGAAAAACCCATCTAAAGATGAGGTGTGTGTTTTCCCGAGCACTCTGGCAGGTTATGTGCTTTTTCCATGGTGCAGATGAAATAAGCAGGAACAAATGCTTCCTTCCGTTAGAGTAGGTAATTGACTGTTGCTCTTATTATTATTATTGATATTAATATTGAAATTATCACTACTGCCTTTATTGCTGAGTTCTTTGGATCTCATATTGCAGAATTTATTTCCTAATTTCCAAAGTATCTTGATTAGTCCCTCAAATATTAATATCCTTTAAGAAGTTGCTAAAATAAAACTACATTGAAACATGAGTGACTTAATGGAAACAACCATCATATGAAAAAGTATATCTCTGCTAGGGAATGGGGAACAACGGGACCTTTATGGTTTTGAAAAATTCAGTGTGTTTCATAATCAAATTGTGGTTAGAGAGCTGCACAATCTTTGTTATCTGGGAACTTTGAGTAGAGGGAAAAAGCTTTGTGAGTTAAAAGCTGAGAAGCAGCAAGTTTTCGGCTGGGGAGAGTTCTGCAGCTCCTTTTCAAATCATGTTCAGATAACACATAACTATTTGCAGTAGAGAACACAATGAAATGTGAGAGCTAGAAATGTTTTGCTGAATACAGGTTGTTCTGAGAATGCCTACCACTGTTGCTTTGAAGAAGACATACTTGGTCTCAGTTCTTTCTAGCCCAGCCTTAGAGGACTGATCGTGGGCTCTTTAAAACTGAGCTACTTAGAGAGTGGTTCTTGTCTAGCTAATTTGCTCATATTTGTCTAAAAATTGGTTACCCTTTTGAGTTAGAAATGTACAGGAGGAGTTTTTCAACTCGACTAAAAGCTACTTGAGGGCAGGACCCATGTCTCTCTTTCTCAGCACTGTATTCCTAGTACCTGATATGGAGCCCAGAATATTCTACATGTTCAGAAAATATTCATTGCATTGTATATTGGTTCAACAAGAGCTTTACACTGTTTTAGTACATATGTTATCCCTTTGGTTTTTAGATGAGGAGAAGGGGCAGGTCTTTCTTTAAAAATCACAACTTTTTTGAATTATAAAAATAATATCCCTTTGTGTAGAAACTTACAAAATACAGAAAAGCTTAAAATAATTATCAACTATAATCTCATCATTTTGAGAACACCTCTATTAACATTTTTCTATATATCTACCTAGCCTTTATCTAGGTATATTTATGTGTGTGTGTGTGTGTGTGTGTGTGTGTATATATATATATATATATATACATACATACATACATATACACACATACATGCAGGGTGGGGAAAAGTAGGTTTACAATTGTGAGTACACGAAACACAGTTTATTCTTGTATTATTATATACAAACAACTGTAAACCTACTTTTATCCTACCCTATATATATGTTTTTAATGTATATTCTTTTTAAATAAGACAATTTTATTTATATTGTTTTATAACCAGCTTTTTAAATTTAATATATACCATGACCTTTTTTTAATGTCAATAATTATTTTTTGCTCATTTTTAGTATCTGTTATTTTACTTTTAATACTTTTCATGTCTTTTACGTTTTTTCTTTTAATATTTTACTCACTTTACTAGTATGTCCATTTCAGATGTTCATTTGAAAAATGTTAGTTTGAAGTAACACAGAGAACCCATCACAGCTATTTGTGGCTTAGTTGATAATTTTTTCCCCATGGCTCTTTTAACCACTCCCAATGTGTGAGTGTCAGGGGAAGAGCTTTTTCTGTGGGTTAGATTTAGAAACTACTCTGTGCTTAGTGTCGCAGTAGTGAATTGTGTTAACTGAATGTAATCTTTTCGTCTCTCCTTTCCCCAGTAAACAGTGGGGGCACGACAGCCCTGAGTGAGGAGTTTGCTCAGGTGTATTCCTTGGCAGATGGGATTCGAATATGGATGGTAAGATTTTCCTTTGCATGTAATTTTTATATTTTTAAAAATTTCCCACCACAGTATCACAGAATTAAGATAAGTAACTCTCTTCCCAAGAATATAACTTTAGGAATGTTTTTTAAACTAAAGTTTAGTGACATGAATGGATATAAACTAATTTAGAATCCTTGAAATCATAATTAGGTGAGTATTGAGAATGTTCAGAACAAACAGGGTTCAGTTGAGCCCACCTACATCCTTAGAAACCCCAAAGGGTACCCTGTGGAACCTGTTAGACCAGGAAGGAAAGCATTACCTTAGGTCAGTGATGGCGAACCTTTTGAGCTCGGCGTGCCAGCATTTTGAAAAACCCTAACTTAACTCTGGTGCTGTGCCACATATAGAAATTTTTTGATATTTGCAACCATAGTAAAACAAAGATTTGTATTTTTGATATTTATTTTATATATTTAAATGCCATTTAACAAAGAAGAATCAACCAAAAAAATGAGTTCGCGTGTCACCTCTGACACGCGTGTCATAGGTTCGCCATCACTGCCTTAGGTACTGGGCAACCACTGATGGTTTTAGTCTGGGGAGAGGCCCTTCTGCATTTTAGAGAAGTGGTCTGCAGCATTGTTTCTGACAGCAATAAACTGGAAGAACAATGTAGGAGAATGGAGAAACAGGTTGCATATTATACTACTATATAATATTATATTACAATGTAAAGTGATAATAACAATACAGGATTATAATGAAAGTGAATGATGTAGAGCTGCATGTATCAGCATGGGTGGTGCTCACCAACGTGACGATAAGCAAAACAGCAAGTTGTAGAAGAATGCATAAGTATGATATTCCTTATATAAAATTTAAACACAAACCAAATCTGTATGTTATGTACATCAATATGTAGTAAAATCATATAAATACATGGATATTATAAACACAAAAATTAGGAGAATTGTTTTTATTTCTTGGGCATGGAGATGAATACCTATATATCCGTATATCCATATTTTTTTATATATACACAATCATCTTAAATATTGTACAGTAATTGGGGAAAAAACCTTTTACTTAGTAGAGGCTGGATAATGAAATTGAAAGTAGACCAGTTGTGATATTAGATGAGGATGGCTTCTACTACCTAGAAGATAAAATAATTAGACTTTGTAATTGATGTGAGTGGTGAACAGGAGGATGGAATTTAGGACCATTCCCATGTTGCTGGGTGACTTGGTGGATGATAGAAGCATTGACCAGAATAGGAAAGATGGTCTTGGATCTGAGAATGGGCAGGAAAGTTCACTTTGGGTCATGTTGAGTATGAGGACATCTAGGTTATCTGAGACATCTAGCTGGAGAATTTAGTAAACATGAAAGAGTTTAAATGGCTGATGCATCACAGACATGTCAAGGTTGAGATAGGGAATCTGCAAATCATTGGTAATAGTTTTTCTTTAAAGTATGAGTTTATCCAGGAACACATAGCCTTGGACAGAATCCACAATGATCAGAACATACATGGTGCCCAAAAGTACTGGATAGATAGATGGAAGCCAAAATGAACAGAATCTCTCAAAAGAAACTAAAAGTATCGTCATCAGAACGGTAGAAGGAGAATCAGAAGATTTGACAGAGAAACAAGGCATTAGTAACAGTTTAAGAAAAAGAGTGTATGATGCAGTCAGCTACCACATAACAGCTTAAGTAAAAAAGATTTGGCAGGTGATGAGGCATATTGTAGATTGTGCTTCTGGTTTAGCCTTATACAAGCTGCTGACATTGGACAAGATGCCAGCTTTCTCTCTAAGACTTTGGCCTCTCATAAATCACACATGGCCTTCTGCCTGGGATGTTAGTACTGTGGTCATATTGTGACCATTGCCTGGCAGTCTAGACATCACTTAGAGGTATCCCCTCGTTCAGGGTAGAATAGAGATCAAGTTTTGGTCTAACCTCTTGCAGCAAACCAAGTGTATGACCCTTGCAAGATTCTTCACTTCTCTGGACCTTCACTTCTTCATCTGTACTAGGTCAGCCTTAGATAGTCCCCTCTCCACCTCCAGTGTTCTAGAGTTGTTGTTTTTTAAATAATAGGGTCATGGGTACAAGCTCCTCTCAAATAGTTGAAGGTAGTTTTGTGGATTTACCTTAAGATAGCTCCACAGCCTGGGTTACTTCTAGGATTAACAATAATGTCTTAGTCCTATGTCCTCATTAGCTGAACAATAACTATAAAGTTCTCCATGATCTCAACCCTGTGTACTTTTGAAGTAATTTGCTGTGGCTGCCCTGTTGTCGTGTCTGGACAGCCTAATTATGTGTCTCAAATTCTCCCCTCAGTTAGAGATAAAGCAGAAGTCCCTGGTGAGCCTGGGGAATGAGGCAGAAGAAAAACGCGGGTCAGAAGCTGCTGAGGCAAACCCTGAGAGCCTGGGTGAGTGTGCCGACTCCAGTCATTACTGGGCCTTCTGTTTCCATTTCATAGAAAACCAGTGACCTGTCTTCTAGATTAGTTTCATTGAAGCTGTGTTGACCTAGGGAACATAACACAGGTACTAAATTTAGTTTCCAGGGATATAGAAACTTTCCTTTTTACTTCTTTCTAATTATTTTTCTTAGGAGGCATCAGGTGCTTTTGGAACTACATCTTATTACATTTTGAAAGTGTGCTCACATTGAGCCCTGGCCGGGTAGACATTGAGCCCTGGCCGGTAGGTCAGTTAGTTGGAGCGTTGTCCTGTACACCAAAAGATAGTGGGTTCAGTTCCAGGTCAGGGCACATACCTAGGTTGCAGATTTGATCTCTGGTTGGGGTGGGTACAGGAGGCAACCTATTGATGTTTCTCTCTCACATCAATGTGTATATCTCTCTCTCCCCCTTCCTCTCTCTCTCTGAAAGTCAATAAAAACATATCTTCAAGTGGGGATTTTAAAAAAAAAAAAAAAGCCCTGGCTGGTGGATCAGTTGGTTGACTGTCATCACATGCACCAAAAGGTCATCGGTTTGATTTCTGGTCAGGGCATATGCCCAGATTGCAGGCTTGATCCCCAGCAAGGGGCCTGTAGGAGGCAACTGACCAATGTTTCTCTGTCTCTCTCTCCCTTGCTCTCTCTAAAGTCAATAACTTCTTTTTTAAAAAAAGAAAGTGTGCAGACATTGACTATTCAGTGAAATTAGGAATTACTGTTAATTTTTAAAATGATATCATGTTTGTTTGTTTTTTAACTCTTTTTTTTTAGAGAAATATACTGAAGTTTTTGCAGTTGAAATAATGTGATGCCTAGAATCTGCATGGCAGTGGGGAGTGGGTGAAACTAGACAGGCCTTGGGTTGTTAGCTATTGAAGCTAGGTGAGGGGTACAGGGAGGAACTTTATACTGTTCTCTCTCTCTGTATATATATGCTTGAAATTGTCTACAATAAAACTTTTTCAAGTGTGCTGATAGTGCTAGGAAGATTTTGGTTTATATAAATGAGATAAAATTTGATTCTATTCTCTTAGTTAATATGTTTTATCACTGTAATAATGGAGGCATTTCTTGTCCTAAATTGTTGAGTTTAAATAGGTCATTTTCTCTCTAAAACTAGGCAATAAGTTTAATTTTGACTTTTTCCCCATGGTCTTTCTTTTTGCATGTAGCAAAAGAATGTATTCAGAAGAGTCTTCTGTTATTAAAATTTTTGTCCATGGGTATAAGTTCAAAAGAAAGCTCTGACAAGTTGGTGACTACAGATGAACCTGATCACCATCTGCAGCCACTTGACAAGCGCCAGAGGACAAGCTCTGTGGTGGAAGAGCATTTCCAAGCCTCGGCATCTCCCACTGACGCAGCACCCCCTGCTGCGGGAGACAGGAGTCCTGGCTTGGATGTCCAGCCGAAGCTGCCACCCAGCAGTGGCCCTCCTGCCACAGAAGTGTCCTCTGCCACAGCCGAAGAGCCCTCTTCACCTTCCACTCCCACTCGGCGGCCCCCCTTCACCCGAGGGCGACTCCGGCTGCTCTCCTTCCGGTCAATGGAGGAGGCCAGACCAGTTCCCACAGTGAAAGAGAAATACCCTGTGCTGAGGGATGTCATGGACTTCATCAAAGATCAGTCACTCTCCCATGAGAGGTGAGCCAGGCATGACCTTTCTAGCACTTTCTTTTCTCAAGCCATAAGTGGTAACCAGTCTACCCAAAGGCTTGAAGCTCATGTTAAAAATGAGCAAATAATACTTGAAGGATAGATCAAGATTTGTTTTAGAATGTTAAAAAAAAATTGGTAATGTTTTTCTTTTCAAGAAGTATTTTTTCACTTAAGATTTGTACTGTATGTAAATTATATCTCAATAATGTACTGTTAGGATAAGAAAAGAAACATTTCTTTTGGTAGCTGCTGTTTATAAATTTGTCTTATTTTAACCCTGGGAGAAATTAGAATTTGATATTTTCTGTCAAAATTATTTGTCAGTGGGCCAACATCTCTGGAAGTATTTCATGTTTTAATTTCCTACCCTAAGAATGAAGGCTTTGTCTCTATGGGGAAGTAAAGATGTACCGAGGTTCCTTTTTAATTAATTTTTTCGTGTGGGTTGTTGGGCTTCTGGACGGTGTGAACTGATCTGTAATGCTGGACTAAAAGTAGCAACAGATATTGATATCCTGCCTGAGTGATATTTCTGATACCTCACAATAGTATTTCCCTTGTATTAATATGGCGTCAGAACTTGGGCGGGGTGTGTTTTCTTTCTGCCCCAGCTCAAGAGTTTTCTGGGTGTTCCTGACTTGAGTTCTGTCTCCAGTGTTGTAAAGGTTCTTTCCTTGAGAAAAGCCCAAGCCCAGAGCATCCTTGAAGTCCTGAAGATAATTCAGTATTGTGCAGAAGCCCTTGGGCAGCCGCATTGCTTCCATCCACCTTACATACTTTTCCTGTTGGAACTTCTGACGTGCCAGAAAGAGTTCACCAAGTAAGTACAAACTACAAGTCTTCAAGGAAAATGAGCAGGTGTTGTTTAAAGAAATCCTCATCTTCTCTAATTAATAATTCTATCATTTCTATGTAAGAAACAAATTTATGTTTTTGGTCAGTTCTCACATCCTAAGGAAATTTGGGTTCTATTCTATCCTTTTAGTAAGTAAATACCAGGAACGTGTTTATTTCTCCTGATGAGTTTATATTTTACCAGACAGGATTATATTGCCATTTCTTCATGCTCATCATTTGGCTCCTGGAAGCTGTGAAATCAATGTAATGCTCCTTTCCAGTAATGATACTGATCTAAGTACCTCACCAGGTTGTGCTAATATGCACGCAGTAAATACTTTCTGAGCGTCGACTGTGCCAGGTGCTGTTCTAGGTGTTGTATATACACACATGGCAGTGGACATGGCAGACAGGGCCCTTGTTCTACTGGGGAAGGAAACTCGGAGGATTTTGGCTTGAGCAGTTGAGTGGATGGTAATGTATTTACTGAAAGGAAGTGTATGAAAGAAACAGGTTGGGGTGAAACTCAATGAGTTTTATTTTGTCCATGTTAAGTTTGAACTGCTTTTTTCACATCTAAGGAAAGATATCAAGAAAATATCTTTGGAAAGAAGCCAGGAGTAGGGATAGAATTTGGATACTATCAGCATATAGATGGTATTTAAAACCATGAGACAGGTGAGACCTCATAGAAAGAATGCAGAGATGGACAAGAAGGGGGCTCAGGACTAAGCCTTCGGGACACTTCTTTATTTAGAAGTCAGGCAGAGGAAGAGTAGTCAGCTAAGGCGATCAAGAAGGAGTGGCCATTGAGAGTGAACCAGGGGATGGTGGTGTCATAGAAGCCAAGAGAAAATGTATCTCAAAAGATAGGAATGGTTGGTTGTGTCAAATGCTGATGTGAGAGGTTACATGAGAGAAGAACACACTGGATTTGATATAGTCTTACTGGAGCCATGGGGCCGAAAGCCCCCTTGGATTAGGTTAAGAAGAGAATTGGGGGGTGGGGGTGATAAAATGTAGAGAAAGACTATAGACATTTTTTCCAGAAATTTGGCCTTAAAGTGGGGGGAGCAGAGGAATAGGGCAGTAATTGCAGGGGATGTGGGATCAACTGAGGGTTCTCAAGAGATAGTAATATACTTATATGCTGGTGGAAATGAGTCAGTAATGAGGAAAACTTGATGCAGGAAAAGAGGGATCAATGTAGTAGCAATTGCATAGGTAGAGAAGTCATCCTTTAATAGAGCCATGGAGACTCTATTTGTGGTAGCAGGAGGAAACACAGTATGGATAGAGCTGCAAGTTGGCTGGTAGCTTTGTTGGTACAAAGATGGGGGAATTTCTATGTAATCATTTTTATTAAAAATATGTTTTTTTGTTTTGTTTTATTTTTTTGTTAATCTTCACCCAAGGATATTTTTCCATTGATTTTTATAGAGAGTGGAAGGGAGGGGGGGAGAGAGAGAGAGAGAAACATTGATGTGAGAGAGACACACCAATTGGTTGCCTCTCATATATACCCTGACGAGGGCCAGGGGTTGAGCCTACAACCTAGGTATGTGCCCTTGACTGGAATCTAACCCAGGACCCTTCAGTCTGCAGGCCATCGCTCTATCCATTTAGCCATACTGGCTAGGGCGAAAGAATATATGTTTTTATTGATTTGAGAGAGAGGGAGAGAAACATCAGTGAGAAACACCAATTGGATGCCACCTGCATGCCCCCTTCTGGGGATCGAACCCACAACCTGGACATGTGCCCTAACCAAGAATGGAACTGGTGACCTCTTGGTGCACGATACTCAACCAACTGAGCTACACCCACCAGGGCTTATCACTTCTATTTTATATATATAAAAGCGTAATATGCAAATCGACTGGACAGTGGAACAACCAGTCACTATGATGCGCTCTGACCACCAGGGGGCAGACGCTCAATGCAGGAGCTGCCCCCAGCCCACAGGCCCTGATCGCCCAATTGGAGCCTGCCGGCCAACCTCTCTGTTCCTCCCCCCGGCCAGCAGGCTCCAATCACCCTATGGGAAACGGAGAACTGGGGGTGGGTGTCAGCGGACTCAGGCGGCACCAGGCCAAGGCCCCCATCCCGCCGGTCACCCCACACACAGAGGGCAACCGGCGGCACACACAGGGCAACTGGCGGCAGGGGGCAGGGCCAGCGAGCAAGCGGAACAGCCAGCATCTCGGTCCCTCCTCCATCCAGCAGGCTCCGATCACCTGATGGGGAACAGGGAACTGGGGATGGGTGGTGGTGGGTGGCGGGGCTGGCTGCCAGCAGCTGGGGAAGATGGCCCTGATCGCAGGCCCGGACTAGGGACTGTACCCTGCACGAATTTCATGCGCCAGGCCTCTAGTGTGTGTGTGTATATATATGTGTGTGTATATATATATATATATGTGTGTGTGTGTGTGTGTGTGTGTGTGTGTGTAAAAGGAGGTAATCTCTGTGTGTGTGTGTGTGTGTGTGTGTGTGTGTATATATATATGGATAGTCATCAGCTATCCATATGGTTTAAGAGGAGGTAGTGGCAATTTACGGAGAAGTAGGAAGGTTTGAAGTAATAATAACAATTGAGAAAGTCAATCTGATTGCCTGACAATTTTGAGTGCTTATTTGAGAGTTATGATTGTGAATTTAAAGAGATATAGTAAGTTTGGTTGTGTGGTGTTTCTTTCAGCATCACTTAGCTGTTTTGATTTCTTACGCAAGTATATGGAGGGAGAAAAAAGTAAGGGAGTTGGTGATTGCTAAGGTGTGATTGGTCATGGGATCTTAACCCTTTGCGGTCCAATTTTATTTTTGGAATTCAAATAGTCTGGTCCAAATTAATTGACGGGATTGAATGTTGAACCGGTTTGCGGTGTCGACCTCAGCCTCAACATTGGACCTGCTCCTAGCGCCTGGTCTGTCAAGTCAGCCTCGATGTTGGACCTGCTCCTAGCGCCTGGTCTGTCGAGTCAGCCTCGACGTTGGACCGAAGTTAAGCTTGCTTGCATATGGAACAAAAAGAAAGCATGGTGGGAATAGCAGATAGTGAGCATGAGACAGCATCATGGTGGGGCTTCCTGGGATTGAAAATGCTGTGTGGAAGTCCTAGAGCAGGTGAGCAAGATGAGAGGTTGTCATCAGAGTAGGATGCTCTGAAGTGAGGATTTCAGAGATAATGCCATTATTGTGATGACAAGGTCAAGGAAGTGACCGTCAGGCGGGGATGGCCAAGGGGATAGAGAAGATCACTGGAGGTGGCGATGGCAGAGAAACCAGGGACAGAGGGGCTGGGGCATCATTCCCATGGATGTTGAAGTCTCCAAGGTGACTAGGATCAAGGAAGCAAAGACTGGGCTTGGTGCTAACGGCATCAATGAAGGGAAGCTAAAGGGTGGGCAGGACTCCGTGGAGAGGATAAAAGGAGGTAATCCGTGAAAAATACCTAACACAGTATCTGGCATTCAGGTAGTGGTGGGAAGGTGGTTCTTATATTAGCAAAGGAAGATTAATTATATTTCCATACTCCTGTGGCAGCCCTCTTGAACCAGGCAGACTCACTTGCTGTTTTGTCTGTTATTTTCTGAAGTTATTACCAGTATATTTGTATTTACTTACGTTTCTGTGCCACTTCATTGTTTGCTTCTTCCTAGCTCTTTTTCATGTAAAATTATTATTAAATAAATGATGTTTTGACAATTGAGTGATCAATGATTTCCTCTGTTTCTAGTTATTTTGGACATTTGGAAGGCTGTGGTGCAGCTCTACACAAAGAAATTCGAGACACTTACTATCGATTTGTTCTCTTTATGGTCAAAGCGATTAAAGGATTTAGTAGCATAAATGACAGGTACTGGATAACTTTGTCATTTCTAAGAAAAAATTTATTTATACTTTTTCTGATTTTAAAATCAGTGTTGAAAATGTAGAAAAGTACAAAGAGTAAAATGAAAATAACCCCTAATCTTACCATCTAGAGCTAATTACTAATGTTAACTTATTAGTATATTTTCTCCCAGCTTTTAATCTATATGGGGTGTACAGATTTTTAAAAGGGATGGGTCTTGGTTTATCTAAGAATTTGTAACTTGTTATTTTTAGTTTTTATTATATTGTGTACAGTTTTATTTTTTTATTTTTTAAATATATTTTATTGATTTTTTACAGAGAGGAAGGGAGAGGGATAGAAAGTTAGAAACATCGATGAGAGAGAAACATCGATCAGCTGCCTCCTGCACACCCCCTGTTGGAAATGTGCCCGCAACCAAGGTACATGCCCTTGACTGGAATCGAACCTGGGACCCTTCTGTCCGCAGACCGACGCTCCATCCACTGAGCCAAACCAGTTAGGGCGTATTGTGTACAGTTTTAAAACAAATAATAAAGCCACTCCCAGTCTTCTCCATAGTACGTGGTTTGGACATAAACCTTAAATCAAATGGTTCTTCTCTACATCTAAGTTGCATAATCTAAGTTGGGGCTGGCCCTGCTCTTGCTATTTATTGAGAGGTGATTTTTACTAGTCAGTCCTTTACCATTAAATGTCCCCCATGGTAGTCCTGGCAAAGTGGGAATCTTACTCTGTGCTTTCTGAACTCCTGTTCTTTGAAGAAGGTTTGTATGGAGTATGAGAAACTTGAGAGGTGACGATAAGGAACCTAGACCAGCAGTCTGGAGTTCCCCTGTGCTTTCTACTTCAGTCAGACCAGCTCCCTGCCTTTGTGTCTGTTATCTCTGTTGGTGATGCGCAGCTTTGGTAACTCTCACTTTTATGGCCTCTTTAGGTCCTTGCTGCCTGCCTTATCCTGTGTTCAGACAGCTGTACTTCATCTCTTGGATATGGGCTGGGAACCCAGTGATCTCACCTTCTTTGTTGACATTCAGTTACCAGATCTCCTCATGAAAATGTCACAAGAAAATATAAGTGTCCATGACAGTGTGATCAGGTAAGAGCACAGTCCCACACTCTGCAGCTCTTAAAGGCGAGTGTGCAGTACAGGGATTGCATGTAGCATAGGGGTTCAGAGCATGGACTCTGGAGCTGGGCTCTCTGTGCAATATCCTGGCCTTGCTACATACTAGCTGGTGACCTTGGGGAAGTTATTCACTCGCTCTGTGCCTCAGTTTCCTCATGTTTAGAGCTGGAGATAGTAATGGCACCTACCTCATAGGATTGTTGGGAGGAATAAATGAGTTGGACCAGTCCCTGGTACATGGTTGTGTGTGTAAGCTAGTTGGTGGTGGTTGTACTGTACACCCGGAGGATGAGGATTCTCTGCATTTTTGGAATTGTATAGCTTGTTAAATTGAAGAATCCTTTTCTTTATTTTTTGTTATGTGTATATGTGCTTTTAGCCACTATAACGTCTTGCACATTATAAGGACTTAAAGCATGAGGAAAAAAAATAGTTTGCAAAGGGTTTTTTTCCTTTCCTCTTTTAATGAATGTCTTTCCACACTGCTCAAGCTACTCATTAAGCACTCATGTGGGTAGAAAAGAAATGAGAAGAGAATGGGAGAAGAAAAGCAAGAGGAGAGAATTAGGAGGAAATAAATGAATGAGTTAACACCAGAACAGTACTCTCAAGAGATATTCTGGGAAAAGGAGATAGAATTCAAGCTGTCTCTGTTTACCAAACCTCAGCCATGGCTCTGCTGTCAGAGGGCGCTCTTGGCTGACAGAGGGGACACAGCACAGGGGCCGTCACCTGGCAGTCTGCTCATTGTTTCAGGCTTTGTCTGCACCTATGTGATGAGTCCTTGGGTGGGACCACACCTGGCCTCCCAGTCCCTGATAGCACCTAGCTCAGAGCTCAGTTTGAGCAGGACTTAAGTCAGTTTGTTGGAACACGTGAATGAACAAATGAGTATTTGTTGGCTGGTAATTTATTTTGCATTTTCTGTCGAGCAAATCATTTTGTATTTAAAATTCTAGTGACTAAAACAAACTGTAAACTGAAATAATGGATATTTACAATTTTGCAGCTAAAGGGCCCATGGATTATCTATATGAAATTTTATTTGAAATGAGGAAACTGAGGACCAAGCTGAGTGCTGTGTTAAGATCTTGCAGCCGCTAGTGGGAGAGTTAAAGCCCCAGGGTCTCCTGATTTTCTTCTCATGCTGATCCCACTAGGGTGTGCTGAGCATGACCAAATAAGACTTTTAAAAAAAGTCACTTCATTTGGCTCCAGTGCCTGGCACATAGTAGGTTGTCAAGTAGAATTATGCCATGTAGGTACAACTTTTTAAGTTCTAGTTCTTCAGCCATTGTAGTCTGCCCTGGAAAGGGCATCTCCCTTTTTATTGGTGTATATTTATCAAGCATCTGGAAAATCTTGGGATTTTGAAAAGCAAATTGACCTCTTCCCCTGAGTTTAAAAATACCCCATGTTTTAGACCCATGGGACACAGTCTGCTAACCAGCACTTTCTAGGATTGTCGGGAGAGGCATGCTTTCCTCTCTTTTTGTCCTTCTTTCAGCCAATGGAGTGAAGAAGATGAGCTTGCTGATGCCAAGCAGAATTCAGAATGGATGGATGAGTGTCAGGATGGCATGTTTGAGACCTGGTATGAAAAAATAGCCCAGGAAGATCCAGAGAAGCAGAGGAAAGTAAGACATTTCAACTAGAGTAATCTAAAGTGATTTGCTAGGAGTTTGGAGAGGCGAGTCTGCCTGGGGGAGCGCAGCAGGCTGTCTCCTGAGAGGGCTCGGGGCAGACAGCACCTTAGTGCAGCGGTCGCCAATCGGTGGTCCCTAGACCATTGGTGGTTTGTGAGGTCCGAAAGGTTGGCGACCGCTGGTTTAAGGAAACCTTTGGAGCAGCGGTCGCCAACCAGTGGTCCGTGAGGTCCGAAAGGTTGGCGACCACTGCCTTAGTGAGTGCACTGTCACTGAGTGTGGGCTTTACCTGAGGGGCCCTGGATACTGACTTGACCACACTCAGGGAGTGGCTCTCTCCCATAGAACTAGACTCACAGAAAATGGGCTCATGAGGCCAGTTAATTAATTTACAGTGAGAGATGGAATTGTTGAAGGCCCTGACCTCTCCTATAGGCAAGCAACATGGGAAGCCATGTTTCAATCAGGTTGCTTGGTGAGCATGGAAGCAGCCATGTGGACATGGAATCAGAGTTACATGATTCAGATGTGTAAAGGCACTAGGCTCAGATAACTGCATGTCCATCTCTCCCACTCGGTGTTAATCTGTCACCATCACATTGTGCCAGGCATCTGCTGCCTCAGATTCATTGGTTTTTCTTAGTATTGTATGCCTACTATGTGCCAGTTACTTTACTCATATAGCACTTCTGTGGTGCTTGGATGGAGCACACCAAATTGGCCTTTGCGATTTTTCTTTGTAAATTTCTGTAGTTCTAGAGTGACTTGGCATATTTGCTCTGAACGACTACTGTATGGTGACTTAGTGACTTATTTCCCTTATTTCTAAGCTATAAAGATAAACCGTACCGTGGCCCCCAGTTACTTTCCAGTAAAACAATTTGTTTGTTCATGAAACAGTGCCCTTACTATCTCCCCAGAAGGTTTTTCTTTTTAAATGCTAGTAAACAGTGCTTCTTTTGCAGTTTCCTGTAACTGTGAACACTACCCTTGTCCAACCAAGTACCCAAGCCAGAAGGCTGGATGTCGTTCTTGACCCTTCCCTTTTACTGATCCCTATATCCTGTGGTTCCCCAAGAATCCTCCTTCTGCCTCCTTAATGCCTTTCAAATCTGCCCACCTTTTGTAGTCTCATTTACTGCTCAGCCCAGCCCTGTGCACCGGGAGGTCATGGGGTTGCTTTAACAGTGTCTGTCATGGTCAGTTTCCCTATCCAGTCTTACCCCCTTCAATCCAGTCTTCACGTAATAACCATGCTCAAATCTGATCACGTTCGTCTTCTAGTTTAAGATGGTCGGTGACTCCGTAGACTAGCACTGGAGGCACTTTGTGGTTACCCTTTCTAACTTTACCTGGTTATTCCCCATCCCTGATGTATTCTATATACTGAATATTTGCCACTTTCTTGAGTCTAGCTCCCTTTTGCTTCCTATAGAGCTTATTATTGCTTCTATCTGGCATGCTCTCACCCTTAACCCCACCTAGCTAATACCAATTTGTCCCTCAGGTCACAATTGAGGAATTATCTCCTTTGAAAAACCTAACACCCATTGATGTCCCTCTTCTGTGTTCTCTAAGCCTCCTGAATATGCCTATCAAAGCCCTTATTATTTTGTATGGTGTCATCTGTTTGCTGGAGGGAGTTCCCAACTAGACACTAAGCTCCTTCATTTCCTAATCCTAGCTCCTAGTACAATGCCTGGAATATTTTAAGGACCTATTAAAGGATGGATTGATTAATGAATAGTGGCTATTGGATAATTGTGCTCATTTCACCTTACAGATGCACATGTTTATTGCTCGCTACTGTGACCTGTTAAATGTGGACATCTCTTGTGATGGGTGTGATGAGATTGCCCCCTGGCATCGCTACCGGTGCCTGCAGTGCAGTGACATGGATCTCTGCAAAACTTGCTTCCTAGGTAAATTCGATGGTCGCATACGCTATGCCCAAAAGGAATAATTGTTTCTGTTTTCTATGATCTTGTCCATTTTTAAATTCTCTTTGTACTAAATGAAGATACTGCCCAGTAGTATTCTCTGACTTGTTAGCAAATATGAGCCTTATCTCCCCAGCTGAATCTTAGGTTCCAGAGCTCTGTTACCTTCCATCATGCTGGATGTAGGCACTTGATAAGTACTCAGGACCAATGAATGTACTTTCAGTTGAGTTTCCGGGAAATTAGTTTTCCTCTGAATCGTGCAGTGTTTAGAATTAGTAAAATACACATACACAAAAAGCAAACTTCAAAAATTCTTGAAACTCTTGACTTGTAGGTGCTGAGGTAAAACAGACCAACAGTAGTGAGCAGTTGAGTGCTCTTTGTGCACGTGGCCCAGTGGTAAAAGATACAGCCCTGCCCTGGAAGGAGACTGGACATGTGTTCTAGTACAAGAGTGTGCATACTGAGTTACAGAGGAGAAGTGCAGATTATTCTGGAAACATTGAGAAGTGGCAGTGATCACTGCTGCAGGGAAGGCTTGTGGAGGAGGTTGAATGTGAATTGGTCTTTGAAGAAAGTTAGAACTGGGTGACGTGAAGGAAACTTTGGAGAGTGAGTGCATCACCATCCAGAGCAGAAAGTCCAGTGCCAGAGGAGTGAGCATCTGTCCATGCTTTGGTAGACATGCTCACGTGTCCAGCTGAGTGATGGATTGAGACAGGCGGGGCTCAGATTGTGGGGCCCTGACATACTAGGCTAAGGAATTTGAATGAGTCTACAGAGAGCAGGGAAGGTTTTTCAAGCAGAATATTAACATGATCAGAGCTATGCTAGAGGAAGGTGGTTCTGTCCATATGAGTTTCCCTTAGGAAGTCAATCACAGTGGTGACAAGGGGATTAGTGTCTGGGCTAGGGTTGTGGCAGTGGGAACAGAAGTGGGTCAGGTGTGAGGATCAGTAAGTAGAGTCTATGGCAGTGTTTGGAGACCCACTAGATTTAGAGTAGGAAGGAAACCAGAGCAGTCAGTCAGTCTCTTTTGTGTTTAACATTCTTTCTCACTATGGGGTTATGAAGTCTGTTTTAATCTCTGATTCTGAAATGAAAAGGTAAGAGCAAAAACCAGGTCCCTCCTCAATGCTTATTACCAGGAATACACAGTAGATGCCTAATATTTGTCAGAGGAGGGGTCCTGGTAGGTAGCTCATGAATGGGCACGTGGATTTGTTTCTACCAAACAGTGGTCATAATGGAAATTGGTCATTGATTTGATCAGTCTCTGCTGCACTGGAAAAGGGCGTCAGTCCACGATACCATTGATAAGACGTTCTGTGCAGAGAATATTGTTCCTCTATATGTGCAGAGCCACTGGGCAGAATGCCTGGTCTCCAGAAGATGCTTGTGGCTTCTAATGTCCCGATCAGTGAATTGGGAACAGCTCTGCTTCTGGGGTCGGTTTAGGTTTGGAAGCAGCCGTTCTACGAGCCCTTTGCCCAGTCCACCTCACACTGATATTTTTCTCCTCAGGTGGGGTGAAGCCTGAGGGCCACGGAGATGACCACGAAATGGTCAACATGGAGTTTACCTGTGACCACTGCCAGGGTTTGATCATAGGCCGGAGGATGAATTGCAATGTGTGCGATGACTTTGACCTTTGCTATGGATGCTATGCAGCAAAGAAATATTCCTATGGGTATGTCTCAGATGTCCTCTAACCCTGTAACTTTTTTTCTATGTATTCCTTGGCTATTTTTTATAATTTAAAAACCTCTTATTATAAAAAATTTCAAATATACCTACAAGTAAAGAAACTAGTACTAGTACAATGAATCCCCATAACACCCATTACCCAGATTGAGCAGTTGGGAAGATTTTGCTCTGTGTGCTTAGCTTATTCCTTCCTCTTTTTTTTCTTTGTTAAAGTATTTTCAAGCAAATTACAGATCTTAAATCATTTCTTTTCTACATACTTCATATCCATCTCTGAAAATTATGGGCATTTCCTTACATTACCAATATGCTGTAACTACAACCTACAAAATTTATCAGTAAGGAACTCTTACATCTTCTGGTTTTCATATACAGTTTTCTGGGGGTTGTGAAATCCTGAAATGATATGTACAACGTTTGTGTTTATTCATTTTTCTGGGTGAGGACACCTATTTACCTTTAACTTTTTAATAGCCATAGCCTTAGAGGTAATGAATGCTCAGTTGTGACCATGCACGTGCTCCCCTGAGGCTCTGTTCTCCTTTTTGGAGCCTCACAAAAGGGTGTAGGCCTTAAAAATGTCTTTCTTTTGCAGCCATTTGCCTACCCACAGTATCACGGCCCACCCGATGGTGACCATCCGGAGCAGCGACCGGCAGAGGCTCATCCAGCCCTACATCCACAACTATGCCTGGCTGCTCTTTGCCGCCCTGGCTCTCTATAGTGCCCACCTGGCCAGCTCAGAGGAAGTGGATGGTGAGAAGCTGGATCCCCGGGCCCGCAGCTGTGCCGTCACCCTGCGGAGCCAGTGCATGCAGCTTGTCGGGGACTGTCTCATGAAGGCTCACCAGGGAAAAGGTGATTGCTCCTCATGCACAGAAGCCAAACCAAACCAGCCCTCAGCTGCTTGTGAAGGAAAAGCCCCGCAGCAGTGAAACACTCTGCTCTGTTCAGAGGCTACACAGTCCAGTTTCCCACAAGCAGTGTCCCCCCTGTGGCAGGACTTTATTTTTAATTCTCAAATGCATTTGAGAGAAACGTTGGTATTAAAGTAGCAGTTTCTCAAACATATGTACATGAAGATGTAAAATAAATTAATAATTAACCGCTTGATGTCTGTGGACGAAGTATTTCGTATTTGGATCTATCAGACTTAACTTTGCCAGAGGAATTTAGCCTTTTTAAAACCTGGAATGCAAATCTACTCCCACACAACTGTATTCTAAATGAGAGCTATTTATAACTAAAGCAGTTTGACTAATAAAATATCTAGATGATTTTGACTTTACTGAGGGGAGCTAAGAAGAAAATAACGTGAATATTAAACTTCTGAGACATTTAAATTCTTTGCAGAATAATGGACTCCCCATTCTAGTCAACATGGGGGAAATCAGGCCTGTAATAAGTAGCAGGTGGGCAGTCTCTGTGCCTCAGAGCTATTTTGCTATCTGATGGCAGTGGGAATTTAGAAATCTGGTTGTGTGGGGCTACTACGTTACTGTTGATGATTTTCTAAATAGACAATCCTATTGTATCTATTGTTAATAAAGTACATATATCCCTCACTATCCAAACTTTTGGTGTGTGAAATCAGAGCTGAATAGATTTAGATAGCCAGGGAGGTTTGTATTGAGTACTCCTTGGTTTGGCTTATAGAGAATTCAGTCTTTTATTTCCATAAAGTAGCAAAGTGGTTTATGGCATTTGCAGGAAATCACCCTTTTTATAAAACTTTTAACCATTCTCTCATTTGCTTCCATGCAGGTCTTAAAGCTCTAGCTCTTCTTGGTGTATTGCCAGATGGTAACTCTACTCCAGGAAATCAAGCCCCACCAGTGATCGTGCCCACCCGAACGGCAGAGGAGCAGCTGGAGAAGGAAGCTGTCCAGGTTGCTGAGGAGCCGGCAGATACAGGCCCTTTTGTGCACTGCAATGTAAGTAATGATTCTTTACTGTGCAGGTTGAACAGAGAGCCATTCACACGAGGGGCAGAGCAGAGAGGTTAAGAGCACAGACTCGACTCAGATTACCTGGGTGCTGCGCTCTGCTCCATCAGACCTTGGGCACATTACCACGATCTCTTCGATTCAGTTTTCTCATCTGTAAAACATGGTGATAACAATACCTATCCTATAAGGTTGTTGTGAGGATTTACATACATTATGTACATTGAGTTAATGTATGTAAAGTGCTTAAAACACTGTTCAAGTGGTTCCATGTCAGTGCCAACTACTCTTACCTGCCTCCTAGTGGTTTTTATAAGGATTGAATAAGATTATGCACCTAAAAAGATTAGTTCTGGCCCATGATGAACCCATGACCCTTTGGTGCTTGGGCTAGTGCTCTATCCACTGAACAACACTAGCCAGGGCAAGCATGTCCTTAATTTTTTATGTAAAAAGATATTTCAGGCTTATCTTAGGCTTTCCCTGCCTAGAGACTGGAATAAGCCTTCTTCTAGGGCCATGGTCGGCAAACTGCGGCTTGCAAGCCACATGCAGTTCTTTGGCCCCTTGAGTGTGGCTCTTCCACAAAATAGCACGTGCGGGCGCACGTACAGTGCAATTGAAACTTTGTGGCCCATGCGCAGAAGTCGGTTTTC
>NW_005360846.1:460491-466397 GCF_000412655.1 Myotis brandtii
TACTGTTGATATTTGGCTCTGTTGACTAATGAGTTTGCCGACCACTGTCTAGGGCAGTGATGGCGAACCTATGACACGCGTGTCAGAGGTGACACGCGAACTCATTTTTTTGGTTGATTTTGCTTTGTTAAATGGCATTTAAATACCTTACCTAATAATAGACAAACATGGTAATTGACCGTACCTTCGCTACGCCTCCCATCAGCTAATCAGCACGATATGCAAATTAACCGCCAACAAAGATGGCGGTTAATTTGCATACTAGGGTTCCAAGCTTGGAGCGAAGTCTGATGGCCCGGGGCGGAGCAGCGAGGCCACACACCCTGGCGCCAGGCAGAGCAGCGAGGCCACAGGGCTCCAGTGCCAGGTGGAGCATAGAGGCCTCACGGCCCCAGGGCCTACCGAGCAGCGAAGCCTAACGGCTCCGGGGCGGCTCTGGCCGGAGCCCAGCCAGAGCGAAGACCTGGGTCCCAGGTGCAGGAGAAAAACCAGTGCCAGCAGCCAAGGGAAGGGAAGGGCCGAGCAGCGAAGCCTAACGGCTCCGGGCCGCTCTGGCCGGAGTCCAGCCAGAGCGAAGACCTGGGTCCCAGGTGGGGGAGAAAAACCAGTGCCAGCAGCCAAGGGAAGGGAAGGCCTATTGCACAAATCTCTTCATGCAACAGGCCTCTAGTATAAAATAAATATCAAAAATATAAATCTTTGTTTTACTATGGTTGCAAATATCAAAAAATTTCTATATGTGACAGGGCACCAGAGTTAAGTTAGGGTTTTTCAAAATGCTGACACGCCGAGCTCAAAAGGTTCGCCATCACTGGTCTAGGGCATTATTTTTTTCTCCCTCAATTGTCTCCACCCTTTGGTATCCAGCCTCTGACACAGTCTCTGAAAAGCTTCAGTTTCCAGCACTTTCCCCATAACAGAACCTACATGTCCCCACTGCGCTGGCCCTAAGGACCACGTCCCATTTGGGCCTTGAGTACAAATCACTTGTTTAAACTCCCAGCTGTTTCTAGCCAATTCCAGGCCAGATTAAGGGTATCTTCCCACTCTTCTCCCTCCAATGACTAGAAATGCTTTTTGTTTTAAACAACCAAGAAAACAACCTCAGCCAGAGGCATCACCCAGGGGATTTTATCTACAAGGGCCTCAGGCCAGTAATGAGACTCGTTTGGGTGCTACTTATGTGCACTGCAGTGGCACTTGGGAGTCCTGTGATAACAGGAAAGAAGATCAAGAGTAAAATGATTAGCCAGAACTTTGGAATTCTGTTGTTTTTATAAAGGGCCACATGGTACAGAAAGTGTGGTTTTACAGGTCTGATTTTCAGAGGGGGTATTTTTAACAAGGCAGATGGCTCTCCCAGTCTCAGTCCCTTCTTAGGATGATCTTATAATCACTTTTTCTAAGGAGGGGATTCAGGGTAGGATTAATGTTGTGGTTACTGAATCTAGAGAGAGGATGATAAGCAATGGCCACTGGGAGATGTCAGCATCTTCTCATGGTGTTTGGTGCTGTACAAAACTCCATTTTTGGATTCAAAGCATCCTGGCCTCCCCAGACTTCTTGGCCTTCCCACAGACTTCCTGTATGACCTACTTTCCATGTTTAACCTGTGTGAGAACAGGGAGAAGCACCCTGCAGGCCTAGGGAGTGCCGGTGGTTTGGGGGTGACACGGTGACTCCTGGAGAAATTCAGGCTGAGGGCTGCTTCCCTGCCAAGCTGGGCAGCTCATCACCAAACTCCTGAGCCCAGAAAACCATCGCAGCTACTCTAAGGGCCCCTTACCAAGTCTACTTGCCAAAATGGAATTCTCAAAAGTTGTAAGTCGCCCTGGCTGGTTTGGCTCAGTGGATGGAGCGTCGGCCTGCAGACTCAAGGGTCCCAGGTTTGATTCCGGTCAAGGGCATGTGCCTTGGTTTCTGGCACATCCCCAGTAGGCTGCATGCAGGAGGCGACTGATCGATGTTTCTCTCTCATCGACGTTTCTAATTCTCTATCCCTCTCCCTTCTTCTCTGTAAAAAATCAATAAAATATATTTTTTTAAAAAGTTGTAAGTCAGTGCTGTGTGCTAGAAGGAAACTTAAACCTTTGTTTTTTTCTTTTTCCCAAGAGAAGAACTTTCCATACTTGGCTTCTGAAAGCCAAATAGGATGTATTAAAGGTTTTAATAGAGCCACTGCTTATGTGATTACAGGCTCTAACTGAAGGACATTGGGAAGATGTTTGTTGGGATGTGATGCCGTGATTACTATCTTAGAGTATAGACTTATCATTAAAAATGAAGGACATTTTCTAATGGAATCAAGAAGTTTTTTAGTGTGTGAAGGCTGATTGGTTAATGACTTAAACATTTTTTTTAATCCTCACCCCAGGATATGTTTTGAGAGAGAGAACATAGATGTGAGAGAGAAATAGCAACTGGGTGCCTCCCATTAGCACCCCAACCAGGCATCAAACCCAAATCCTAGGTATGTGCCCTGACTGGAACTCAAACCCACAATCTTTTGGTGTACAGGATGATGCTCCAACCAACTGAGCCACCTGGCCAGGGCTGATTAGTTAATGATTTTAAAGGTTGTATTGTAATATTAATGAGTAAACTTTCATAGTAAGAAACCTTAATTCTTTTACACTCACCATTTTGATTTTAGGGAGAGAATGGTGTTCATAAGGAAGGCATACCTTTGGATCGCAAGCAGAGAAATAAGGCAGATGAAAGTGGGTCATGCCAGACTCAAATTTCAGATTCTCCTGCTAATGCTACCACACCTACAGGACTTTCAGGTAAAGATTATTTGACCATTCTCTTGAGCTCTTTCATCTTAAAATACACACATACTCGTCCCTGAGCTATTGGTTGCACAAGTTAAAATTGGCCAGCAAATCAAGGTGCATGATTTCTTAGTTCTGTATCAGATGATACTGATAATATTTCATAAGTCATCTTTCCTCCCTAGCCGGTTTGGCTCAGAGTATTGGTCTGTGGACTGAACGGTCCCAGGTTCGATTCCAGTCAAGGACAGGTGCCTCGGTTGCAGGCTTAATCCCAGCCCTGATTGGGGCATGTGCAGGAGGCAACCAATCAATGTGTCTCTCTCACATAGATGTTTCTCTCTCTCTTTCTCTCCCCCTCCCTTCCACTCTCTCTAAAAATCAATGGAAAAATATCCTCGGGTGAGGATTAACAACAACAACAAATTAAAATAAAAGTCATCTTTCCTTCACTTTGCCTGCTTTCCTACCTTGGTTATTCCTAATTTACTGAGTGCCTTCTATGTGCCCTGTACTCTACTAGACCCTGGGGATGAAACAGAGACCAAGCCAGATAGACAGACACATAACTCCTGCCTTTGTGGAGCTTAGACTGGGAGGGTTTAAGGCAAAGGTGCAGGTGACTGTAATTTGAGATGGAATGGGATTCTGGTCAGCAGAGAGGGGTAACACCTCTGCTCACCAGGTGGTTGAACGTTGACCTATGAACCAGGAGGTCATGGTTCAATTCCCGGCCAGGGCATATGTCTGGGTTGTGGGCTCGATCCCCAGTGTGGGGCATGCAGGGGGTAGCTGGTCAGTGATTCTCTCTCTTCATTGATGTTTCTATCTTTCTATTCCAATAGCATGGTATATTAAAAGGCAGTTAAACACTGTGAGCACAAAAGAGCAGGGCCAGCGGAATGTGGGTTACAGAAAGGATGGGAAAGAGAAGGATGGGTGGGCTCTACATGTAATATGGCGATTAGGGTAGGCCTCCTTGACCAAAACATACATGTTCAAAAATAAGTTTTTAAAGTCCCAGCTTTGGCCCTGGCCAGTGTTGCGCAGTGGTTAGAGCATTGGCCTATGCACTAAAGGGTTGTGGGTTTGATTCCTGGTCAAGGGCATGTACTTGGGTTGCTGGTTTGCTCTCTGCCCCCAGTCAGGGCGTGTGCGGGTTCATTTTCCACCCCCAGTCAGGGCATCTCTCTCACCACATTGATGTTTTTCTCTCACTCTCCTCATCCCTCCCTCCCTCCCACTCTCTCTGAAAAGCAATGGAGCCCTAGCTGGTTTGGCTCAGTGGATAGAGCGTTGGCCTGTGGACTGAAGGGTCCTCGGTTCGATTCCAGTCAAGGGCACATGCCCAGGTTGCAGGCTTGGACCCCAGTGGGGGGTGTGCAGGAGGCAGCCGGTCAGTGGTTCTCCCTCTCCCTTCCTCTCTAGGGGGAAAAAAAGGCAATGGAAAACAATATCCTTGGAGGATTATAAATAAATAGATAGATAGATAGATAGATAGATAGATAGATAGATAGATAGATAAATCAAGTCCCAGCTTTGTTCTGTAGCAGCACAGGCACAATGCAATGGTTTACTTGCCTCTTTGTACATTCATAGAAGCTGACAAAATCTGAAAGTTTGGTATTTTACAACTCAGATGCTGACAATTTAGGAGCATCATCCCAGAAGCCGGTTGAGGAAAAGGCAGTTACTCCAAGCCCCGAGCAGGTGTTTGCTGAGTGTTCCCAGAAGAGGATTTTGGGGTTATTAGCAGCCATGTTACCTCCCTTAAAGTTGGTAAGAGACAAATGGCATTTTCTTTTTAAAAGAGCAGTGGTATTATGCATAGAATAAGTGTTTTGTAAGCCATATACTAAAACCAACTCTTATTAGCAGTCATCTATGTGTTCCTGAGGGTAGGGTTATAAATTAAAGTAGGATTGTAAGATGATACCTGAGAATGTATTTTATAATTGATTGAACGTAAGCCATTTATGAAAGATACTAGAGGCCCAGTGCATGAAAATTCATGCACTGGAGGGGGGTCCCTCAGCCCGGCCTGCCCCCTCACAGTCCAGGAGCCCTCAGGGGCGGGAGGTGACCTGGTGATCAGGGGAAGGCGATGCCCCATCACACCTCTGCTGCTGCCACTGCCGGCAGCGCAAGCCTCGGCCTTCCCTGGTTACCTGAGCCTCAGGCGGCCTGGGCAGCTGGGCAGCCACCATCCAAGGCTTGCCTGCACCCTGGGCTGGCCCTGGGGGTCTGAGGGGACTGGGGGACTCCGGAGGCAGGCACGCGGAGTGCCTGCTGCCCCAGTGGGGCTGAGGGGACTGGGCGCTGCCATCTTGTGGCTGTGGCAGTCAATTAGCATATTCCCTCCTTATTGGCTGTGGGCGCCGCCATCTTTGCGACGGCATTAGGGTCAATTAGCATATCCCATCTTTCCTTATTGGTGGGTGCCACCATCTTTGAGGGCGTGTCAGTCAATTAGCATATTCCCTCCTTATTGGCTGTGGGCGCCGCCATCTTTGCGACGGCATGAGGGTCAATTAGCATATCCCATCTTTATTAGATAGGATTGCGTAATTCCTTTGACACTAGGATAGTTGTAAATAAAACATGAAGGGAATGGAGTCTTTAGTTGGTGATTTTATGTGGATTTTGTATTGAACAGATTTTTCTCCCTCTCTTAGCAGGATCCCACAGTCCCCCTGATAGACCTGGAGCACGTCCTCCCACTCATGTTTCAGGTTGTCATCTCAAACGCAGGCCACCTGAATGAAACCTACCACCTCACGTTGGGTCTTCTTGGCCAGTTAATAATCCGCCTTTTGCCATCAGAGGTAGATGCCGCAGTGATCAAGGTCCTTTCAGCCAAACACAACCTATTTGCTGCAGGGGACAATTCCATTATGCCAGATGGCTGGAAGACCACCCACCTACTCTTTAGCCTGGGAGCTGTGTGTCTGGACAGGTAGCCACACCCACTCTAATCCACCTTGGTGTTCATTTCTTTAAGTCAATGGTCTGGCTGTTGATTAATATCAGTGTGCTTCAGTGCTATTGTCCAGGAATCTTTTGTGGGAATAGAATTACTTTTATTAGCAACTAGAAGCCCGGTGCACAAAATTTGTGCACTGGAGGGAGGGG
>NW_005360846.1:466785-519247 GCF_000412655.1 Myotis brandtii
CCGGCCCAGTTGCCCCCAACTGCCCTCCCCTGCCGGCCCAGTCCCCCCCACTGCCCTCCCCTGCAGGCCTGGCCTCCCTCAACTGCCCTCCCCTGCAGGCCTGGTCACCCACAACTGTCCTCCCCTGCTGGCCTGATCACCCACAACTGTCCCCACTTCCGGCCATCTTGTGGCTGCGGGTGCCGCCGTCTTTGAGGGAAGAGCAATTAACACATTCCCTCCTTATTGGCAATGGGCGCCACCATCTTTGAAGGCAGGGCAGCAATTAGCATATTCCCTCCTTATTGGCTGTGGGTGCCGCCATCTTTGCGATGGCATGAGGGTCAATTAGCATATTCCCTCTTTATTAGATAGGATGTTGTCAACAGACTCAAAACCCACATTAAAACAGCTGTTCAGTCTGGGCACGGTCTGCTGATTCAACTCCCTGGTTGGTTTGTTTCTCCTGAGAGCTGTAAGTATAGGCTTTGAGGCTGAAGAAAATAGATCTGTTTTCATTATAAATGTAACAATCACAATACCAAATTTGTAAGACAGAAATGAAGACTAAAAATCATCCTGGCTCACACCATATTAAGGGTGCTGGGTTTTTTTGTTTTGTTTTGTTTTAATATATTTTTATTGATTTCAGAGAGGAAGGGAGAGGGAGAGAGATAGAAACATCAATGATGAGAAAGAATCATTGATCTGCTGTCCCTGCATGCCCCAATCTGGGGATCAAGCCTGCAACCCAGGCATGTGCCCTGACTGGGAATCAAACCTACTTCATAGGTCAGTGCTCAACTATTGAGCCATGCCAGCCAGTGTGGCTTGGTGGTTGAGTGTCGACCCATGAACCAAGAGGTCGCCAGTTCCATTCCGTCAGGGCACATGCCCGAGTTGCTGACTCGATCCCTGGTAGGGGGCATGCAGGAGGCATCGATCAATCTTTCTCTCTCATTGATATTTCTATCTCTCTACTCCTCTCCCTTCCTCTCTCTAAAATCAATAAAGACATATAAAAAAAAACACCTAGATTTAAAAAATATATATATACATATATATATACACTTCTTTCCAACAACAAAAAGAAATAAAAATAAACAACAAAATATATATATATTTCCTTTCAAGCTTTTTTTCTATCATGAATATTCACAAGCACACAAATGTGTATAAGTTTTTATAGAGATTTTAAAAAACATAGCTGTAGACAATATGTAAGTAACAGATCTTGATTCCCCCCCTCCCCCCTCCACTTACCATTATATGAAAAGCATCATTCTGGTAGTTTTTAAATTAACTAATGAGCCCTAGCCAGTTTGGCTCAGTGGATAGAGCATCGACCTGTGGACTAAAGGGTCCCAGGTTCGATTCTGGTCAAGAGCACATGCCCAGGTTGCGGGCTCAATCCCCAGTGGGGAGCGTGCAGGAGGCAGCTAATCAATGATTCTCTCTCATCATTGATGTTTCTGTCTCTCCCTCTTTCTTCCTCTCTGAAATAATTAAAAATATATTTAAAAAACACTAATGAGTGGTTCTTTGGTATGCTTCTGGGTCTGCTTTGGAGTGTAGCAAACTTTGCTGAGTTTAATTTGGAGCTTGTGCACTCATGGAGCTCTTGCCTTCCAGCCGAGTGGGTTTGGACTGGGCGTGCTCCATGGCAGAGATCCTGCGGTCACTCAACAGTGCCCCATTGTGGCGCGACGTCATTGCCACCTTCACAGACCACTGCATCAAGCAGTTGCCTTTCCAGCTGAAGCACACCAACATCTTCAGCCTGCTAGTGCTGGTCGGCTTTCCCCAGGTATATCCCTCTGAAGGCCTGGCCACCTCTTTCTGTCTTCAGCACACACATCAAAGTCTCTATAGCATATATCTTTGGAATTTTTCCCCCTGTTGTATAATTGCCTTTATATAATATTGATATATTTTTTAAGATTATGAGATGATTTGTTTAACTTGCATTTTCAACAATTTAGTCATTTGATTCATTTTGCTAGCCAGTAGTTGGCTTTGAAAAATAGTAACTATAATACAGTAAATTACAAAGCACTTCAAAGTACAATTGTTTTTCACTTTGGCATTCATTTTGATCTCATTTCTAATCTTCATATCTCTCAACTGGTTGGGACAAAGAGGACTGTGAAATCATGGCTTCTTCATCCAGCAAGCACTTAAACCAGTTCTATGCCAGGCCTGTGTCAGGCTCTGGACTTGGAGATGGGAAGAACCCCATCCTTGAATGCTTCTGGAAGTCAGGACACAAGCAAAAGGGACTGGACTTGTGTTTAATTAAGTACTTTTTCCTGTTTCTTTGTGCTATTGATTTGCTTTTTCTGTCTCTCTCTTTCATGTTCTAGGTTCTCTGTGTGGGGACCCGCTGTGTATATATGGATAATGCCAATGAGCCACATAATGTGATCATCTTGAAGCACTTTACTGAGAAAAACAGGGCTGTGATTGTTGACGTCAAAACCCGGAAAAGGAAAACAGGTCCTAATCATAATTATTTCTTCTAAAAATGGAAGAAAGTTGTATAATCTCTGCATATATGTTTTATGGTCAAATTGAAACAAGGTTCCATGTGCACTTGAAGAAAATATATATACTTGTGTTGTTGGTGGAGTGTCCTTTTGACAGTATTTAGGTCAAGTCAATTGATAGTGTTGTTTAAGTCTTCTATGTTCTTACTGATTTTCTATCCTTACAATTACTGAGATAGAAATGTGTTGAAGTTTCCAACTGTAATTATGTGTATGTCTATTTCTCATTTCATTCTGGAATGTCCCTTTTTATCTCTGATAATATTCCTTGTTCTGGCTATCTACTTTAATGTTTATGTGGCCTCTCTAGTTTTTTTTTATTACTAACATTTGCATGGCATATCTTTTTCCATCCTTTCACTTTAATCTACCTATACCTACATTTAAAGTGGATTTCTTATAGATAGCACATAGTATAGTCTTCATTTTTAATCCAATCTGACAATCCTTGCCTTTTAATTGAGATGTTTAGACTGTTTACATTTAAAAACAGTTATCAAGATAGTTGAGTTTAACTCTGTTCTCTTCCTGATTTTTAAAATTATTTGTCTTGTCTGTTCTTTGTGCCTTTTTTTTTTCTCATCTTCTGCCTTTTGGATTGAGTTTTTTTATTTCATTTTATCCCTACTATTGGCTTGTAAACTATAACTCTTTATTTATTTTAGTGCTTGCTCTAGGGCCGTGGTCGGCAAACTGCGGCTCGCGGCTTTATTTATTTTAGTGATTGCTCTAGGGCCGTGGTCAGCAAACTGCGGTTCGCGAGCCACATGCGGTTCTTTGGCCCCTTGAGTGTGGCTCTTCCTAAGCCTTAGGAGTACCCTAATTAAGTTAATAACAGTGTACCTATCTATATAGTTTAAGTTTAAAAAATTTGGCTCTCAAAAGAAATTTCAATCGTTGTGCTGTTGATATTTGGCTCTGTTGACTAATGAGTTTGCCAACTGCTGCTCTAGGGTTTATAATAGTTTACCTTCAAATAATTTTTTAGTGGTTGAGATACGGTTTATAATATTCACCCTTAACTCATCATAGTCTGCCTTCAAATAATAAATATTATACCACTTCACGTATAGTGAAGACACACAGATTTTATATTTTTATCCCCCATCCTTTGTGCTACTATTGTCACAAATTTTACTTCTATGTGACATAAACATACCAATACATTATTTTTGTTTTAAAAAGCCAGACACTTTAAAAGACATTTAAAAATGAGAAAACAATGTTTTTCATGTTTAGCCATATGTTTACCATTCCTGGTGCCCTTCATTCCTTTGTGTAGGTTCAAATTTCCACTGGTATTTTTTTTCTTTAGCCTGGTAAACTTCCCTTAACATTTCTTGTAGTGAAAGTCTGCTGCTACAAAATCTTTGTTTTGGTTTGTCCTACCAAATCAAAGAAATATTTATTTTGACTTTATATTTGAGAGATAATTTTATTGAGCTAAATATGCTCGCTGAGAGGTTTTTTTGTGTGAATATTTTAAAGATATTGATCCATTTTCTTTGGGCTTGCATAGTTTCTGCCACAAAGTTTGCTGTCATTCTCTGTTATTCTTCATAGTGTGCCTAATGTGTGTGTGTGTGTGTTTGCCTCCATTCTGACTTTATTAATAGTTTTGGTTTTATAACACTTGGTAGGGTAAGTGTTCCCCAGCCAGACAGAATATCCATTCTCATAAAACATTCAGGTAAAGAAGACACAAATTATTTGCATTCTCTGGTTAAACAGTCCAATGTTCATAATCCCATCAACCCTTTCTTTGGTAGAACCTTTATGTTCTCTCAATCTAATTGTAGCCCATGGCCAGGGCTTCACCAGTGGATTTTGGTACGACAGTTTGTGGGGTTCCCTTGTCAAGGAGTCCAGAAACTTCTCTTCTTCACATTCTGGCCATTTTATCCACTCTAGTGCAGAGACTTTGGGTCCCCAGTTAAGGGTTGAGTCCAGGGACCCTGGTCTTTTTGTCAGCTTTCATCTTAATTCCTCTCCCAAACCATTGCTTGAAGCAATTGCAGGTCAGATTTCTCATTATAATCTTGGAATCTTCGTTTTCAAAATGTCTCCAAACCAGGATAAATAAAGCAGACTTCTTTGGGGCTCTTGTGTGGGGTCCTTTTGGCCTGCACCACCTTGTGTAGTAATGTGTTAAAATCTTTGCTTGAACCCCATCAGTGCCCATTTTATTCATATCTAATCATCAAGGGTATAGGTGTTATGCGCTGGGCCAGGGCTGCTGTGGTTGGGGTCGAAGCATTGGGTTCAGTGGCATGGATTCTGGGCAGCTCCATCAGCTGAGATTAACATAGTCAAAGACTGAGGGAGTTCTTAGTGACAAAAGCTTTGGGTGTCCCTAATAGCCATGAGGGCTGCTTGAGTGTTTGGTGGTGAAAGCTGCTGGGGTCTTCTGCTCTCCTTTTCCTCCAAAGGAAGAGATCACAGCTGAGGGGATCCCTTTTGGTGGAAAGTTATTGCTATAATGTGTCTTTTTTTCTCTGATCGCTTTTAACATTTTTCTCTTAATCACTGGTTTTTAGCATTTAAAAAAGTATTTTTATTGATTTCAGAGAGAGGAAGGGAGAGGGAGAAAGAGATAGAAACATCAATGATGAGAGAATAATTGATCAGCTGCCTCCTGCACACCCCCTACTAGGGGTTGAGTTCGAAACCCGGCATGTGCCCTGACTGGATCAAACCATGACCTCTTGGTTCATAGGTCGATGCTCAACCACTGACCCATACCAGCTGGTGGTTTTTAGCACTTTGATTATGTTGCACCCTGGCATGATTTTCTTTGTTTCTTCAGCTTGGGGATTTATTGAACTTCTAGCTTTGTAGATTTATAGTTTTCATCAAATTTGGAAACATTTTAATCATTATATCTTCAAACAGTTTTTTTGCCCCCCACTAGGACACTTTCACTCTCACTTGTGGGAAGACAAAATATTCCCAGCTCTCCTGAGTTCCAAGAACTGTTTTGCCTATTGTTTTTTGGTAGACTTTTAAAAAAAATAAGTTGTTTCCTATATGGATAATTTCCTTTCACATTTGTGAGATCAGTACTCAGCCAAAGACTCCTGAGGGTTGGTCTCTCTCTCTCTCTTTCTCTCTCTCCCTCCCTCCCTCCCTCCCTTCCTCTCTCCCCCTTTCTTCCTCCCTCTTCCTCTTTCTCTCCATCTCTCTTCTCTGTGATATACTGCCCCGTAAATTCTAGCTGCCTTGATTTCCTTGAATACTGACCTCTATCTCCTCAGTTCATTGACTGCTGGACTCTGCTTGGATTTTCACTCCTTGCTCCGAAGCCTGGAAATTTATCTTTAGATTAGAAGCCTGGTGCATGAAATTCATGCACAGGTGTGGTCCCTAGGCCTGGCTGGCAATCGAAGCGCGAGTGTCTGGCATGGAAGGGCAGGTCCCAGCTGACCTCTGGGCTCTGGGCAGCACCTGGGCCCCCAGGCCCCTGTGCACCTCCTTCCCCCTGAGTCATGGTGCCCAAGTCCCCACGCGGAGATGTGGTGAGCGTGGTCAGACGCTGTGGGCCTGGGTGCAGCCTGGGCCTCTGGGCCGCCCAGCAGTGCTGCACAGAAGCCGGGCGGGCAGCACACTCTCTCCCGGCCGGCCTTGCAGACCAGCTCCTATATGAACCCACAGGGAGCCTGACCAGCCCCTGTGGTCCCAGTGGCTCACCAGGAAGAGGCCGCGCAGGTGCGGGGCAGGCGCCTGAGCAGGAGGGCTTCCCCGGTGCACAAGCCCTGGTGTCCCGGGGGAGAGTAGCAGGGGGAGTGAGAGTGAGCTTGGTGAACACACCACATTCTCACCGCACCTCCGTCCCGTCACCCTCGCCCCCAGGTAGCCAGCGAGAGGTCGCAGCACTTCACCCATACCCTCTGTGTTCCACACCGCCCCCTGGTGGTCAGTGCACGTCATAGTTGACTCCCGGTCTCCCAGTCAAAAGACTGCCCAAGGGGGCCAATTTACATATTAGGCTTTTATTATATAGGATAGCCAGACCTATTGGAGGGCTCACCTGGTTTTTGTCCCTTCTCTCAGGGATCATAGTCTTGTACTACCTGTTGTCCGATGTCTGCAAACCATTGTTTCATATATTTTCAGTGTTCTGGTTGTTGAAGGTAGAAGAATAAATCAGATCCCTTAGTCTTGCTTGGAAGTGGAAGTCTCTTGTGTACTATATTTAAGAATAACGTTTAACAACCTTTGTCTTCTTTTGGATGGAACTTGTTTGTGCACAGTAGTAGGAATATTAATTTCCTCTTTCAGTTGCTTGGTGAATAGGTGGCCCAGTACCATTTTTGTGCTACCCTGCAAGCTGGCCTTAAATATAACAGCTAAGTTTGAAACCAGGAGATTTTGGGGGCTTGCATTTATTGCTTCCATAAGGCACATTGCTGGGGAAGAAACTTAGCTGCAGGAGGCATTAACTGTACTTTCGATGCCTTCTTTTCCTGCCTGACATCACCCTTCAGTGAAGGACTACCAGCTGGTCCAGAAAGGAGGACAGGAATGCAGTGACTCTCAGGCCCAGTTGAGCCAATATTCCCAGCACTTTGCCTTTATCGCCAGTCACCTTCTGCAAACCAGCATGGACAGCCATTGTCCTGAGGCAGTGGAAGCAACTTGGGTTCTGTCCCTGGCCCTCAAAGGATTATATAAAACACTAAAGGTAATGGTGAGCTTCTTCCATTTGCTACTGAATCTGGCTGTGATTTAACATCTGCAGGGCATTAACTAGGAAGAAATGCCATCTGGTTTCAATGGAGGCTTAACTATAGGATTTTGATTACTTTTAAAAATGGTTGGGGCCTTGCACAAGGATAGCTTTAAAGCAGAAACAGAGTTTTCCTGATAGTTGGTTTTCTGTAGTTGTTCAGTACTGTTTTATGGGACCACTGTCTAATGGGCACAGAACCTTGGAAGATGAGAAGAAAAATGGACTGAATGTCTTCCCTCTGAACCATAGCTTCTTCTGGTTCATCATAGGATAAGAAGAAGGGAAGAATAAAGGGGCAAGCATCCCATGGCATCTTTGAGTAATAGGTTTGTCAGTTGGGGTGGGAGGAGGCAGACAAGTTAAAGAGCTGGGCCGTAGTTGGTGTGGAGATGAGAAGCCTTGACGTATGGGGAACATAGTTCCTCTGCTCCCTGAGGGGCATGGATGAGAAGGAAGGGGTCAGTTTAGGATGATCTTCCCAACAGAACTAGCCATAAAACAAGGATTTCATTTAAAAAGTTTGTTCCTTGACTTTGACAGCGCTGGCGAGGAAGCCATGGAAAGACTCCAGCACCACAGGGAGACTGGATTAGAGAGCATTTCAGCTCTGGCCCAGCCCTGAGAATTTGTAGTTTTAGGATTGACACTATGCATCTACTACTTATTGATATCATGGCATTTATCACAATCTGCTATGGTTTTAGTTGTTTGCATTATAGTAGGTGAGAGAATATAATAAACTCCCTGAGGGCAGAGACCATTTTTGTTTTTGAATCCTTCATTCAATGCCAGATAGAACTGAGTTGTAGTTTTGAACTAGAAAGAAGGTCCTTGATCTCATGGAGCTTATAGTCTAAACTGCAAGAGAGACAACAAAGAGCCTGCAAGGAAAACTGTCATGAGTCAGAAAAAGCCTTTTTGAGAAGATGAAATTTAAGGTGACAGATAAGAATATGGGTAGGGTGTTGCATGATGGGAGAGTAGCAAACTCCAGGAACAGGCATGTTTGTCAGGAAGCAGAAAGAACACCTCCAGGGATTCAGGATAGTATAGAAGAGGCAGATGAGACCACAGAAGCAGGCAGGGATCCTATAGGTCAGTGATGGCGAACCTTTTGAGCTCGACGTGTCAGCATTTTGTAAAACCCTAACTTAACTCTGGTGCCGTGTCACATATAGAAATTTTTTGATATTTGCAACCATAGTAAAACAAAGATTTATATTTTTGATATTTATTTTATATATTTAAATGCCATTTAACAAAGAAAAATCAACCAAAAAAATGAGTTCGCATGTCACCCCTGACACGCGTGTCATAGGTTCACCATCACTGCTCTAGGTCCTTGTCAACTCTTTAGTTTAAAGAGCAGTGGGAAGCTTTTGGAAGGTAGCAAGCAGGAGAGGGATAAAAAAACTTCTGTTGTTAGCACAGGACTTAGCACACAGGATGTATTAGGCTTCAGAATATTTGTTGAATGAATGAATTGGAGAGTGAATGAACAGACATAGGTTATGGCTAAGGTTCAGAGTTCATTCGTCCTTCTGATTCTTCACTTAAGAGTAACCTTGGGCCACTAGCTGAGACTGGGTTCTGAAGGCTTGCTTCTCCCTAGTGATCCTTAGCTTCTTCATTCTGAGGCAGTTGCAAATCATTCTTTTTCTGTTTGGCAGGCTCATGATTTTGAAGAGACCCATGCTACCTTCCTTCAGACTGATTTGCTGAAGCTACTGGTGAAAAAGTGCAGCAAAGGGACTGGTTTCAGTAAAACGTGGCTCCTCCGGGACCTGGAAGTAAGGGATGAGGGTGGCTCCTCCTGCTGCCAACTGGTGCAGATTTCCTGGCCGAGAGTTAGAGTATCAGTTACAGCTGGTTCTTCCCGTGCACTCTCCCTCTGTGCAGTTGTTAACTGTGTCTTGTATTGTCTTCCCTTTTCAAATAGGGATATGACACCTGTCCTCCCGTCAGGGAAAATGAATTTGATGTTTGTTTAAAGAACATTGGAAGAGAAGTATTTTGTATGGAAATATTCTATCATGATAATAAAGTGTTCCCTTGATTATTATTTCCCTTTAAAGTTCCTTTGAGCTAAGATGAGTTTCTAAATTTGTCCTCACTTTTATTTTTTGTAGGATGTTAGTTGATATTCTCATTTTATTACTATTCCCCATAGGCTTTAGGTTGTTCTTAATAGAATTTTTATAGTTCCCTGTGGAGTTTCTATATCAAGTGTCAGCTTCAGGTCCAGGAAAGGCTGCTGCTATGTAAGAGGTGTTCAGTACCCTTGCTCAGCCCACAGAGGCCTGAACTTGAAGAAACAGCTTGTAGTTGCCACTGTGCTGGAACATATTAATGGATAACCTGGAGAGCATGTGAGCTCTTGTTCTTAGGAAATATTTTAAATTAAATTATTTTTTATTATTTAAACAATAGAACCATATTGCAGAAAATTTGAAAAATAGAAAAAGAAAAACTCTAAATTTTATCCCCAAACACAGCTACCTGTTTTTTTCCTTTGTATCTATGATAGATAGATAGATAGATAGATAGATAGATAGAGATTGCAAAATGAGCATGGTGTACAATAAATTGAGATCATATCATGGCCATTTTTCTAAGTTGCTAGTTTTCATAATCATGATTTTTAATGGCTGCATATGATATGTGAAGGTAGATTTCAGTTTTTTGCCATTAATGCTTCCTTGACCATATCATGAATATAATTTTTAACATATTTTACATTATTCCTCAAAGATGAGTTACTGGGTCAGAGACCAAACATTCTTATAGCTCTTTATGTAAATAACCGTCTACCTTCACATACCATATGCAACCATTAGAAATGGTATTATGAAAACTAGCAACTTAGAAAAATGGCCATCAGATTCTCTCAGTTCACCAACATGCATTCTAAAAGCATGATATCAATTTACACGGTCAGTGGCAAAGTTAATAAAGTTCCCTCATAGTTTTAGTTAGCATTTCTTTTATTATAAGTATAATTGAACATGTTTTTGTGTTTCTTTTCTAATTATACATTCTTTTTGTGAATCCTGACATCTTTTAAAAAGTTAGGTCAAATATTTTCTACCCTTTGAGCATTAAGGATCTGGGTAATCTTCTCACCCACCACTCACTCACTCTCCTGCCCTGCCTCATTTTCTTTCGGTGCAGATCTTGTCCATCATGCTGTACTCCTCAAAGAAGGAGATCAACACTTTGGCTGAGCATGGAGACTTGGAGTCAGATGAGCGAGGGGACCAAGAGGAGGAGGTGGAACGGTCCGTCAGCAGCCCGAGTGAGCCAGAGCAGAAAAAGCTAGACCCTCTGGAAAGCCTGGATGAGCCCACCAGAATATGTTTCCTGGTATGTTCTTAGGTCATGGCGTGGCCCGAGACAGGGACTTTAAGGGATGGATTCTCTTTGGCTTGGACTATGTTTTAGCCTCCACGTCCTGAGAATCACTTTCTGCAGACTCAGTCTGTATTGTGCAGAACCATTGCAGAAGAATGGAAAGGCCCTTCCAACAGTACATCTTAACGTTTTTGGTTCATGGGCCCAAAACCTGTAGATCATTTCTCCTATAAAATACACATTGAAATATATATGTACAATTTTGCATGTAATTTCCAACCCCATCCATAAACTTCCAAATGATAGTTCTTCCTCATAGTTTCTCAGACATACTGTCTTACTTTCCCTGGATAACCCACTCTTCCTCAGAATGATGTGAAAATGGGGGAGGGCATGACCTCAAAGGGTCTAATTATATGAAGAGTAAACAGTATGAGATGGATATCTGAAAAACAAGTACAGTTTTTTAAAAATCAAAAGTACAGTATACTTAGACTTATGCGCCAGTTATCAAACTTGAGTGCAAGGCAGTGACAGAGAAGCTAGCAATAAATACAGTGTGGTGGGTAGTTATTGATGTTAGCATTGCATTCTGTTGACATATTTCTTTTGGTGTTTCTGTGTTTTATATTTTCCTTTGAATTTATAATAGTAATGCAGAGTTTACAAATCCATGTTTTAGGGTTTATAACTCTATATGCTTTAAGTACCCATATGGTGTTCTTAAATTATTACCTGTGGTAACTTTAGAACATAATAGTTTTATCACTTTTGAGTTTAGATGGTCAATAACGTGTTAAAGCACATTAAATTGTCTCTCTCCTACTTCCTCCCCGTGGCCTTCAGATGGCTCACGATGCCCTCAATGCCCCTCTGCACATTCTCCGGGCCATCTACGAGCTACAGATGAAAAGGACCGACTCGTTCTTCCTGGAGGTCCAGAAGAGGTAAGGGCGGTCTGGGTGCAGCTGAAGTGCAGTGAGTGTGAGAACACGCGAGGCAGGACTGCGCTAACCTCCTGCCAGCGGGGTCTGGAGAAAAGCTCCTGACAGGCCCAGCGCTGGTGCGGAGCTGGTCGTCAGCGCTTCATACAGGGATCGGAAAGCTGGCTGTGCTGCACTGCACATCATCCTGAATTGTGTTGTATGTTCCTCTGGAAAAACTTCACATTTCTTAGAGGAAACTCATTATGGATGCAGGAATGGAGACAGACACCGAGGTTTCTCTCTGATGTCATCCCAGGGAACACAGCGCAGAGCGGGACCTTCTTATCAAAAGTGTTGTTTTGGTTGTTCGTTTTTCACCACTGCATATTATACCCATTTTTGTTTTTTTCAAGAACTATTATACAGTTAACAATATATGCCTTTCTCTTGGTTAGGAAGTTCAGAGCTAGTTCTTGGGCCCAGCTCTTAAATTTGTGTAGAACTTTGCCTATTTGCAACTAATCCCCTCCTCTGTCCCCATATTCTAGTTTTGACTTCCTATTCTAATTTATATCCAATTCCAGTTTAATATTTCTTTTAATTTTTATTTCATATTTCTGTTTTTCTATATGTATTTATTCCAAATGGCCCCAAATCTTTTGTGAGATGCAGCAGGGTTGCATCGTGTAGGGCATAGCCAAAGCTGTTGTAGCTGAGACACCCAGAAATATCATAGGTCCAGAAAGATAGGATTTGTTTTTGCTGTCAGGGAACAGCCCGAGGTGGGCAGCAGTCCGGGGTGAGTGGGCAGCCCTGCTCCACAAACGACCCTCTTTTGTTCTCATCCGTGTAGTCCAAGCTGGCTCACCCACACCACCTCTCTGTTCCAGCCCAGAGGAAAGGGGGAAGGTAGGGAAAGGAGCACATTCTTAGAGCTGTTGTCTGAGGATGGGCTTCAGAAGTGGCGCACATCACCTCACTGCCCTCCCGTTGGTAAGAACCTAGTCGCATCACTCCATCTGACTGCAAAGGGTCCTGGGGACCATGTCTCCAGCTAGATGATTCTGTAGCTTGCTAAAACTCCCGGGAACTTTGTTCTAAACGAAAGGATAGATGGATCCTGAGGGACAGTTTGGATTCTCTGCCACAAGGAATACATGCACATCTGCGTGCACGAATAAATGAACACTGTGAATCTAGTTTGCAAAATATGGGAAGTCATGTAATTGTGAAGTAACGTTTCTGATAAGTTTTACTGCAAGGTAAACTCTGGCCTGGCTGTACCTTATGTCCCAGCTTTGTGCTCCTTCTCTTCAGGTTTGATGGCGATGAGCTCACCACGGATGAAAGGATACGGGCCCTGGCTCAGAAGTGGCAGCCCAGTAGGAGCCTGAGACTGGAGGAGCAGAGTGCCAAAGCTGTGGATACAGACATGATTATCTTACCGTGCTTGGTATGTTGCCTCCACTTGGAAAAAATGGTCTCTCCCTGACCCCACCCCACCCCTACTTGTGAAAAGGCAGACCTCTGTAATGTGGTCTTTGGGTTTGCAGTCCCAGCCCACTCGCTGTGACAAGGCCACGGCTGAATCAAACCCCGTGACCCAGAAGCTGATCTCCAGCACAGAGAGTGAACTGCAGCAGAGCTACGCCAAGCAGCGGCGTACTAAGAGCGCCGCCCTCCTGCACAAGGAACTGAACTGCAAGAGCAAGAGGGCAGTCCGGGACTACCTTTTCCGGGTGAATGAGGCCACGGCAATCCTGTATGCCCGCCATGTGCTCGCATCCTTGCTTGCTGAGTGGCCTGGGCACGTGCCAGTGAGCGAGGACATCCTGGAGCTAAGTGGCCCTGCCCATATGACCTACATTTTTGACATGTTCATGCAGCTGGAAGAAAAGCACCGGTGGGAGAAGGTAATTAAGCAGGCCAAGCTGGGCACTCACCCCTCTCACTCCTCCTCTGTCCTCTCCCCACCACAGACCCCAAGTGTTTGAACAGCCTTCCTCCAGCAAGTGCCTTCCTGGAGTGAGCTCACGTGTGTGGCTGTAGGACTCCCCAGCAGGCGTGAATGCAACACAGGCAGGGTAGGGTCACTGTTGAACTCTCCCAACTACTGGCCTAGAGCTGAGCTCATAGCCTAGGACAGACTTGGTGCTCAGAGTGTTTGGAGAAATGATCCCATAAAACTTGTCTTTGCAGTTTTCCCTTTTTGTTCTCACACTTTCAAGTCTCTCTTTGATAGCCTGTCTTTTCTTGTGTTCCTAGCATCTCACTTAGTGAGCCCAGGGCACAAGGTTAATTACAAGTCTGGTAGCCTGTTCCCATCCTACAGGAAACCTCCCAGGGCGGTTTGTGTCTTGTCTTTTCAACCATTGTTTCTAGAATGTCTACCCCAGGTCAGACCCGCTGCCAGCATTTGTACCTGTATTACATTGTGACCAGAGGTGAGGAAATCAAGCGGGGAGGTTTCTCCAAGGCTTCCAGCTTCTGGGTGGCAGACATGGGGCTCACCAGGGCCTGTCTGTGCATCCTCTTAAGTCCAGTGCTCTAATTTAAAGTTCAGCTGTGACAGGTGGAGGCCATTTTTTATTTTCTTTTTAAATCAAATCTTCAACTTGGTCATTATGTTTTTATTTTAGAGAGAGGGAAGGGGAGAGAGAGAGAGAAAACATCGATGTGAGAAAGAAACGTTGATTGGCTGCCTCCCATACACACCTCAACCAGGGATTGAACGTGCATCCTGGGTAGGTGCCCTGACTGGGAATTGAGCCCACCACCTTTTGGTGTACAGGACAATGCTCTAGTCAACTGAGCCACACCAGTCGGCTCAACTTGTTTTTTTAAAGGAGTGCTGGGTTAGCAATCCTTCACGGGTCTAAAAGCATTTCTCCCACCTCCTGTTGGGTAGAAATGAAGAGTTCACATAGCAGAAAATGGTCTATAACTCAGGAGGCCCAGGTACTGTCTGCCGCTGAACTAGAAAGTTTTATCACCACCTTCCCAGTTTCCAGGTGCAAAAATCTTTAGTCACACTTGCTGCTGTCTTCTTCATCCCTGTCCTGTCCCCTTGCCATCCTCACCCCCTCATACACACACATACACTGTATGTGCAGATTCCTTAGGAAGTGAATTTATCCTCTAACCCCTAATTTGCCACCCATTCCTAAGGCCTCTAGGTCCTTTCCCAACCTCAGAGCCTGGGAGTCACTGGCATGTTTGCTGTAGCCACATTTCTTTTTTTCTTTTTTTAAATATATTTTATTGATTTTTTACAGAGAGGAAGGGAGAGAGATAGAGAGTTAGAAACATCAATGAGAGAGAAACATCGATTCAGCTGCCTCCTGCACATCTCCCACTGGGGATATGCCCGCAACCAAGGTACATGCCCTTGACCTATTTGCCACCCATTTCTAAGGCCTCTAGGTCCTTTCCCAACCTCAGAGCCTAGGAGTCACTGGCATGTTTGCTGTAGCCACATTTCTCATTTGGAAGTGAGAAAAGGGGGCATTTTGCCTCTGATAGTCCCTGTCTTGAACATGCCCTTCCCCCGTTCCTACCCCACAGAGCTGCTAATTCTGCACCTCACACTGGTCATTTATCCCGTTGTGCTGTCATTGTTTGTCTGCATGTCCATCCCCCTGCTGGGCTCGGGACTCTTCAGGGGCCAGGGCCATCTCTGATGGGTTCTGTTGGTTCTTTCAGACTCCCTTCAAGTAATATAGCTCTGAAGGCACTGCAGTGTCCTGGTTTTCAGCAAGAGCTCCTTCAGGGAGACCTGGCCGCTGGGGTGGCTTGAGGGGCTGGGGTCAGGGTCCAGGATGATGCCAGTCCCTTCGGATGGGTGTTGGGTTGACATAGACCCTCCCTTCTTCCTGATGGAGCAGCGCCATGGCCCTGCCGCTGATAGGCCTTGATGTTCCCTGCCTTGTGTCCCGCCAGATCCTGCAGAAGGTGCTCCAAGGCTGCCGAGAGAACATGCTGGGGACCATGGCCCTGGCTGCCTGCCAGTTCATGGAGGAGCCAGGAATGGAAGTGCAAGTGAGAGAGTCCAAACACCCATATAACAACAACACCAACTTTGAGGTATGATCCAGGGTTGGCCAGGCTCGCCCAGCCTCAGGGCATGCAGCTGGCAGGACCCGCAGGGTTGCTGAGTAGCAAGAATCTCATCAACTCCCACAGCAGCTCTTTCCTCTCCCGACAGCCCCGGCCAAGAAAGTGCTTCCTTAGTCTCAGCTGCAGTCAGAGATTCTGCACAACCAAGTCTTCCCTTCTCCTGACCTTGTTTTTATAGATGGGCCAGATGTGGGGAGAGTATTTTCCCTGCAGCAAGCTCCTTGGAGTGAATTCTTGGTATCTTCCAGCAGTGAGTCTGAGTTCAACCCTCACTCTACCTGTCTCCTGATGACCTGGCCACACCTTGGAGACTCCCACCCCTTTGTGTAATGACACAGAACTGAAAAGCCTCATCGGATCCATCCTTAACTTTGTACCTAGACAGGGGGAGGTAGGAGTTTGGATGAGGCACATGTGGGAAGTCCTGTTAGTCTCACTGACTTAAAAATGTTCCTACATTTTTTAAGGGACATTTGAAAAGGGCTTTAGCGCTGCAAGTCATAAGCTTCTGAGGGGCCAGCACACTAGAGCACCAGTGGTGGATGACAGAGAAACTCATGCAGAACTTGGGTATTGCTTGCTGAGATTTCCTTTTGCAGCGTGTAAACCTCCTCACTCTCTTCCTTCTAAGCCTCTTCTCTTCCTGTGTTCTTGGGTCCAGCCCCACTCCCCCTGCTCTGTGTAGGCGCATCTGGTGAGCTACCAAGTCCTACCTCAAAGGGGATTGCCTATCTTCATCACCCCAGCTCTCCTCTTCTCTGGCTTCCTTCTTCTCATGCTGGCCTTGCCTCAGCCTGGCCTTGGTCACACCAGCTCTCAGAGCGATCCTTGCACAGCACAAACCTAAGGCTTTCTCCTGCTTACAATCTCTCCAGGGCTCCCCCTGCTGTCCAAAGCCTAAACGCCTTATTTTAGCACACTAGGCTTTCACTTCTGTTCCTGCCAGCCTCTCCAGGGTCACATGTCACCCCGTCCTCCGTCCTTACCTCGCAAGAGTGTCCTCACAGAGTTCACCCTTTACCCAAGACACAGCAAGCTCCTTGCTGTTCCCTGAACATGCCAGACTTTCCAGAGCTGTTTGCCTGATATGTAGCCCCCTATGGTCACATCCCCCTCTCACCTTGTCTCCTGCCATTCGTTTCTTCTTGGCAGGCCCCTCCTCTCCTCTTCATTCTTGGCAACAACCTGAACATCCCTTCACTGGGACTCTTCTCTGCCTCCCCGCCTTCTCCAGGTGAAGTCTGCCTGCCGTGCCCAGTCTGCACAAGTGTCGTGCCTGCTGTGCTGGCAGCCTTGTGGGTGCTTCCGTCCCAGCTAGACTGAGAGCTCCTAGAAGCAGGGCTCTGACTTGCTCATTCCTACATTCCCAGTTTCAGGACTTGGCATGAGGTAAGCCCTCAGTAACTGACCAGTAACAAGTGTTCTCATTTCCCTTCCTTAGGATAAAGTTCACATTCCTGGTGCAATCTACCTCTCAATCAAATTTGATCCTCAGTGCAATACAGAGGAAGGCTGTGACGAATTAGCCATGTCCAGCAGCAGTGACTTTCAACAGGATCGACATAACTTCAGTGGGTCTCAACAGAAATGGAAAGATTTTGAGCTTCCAGGTATATAAATACTTGGTTTTATTAAACTTAATACTAAGAAGGGAAATTATTGGAGGATTTAAAATGGGGTTTATTATATTTCGTCAGAAACCCCTCACTTGCCATTCCCTCTTACTGCAGTGTTCTGACCTGTCTCTGGTTCTTGTATGACACAGGAGATACTCTGTATTACCGCTTCACCTCTGACATGAGCAACACCGAGTGGGGCTACAAGTTCACTGTGACGGCTGGACACCTGGGGCGATTCCAGACAGGTGTGTGCTCTTCTCTTCCCCTGCACCATCCCCTGCCAGGGCCACTCTGAGGGTGTAAGTGCCATTGTGTCATTGACCTTCATTAAAATCACAGCAGGTACTTTTCTCTAAGACTTCCACAGATTTGTCTCGCAAACCCTACATGTGTTACTCTTGAATATGCTATATAGTTGGTTTGTTGTAAACCTGAATGGCCAGAGAGAAGAGCCACCTAAAAAAGATGTTTGCTCTCTTAGAATTTCCAGGGCATTTTTGCAAAAAAGGGGAAATGAAAATGTCCCAATGTTGCTGTTACAAAAGGCATAATTTCAGGGAACATTTAAATGATCAATTGTTTCATCATATTTATTAAAATATCTGTGTTTTGTGGGGCTTGCCCAGGATTTGAGATTTTGAAGCAAATGTTGTCAGAAGAAAGAGTTGTGCCACACCTTCCTTTGGCCAAAATTTGGGAATGGCTGGTAGGCGTGGCCTGTCGCCAGACTGGTCATCAGCGACTAAAAGCCATTCACCTACTTCTGAGGATTGTGCTGTGCTGCAACCACAGGTAAGCTGCCTTCTGGAGATGAGTCTCTTGCTGGGTGTTTGTATTGTGAATATCTCCTCCCACTTTGTGGCTTGCCCTTCCACTCATTTAATGGTGTCTTCGGTGAAAAGAAGTTTCTAATTTTATTTTTTATATATTTTTAAAATATATTTTTATTGATTTCAGAGAGGAAGGGAGAGGGAGAGAGAGATAGAAACATCAATGATGAGAGAGGATCAGTGATCAGCTGCCTCCTGCACACCCCCTACTAGGGGACAAGTCCACAACCCAGGCATGTGCCTTTGACCAGAATCAAACCCACGACTCTTCAGTCTGCAGGGCAATGCTCTATCCACAGAGCTAAACCAGCTAGGGCAAGTCTAGTAGCTTTTGATGGAGTCCTTGGGTTTTCTATGTACAATATCATGTCATCTGCGAATAATGACAGTTTTACCTCTTTTCCAATTTGGATGCCTTTTATTTCAGGCAGAAGTTTCTAATTTTTTTTTTTTAAATTTTTATTGATTTCAGAGAGGAAGGAAGAGGGAGAGAGAGATAGAAACATCAATGATGAGAGAGGATCAGTGATCAGCTGCCTCCTGCACACCCCCTACTGGGGATTGAGCCTACAACCTGGGCATGAGCCGAACTGTGACCTCCTGGTTCATAGGTTGATGCTCAACCACTGAACCACGATGGGCAGGCAGAAGTTTCTAATTTTTATTGATTTCAGAGAGGAAAGAAGAGGGAGAGAGAGATAGAAACATCAATGATGACAGAGAATCACTGATTGGCTGCCTCCTGCATGCCCCCCACTGGGGACCAAGCCCGCAACCCAGGCATGTGCCCTTGACCGGAATTGAACCTGGGACCCTTCAGTCCGCAGGCCGATGCTCTATCCACTGAGCCAAACCGGCCAGGGCTGAAGTTTCTAATTTTAATGTCTTCCATTTTATTGATCATTTCTGTAATGGTAGTGCTTTTGTTGTGCTGTTTAGGACATTTTTGCCTTACTTGGCAATGGGGTCATGAAGGTATTTCCTGTATGTTATCTTCTCAAAGCTTAATTGTTTTTTCTTTCACATTTAGATCTACAGTCAACGTGGAATGAATTTTAGTGAATGATATGAAGTGTAGGGGCAAATTAGTTTTTTCTCACATGGATCTCTACTTGACTATAAGGACCACCTTTTCCCTCACCACACTCCAGGGCCATCTTTGTCACAGAGTAGGCATCCAATGTGCTTGGGTCTGTGTCTGGTTTCTTTTGTTCCGTTCGTCTTTTTTATTATGCCAGCACCACACTATCTTAAATCTGTAGCTTTATAACAAACTTACATATCTAGTAGTATACATCCTTCATCTTTAAAATTGTCTTGGCTATTTTTAATCCTGCATGTCCATATAAATTTTAGAATTAGTTAATTTTTTTCCAGATTTATTGAGGCAAAACTGAAAAATAAGATTGTAATATGTTTTAAGTATAGAACAGGATGATTTCATAGATATATATATTGTGAAAGGATTCTGACCATTAAGTTAGCACCTCTCACTTCACAGTGTACAGGGTTCACTCTTCTCCACATCTTTGCCAGTATTTGTTATTTCTTGTTCTTTTTTATAGTAGCCACTAGAGCCCCGGTGCCCGGATTTGTGCACTGGTGGGGTCCCTCGGCCTGGCCTGTGGGCCCTGGGCCGAAACCGGTTGGACACTTAGCATATTAGCCTTTTATATATATAGATGGGGTGATATCTCATTGTGATTTGATTTGCATTTCCCTTATGATTAGTGATGTTGAGCACCTTTTCATGTATCTGTTTGCCATTTGTGTTTCAAAGAGGACATTGCAACAAAGAACTGCTGCCACCAGGATACTTTGCCCATTTTTAAATTGGGTTATTTGGTTTTTTGTTATTGAGATGTATGAGTTCCTTATATATTTTTAATATTAACCCCTTATCAGATATATGGTTTGTAGATATTTTCTCTCTTTTAGTAGGTTGCCTTTTCAGTTTGTTGATTATTTCTTTTGCTGTGCATAAGCTTTTTTTTTTAAGTTTTAAATTGATTTTAAGGAGAGAGAGTGATACATCAATGTGTGAGAGAGAGATCATTCGGTTGCACCCCAACTGGGATTGAACCCAAAACCTAGGTATGTGCCCTGACCAGGAATGGAACCCTCTGGTGCAGAGGATGATGCTCCAACCAACTGAGCCACACAGGCCATGGCTGTGCATAAGCTTTTTAATTTGATGTAGTCCCACTTGTTTATTTTTGCTTTTGGTGTCAAATCCACAAATCATTGACAAGACCAGTGTCAAGGAACCTAGCCCTATGCCTTCTTCTAGGAGTTTTATAGTTTCAAGTCTTACATTCAAGCCTTCAATCCATTTTGAGTTGATTTTTATGTATGGTGTAAGATAGGGGTCCAACTTCATTCTTTTGTATGTGGATGTCTAGTTTTCTCCATACCATTTATTTAAGAGACTATCCTTTTCTCATTGCATATTCTTGACACCTTTGTCGAAAATTAATTGACCAATGTGCATGGGTTTATTTCTGGGCTCTCTTTTCTGTTCCATTTATCTATATGCCTATTTTTATGCTAATACCATTCTGTTTTAATTACTATAGCTTTGAAATATAGTTTAAAATCAGGAAGTATTATACTTCTAGCTTCTTCTTTCTTAAGATTGCTGTGGTTATTCAGGGTCTTTTGCAGTTCCACTGACTTTTAGAATTATTTTTTCTATTTCTGTGAAAAATTCTATTAAATTTTTGATAGGGATTACATTGAATCTGTAAATTCTTTGAATAGTATGAACATTTAAACAATATTAATTCTTTCAATTCATGAACACATTATCTTTCCATTTCTTTGTGTCTGCAGTTTCTTTTGCCAACGTTTTATAGTTTTCAGTGTACAGATCTTTCACCTTTTTTCTTAAATTTATTCCTAAGTATTTTATTCTTTTTTATCCTGTTGTAAATGGAATTGTTTTAATTTCTCTTTCTGATAGTTCATTGTTAGTTTATAAAAACACACTTGATTTTTCTCTATTGATTTTGTATCCTGTAACTATACTGAATATATTAGTTCTAACAGTTTTTTTGGCAGAATCTTTAGGGTTTCCTATATATCATATCATGTCATCTGCAGATAGAGACAGTTTTACTTCCTTTTTAATTCTGATACCTTTATATCTTGTTCTTACCTAATTGCTTTGGCTTTTTCTTGCCTAATTGCTTAGGCTATGACTTCCAGTATTGTGTTGAATAGAACTGCTAGAGTGGGCATCCTTGTCTTGATCCTGATTATTTTATTTTATTTGTTTATTTTTTCATATATTTTTATTGATTTCAGAGAGGAAGGGAGAGGGAGAAATAGAAACATCACTGATGAGAGAGAATCATTGATTGGCTGCCTCCTAAACACTCCCTACCAGGGATCAAGCCTGCAACCCGGGCATGTACCCTTGACCAGAATCGAACCCAGCACCCTTCAGTCCACAGGCCAATGCTCTATCCACTGAGCCAAACCAGCTAGGGCCTGATTATTTTATTTATGTAGATAACACATATGCATGCACACATACCCTTCTCATCTGATGGAATTTTGATTGATACTTTAGATCAGTTTGAGAGAATTAAGATTTTTATACCATTGAATTCTCTAATCCTCTATTATTTAGATCTTAGTAATGTTTTATAGTTACCTATGTAGAGGACTTATACAACATTTTGTTAGATTTATTCCTAGGTATTTAATGTTTTTGATGGTATTGTAATTGTTATTTTAAATTTTTATTTTTAATTGTTTTTACTGCTATATAATTAATTTTGATGTATTGCCTTTGTCTAGTGACCTTGTTCTATTTGTTAATTCTATGAGTGTATAGATACATTGTTCAGCACACGGCCATGTTATTTATAAATAATGAGTTTTATTTCTTCCTCTCAATCTGTAGAAACTCTTTTTGCACTAGCCAGGACTTTCTTTCTTTCTTTTCTTTTTTTTTAAATATATTTTATTGATTTTTTACAGAGAGGAAGGGAGAGGGATAGAGTTAGAAACATCGATGAGAGAGAAATATCGATCAGCTGCCTTCTGCACGCCCCCTACTGGCGATGTGCCCGAAACCAAGGTACATGCCCTTGACCAGAATCAAACCTGGGACCCTTGAGTCCGCAGGCCGACACTCTATCCACTGAGCCAAACCGGTTAGGGCAGGACTTTCAATAGAATGTTGAATAGAAGTGAGGATTGAAGACTTAATTGTCTTATTCCTTATCTCAGAGGGAAGGTTTTATTTATTTTTATTTTTAATTTTAATTTTAGAGAGAAAGAGAGGGAGAGAAACATTAATTTATTGTTCCACTAATTTATGCATTTATTGATTGGTTCTTGTATGTGCCCTGACCAGGGATCGAACCCACAACTGTGGTGTATTGGGATGACACTCCAACCTAGAGCCATACCAGCCAGGGGCTCCACCTAACATTTCACTTAAGATTTTTTTCAGTCATTGGAAGTTCTCTGTAACAGCCATGTTTAAAGATGTGCAGTTGATTTACATGAATGTGCTTCAGGATCTCCTGTTTCCGTGGTGTCTTGTTTTGAAGTTTAGGTTCTGCCCCTTTCCTTATTTGCTGATGAATATTTTTGGCTCTTTTAGGAAGAGGGGGAGTGGGACTGTCCTGTAATGATTTTACTAGATGTGGGGAAAGTGAGAGTCAGAGTTGCAGTTCCTGTTACCTACCATCTGTCTGACGTGGTGCTCAGCAAACTACCCCATCTCCTCCCACAGCGACCTCTGTGACCTTTCGCTGTTAAAGCCCCTGTGGCAGCTCTTCACCCACATGGAGTACAGCCTGTTTGAGGACGTGACACAGCCGGGCATCCTCCTCCCCCTGCACCGCGCCCTCACTGAGCTCTTCTTCGTCACCGAGAACCGCGCCCAGGTGAGGGTCCTGCCCTGCCTCTCCCCTGGCACAGCGCTGCCAGGTGCTTTTTCTCCCTCTGCTGCCCAGGGCGGGAGAGTAGGACTCAGATCACAGCCCCATCCCCAGCCCTGGTCTCAGCTAACCCGCACAGGGAGGTACAAGTGGCCTAAGTGTGAGGCCCTCACCACCCAGTCCAGGCAGCACTGAGATTGCTTATTTTACTAGGCCTAAGGCCAAGGGAAACTGGCTTGGATCAGCCCTTGACAACATTGAGTTTTGGAAAATAAAACGGATGGGTTCTTTCTTCTTCTTCCTTTTCCCCCTCTACTCAGCACAATAGACTTATTAATGTGAGAGATGAAAGGGCCTTTCAGAGTTCTTGAGCTTACCCCCCTCCTTTTATACATGAGGAAACCGACTTGAGGAGGGAGGCCGCTGCCCCTCCGTCACCCTGGGCAGAGCCCCCTGGAACTAGGCACCTGGCTTCTCCCGGTCCAGCTCCTTCCGGGCTCTTGGGTGAGGTGCCAGCAGAGCGAGCACTGATTTCTCACTCGAGGCTTCTGTGGTTGGGGTGGGTGTCTGTTAACGTTGCACCATGCTCTCCCCACAGGAGCTCGGCTTGCTGCAGGATTACCTGCTGGCCTTAACCACCGACGACCACCTTCTCCGCTGTGCAGCACAGGTACTCTCCCACCTCGAGCTGGCCCTCGTGCTGCCTGCCCGTGGCGGCTGTCCCCATCACCGTGGCCAGGACAGAGAGCCTGTGCTTGTGGCCTGAGTACAGAATCCACCCAGGATTTACACGGAGCTCTGTTCCCATTCAGTCACTTCCTTCAGTGTCTGAGAGAGCAGTCCAGCCCCATCTATCAGTGTCATCCATATTAAACTGTGGGGTCAGAAGACACTAGCAAGAATTTGTGTCTTTTAAACCAAAACAACCAATGCCTTAAATTTACAGTTTGGCCGGTCCCTGAAGTTTCCATAGAGTTAGATTGCAGATATTTTGGGATGTAACTTTCTTTCCTAGTAGAACTCTCTTCTGACAGCTGTTTGGTCTCAAGATCCCTTTTCACTTTTAAATTATGGAGGATCTCAAACAGCTTTTGTTTATGTGCTTTATATATATATATATATTGAAATATACCATTGGAAATTAAATTAGATTTGAAATTTAGAAATTAAGACAAAAATTTTAAACATTTATTATTATTTCATTTAAAAAATAATAAACCCATTCCATGTTCACATGAGTAGCCTGTTTGGTGAAAATCAGAGGGGTGGCGTTGTGTTCCATGTCTGAAAATCTCTTTAACATCTGCCTTAATAGAAGACAGCTGGAGTCCCATGTCTGCTTCCACCTGTTATATTACCGCACATTAGCCTCTGGAAAACTCCACAGTGTACTTGTGAGAGTACGAAAGTGAAAAAGGCAAAACCACGTCTTAGTATCACTGTGGAAATCGTTTTTACTACGTGGAGCCCCGGAAAGGGTCTCAGGAACCCGCAGGCCCCACATCCCATTCTGAGAAGCTCAGGCTCAGACTCCTTGAACCTCATAGAGCATGTGGCCCAACCCCCGCAGGGGACAGATGGGGCACGGAAGCTCAGAGGAAGGGGAGATGCCCAGGGTCACAGCTGAGTGGGCTCTAGCTGGGACTCCCAGCCAGAGCTTCCCCCTGTCCTGCCAATGTTTTTCAGCGAACCCTTCCTCCTGCAAGAAGGGTCAGATGCCTGCTTAGAAGCAGGGGTCCCCCGTCAGCTATGGAAGAGTTTGTGTGAATTCTCCTGAGACCTGTAGGCAGAGTGAAACCTCCTAACGGGCGCCCACTGCACTGCCACCACCGCCCCTGGTTGCATGACACAAAATGACATTTAGACATTTAACCGTTTGGGCACTGAAAGCTGAACATTGCATATCTCTGTGGGCTCCTCCCTCTTGCCTGTGCCCGTGCCCCGTCTCCTCACCCTGTTTCTGACCTTCCCATAGCCCATCCACTTGGCTGGGCCAGTGCTGCCTCCTCCCCCTGCCTGCCGCCTCTTCCTCTCCTGGCCAGTCCTCCACTCCTGCTCCCTGAGCTTGAAGACCAGCCTTGACCTGGCTCTACAGCATCCACCTCCCTGGCCCCTTCCCAGCCCCTCCCCAGCACTGCTTCCTGGGTCCCCAGCACTGGCTTCTGTTTCTTCCCTTTTGCACCTTTGTGCTGTTTCCTTCCCTAAAGAACTTTCCCAGGGCCCCGCAGACAGTGTCCTCTGTGTCCCCTGAGCCCCGCCCCCAACCTCCCCACTGCGTTCCCCCTGCCCCTCAGGACAGTGATGATTTCTACCTTATGTTTGGAGTTCTCATGTGGTCTCAATAGCTTTTGTCTCTTGCTCTAGTCTGTGTTCCTTCAGCTGAGGGGAACCATATCTGGCTCATGTCTTCCTCACCCCCGGCCCCCTCAAGAGCTCAGCTGAGGGTCTTGTTCAGCCAGCACTTAGTGAACCGAGCAGGGATGGTTCTTGACACTGGCACTGACTCTCTCCACAGGCTCTGCAGAACATCGCTGCTATCAGCCTCGCCATCAACTACCCAAACAAGGCAACCTGCCTCTGGAATGCCGACTGCTAGCTCCTGGGAGGCCTGCATGGAACCAGCGAATCTGACCCCGGGGTTTTAGAGCAGAAATCTAAACTCATTCAGGAAAATCCCTGCAGCGCCAGCGCCTGGCTTTCCTTGAGCTCCACTTCTACTCCGATCAGATTGCCCAACAGGCTGGACACCGGCACGTACCGTAGCATGTGAGGATAAGCAGAGCAGGGCAGCACTACCCAGAGAGGGTGTTCAGAGTCGCTTTCTCCAGCGTCTGTCTCAGACGGCTGAGCTGGAGCTGCCTGCACGTGCCCTCCGGGTGAAGACCAGTCTGCAGAGCCGCCTTTCTCGGCAGGGCCCGCAGCGGCGGCCTAGGAGCGCCTCTCTCGCTTTAGCTTTCTGAGACTGGGCAATCCCACCTGAAATCAGTGAGTGCCCGCCTGCCACCACCCGGTTCCCAGCATTTAGTACGGGGCCAGGTGCCGCGCCAGCTCCCTAGCCAAGGCCGTCCCAGAGAAATCCTCGGTGGGAACATGAGAACATGTGCCCTGGGAACAGCACAGGCCGCCCGAAGGCGTCTGCTCATGCTCCCAGCACATCCAGGTTTTTTCAGTTGTTTTAACATATTTTTGTTTTTAGAACAGAACTGCACTGCCTCCCTGAGAGGGCATCAGGAGAGTGGCCAGTGGCCCAGGCACTCAAGCAAACTGGTTTGTGTGAAAGCAGCAGAACTAAGGAATCTCTTTAGTTTCTGTGCCTGAAAAGACCTGAAATGTCACCAGAGGATCTAATTTTGGAAGTCACACAAACAAGCAGGCCCAGTGATTTTCTTCCTGCTCCGTGGCCACAGGAACTCATCACACCCCTCGGAGCTCTGCGCAGTCACTTGGCTGTCACTTGTCCAGCAATAACTACATTCGTTCCAATGAATGCTGTTTCCATTTTTCTTTTTATGGTTGTAGTCTTGCCCTGAAGTGCTGATTATTACTCTTTCCAAAGCCACGCTCTGGAGCGTGAAGCCGGATTGGCATGCGGAACGTATGTAAGCCTCAGTGGGACTTGTGGGCATAAGGAATGCCTGAGGCTGCTGCCATTTAAGGGCTGGTGTCTGGGCCTGAGCACGTCCCACAGGCGGGACCAAACCCCAGGCAGGCTGGTCGTAGCCAGGGCCAAGGTGACCAGGTCAGCATGGCCGTGGCCTCCGAAGCCCTCTGCAGGCTCTACAGGTGTCTGCATAGGAGAGGCCAAGGCTGCGGGTCCCGGGAGGGCCTTCCTGCACGGGCACTGCTGCCTGCTGGCTCTGGAGGCCCAGGCGTAGCGACCTTCTGCAACCCAGCTCTCCATCCTCAGCCAGGCCTAGCTGCGTGTGGAGCCATGTGGAAGGGAGAATTCAAAGGAGACAGAAACGGATGGGGCAGGTCCCGAACTTGGTGACCTGAGGCTCCTCACCCTGACCTGGTATCCCGGGGTGTTGGGATGTAGTGAGACAGGCGCTGCCAGCTTGTAGAAACCCTTTCTCCTCTTCTGCTCTGCCTGCATCCCCAGAGGAGGCCCCACGCTCCGTACACCCGGACCCAAGTAGGAGTCACAGTGAGGAGGGAAGTCACAGGACAAAGAGGTCCCCACCGCGGGCTCAGACTCACTGACGGACTCCCTGCCTGGAAGACAGACAAGCAGATGGTGCCACTCACTGCTTAACCTCGCCACGCCACCCCCACCCCTCCCACCTGATTGACGCGTGGTGGAGGGGACAGGCGGGCAGGTGTCACACCCTCATGGCAGCTGCCACCAGCTTTACCCCCTTGCTCCCATCAGGAAGATAAGTTGTAAATAAACACTGGACTCCTCATAGCTTCTCTCTATACACCACCCTTGCTATTCTGGTCTCTTTAATTTGCTAGAACAAGCCTAAGTTTTCCCTTCAGACACAACTGCTGCTCTCTCCGGGCAGGGCCCGCCTGGCCCAGCATCCCTGCATCCCGCCCTGCCTCTGCTTCCAGCCAGTAGGTGGCGCTGCCGAGCCAGGCCCTGCTCTCCTGGCCCTCATGACGCTGGTGACTCCCTCGGCTCCTGGTCCCCAGTCCGTGCCAGCAGTATCTGAGAGAACAGATTTCCATGAAGACCAACACCCGTTTGACTGCCTGGAATGAGATAACACTGGCAGGAATAAAGGTGTTGTGGAAACATGTGCCTAATCTATAAAGAAATTTCTGCTCCAAATCATGTATAATGAACAGACACTGTTCCTAACGAGGAGTGACTTATTTTCATCATCGTTTTTAATTTGTTTTCTTACGGGTTTACGATTTTGAATTTTTCCTATTTGGTTGAAAGAAAGAATTTTGATTATATGAGCTGCGTTCAGCCTGTAAAAAGGATGTTAAGTTGTGGTTAAATATGCAAATGAAAAGAAATATATTGTACAAATTCTATATAAAAAAGTAAAGTGTGTGGGCCTTTTTTCTCCTTCCCCTCCTTCTGCCCCTCTTGTGAACATTATCCATAGTTTCTACCAAGCCCCAACTGATGGAATTTCTGGAATCTCAAGGCCTGGGGTTGAAAGGAATCAGAAAGTTCTAGGCCAGCAGTTCTCAACCTGTGGGTCGCGACCCCTTTGGGGGTCAAACGACCCTTTCACAGGGGTCGCCTAAGACCATCGGAAAACACATATATAATTACATATTGTTTTTGTGATTAATCACTATGCTTTAATTATGTTCAATTTGTCACAATGAAATTGGGGGTCACCACAACATGAGGAACTGTATTAAAGGGTCGCGGCATTAGGAAGGTTGAGAACCACTGTTCTAGGCTCCGGGCTGCACCTCCCACCACACCTCACTAAGCCTTGACCCCAGCCCTGCAGGGGGCGCCCCTGCTTCCTGGCTGGTCCTTTCTGCACTGCTACTCAGAGGTTCACGCACTTGCGACTCTCCCCAGCCCATCCCCACCACCCGCCTGCCCATCCTTCATCTCTTGGAGACATAGGACACAGCCTGTAGCTGTGAGGACGGCTGGGGGCCAGTCCCTGGGCCTGCAGCCCCTCCAAGGACGGGCTCGCCTGCCTGACCTTGCTTCTCACTAACCACAGGGCTGGCATCTGCCTCCCCTTGAGCCTCGTGCTTATTCCTCGTCCACATGTCTGGTTGGTCACGTACCGCTCTGCTCCCTTCTCAGCCACGTTTCTGATGCTGAGGGCCGTCTCTTGGAAATTAGAGAAGATAGACTTTTTGGTGGGGCCCGGACTTAACCAACCTCACGGCCTGGCATCATCTGCCTGCCACGTCCTCCTAAAGCTCCCAAACTGCCTTCCGAGGAATCCTGGGCAGGGGCCGGGGCCCAGCCTCAGCCCTCACCACCCAGAGGCCAGAGAGAAAGCTGGTTGAGCGTGAGACTCAGCAGAACCGGGTGCTCGCAATGTTGCCGGTGGAATGAGACCCTCTCACAGAGTCACAGGAAGGCATTCCGGGGGCCCACGGGGAGGGTAAGATTGGACAGTTAGGTTTATTATAGAAGCAAAATTAAAGGACAGTCCTGGGCTCAGCCTTGTTCCGCTGTGAGTGAAGTCCAGCCTTGTTTTCACCAGCCCAGAAACAGCCAGCTTCCAGAAGTCCTGTGCCGTTGCTTCAGTCCGGTCAGTCCCTGTCCCCTCCTGCTGCTGAGTCTGTGCCCAGCGGGCGCTCTGGGCCCGCACTTGGAGTCTGGGCTCGCACTTGGAGTCTGTGCGGCTGCCACCCCGTCCCCCGGGGCTGCTAGGACCCCAGGGCTGCTATGGAGCGAGAACGTGTGAAAGAGCCGGGTGTGAACGTTACTGAGGGAGAAAAAAGGGGCCCTTACCTTTGTTAGGCTGATTTTACTCTCTCGAGCTTGGGAAGAACTAGGCGCTTTTTCAAACTAACCAATCAACTTCCCGGTCTTTCCCAGACTCTTGTTGGGTCCTTCCCCTAACCAGGCCATTTTCTAGGTCTTCCAGGGTTCTGTGTCCCTATCCAATCCAACCCTTTTCCCAGGCTCGACTGACAGGCCTTTATCTTTTCACCATCTTTTCTCTTACTGCTCCTGCCTCAAAGTGGAGGGACCTCCCCCTGTGCATCTTGGCTTCTACTGGGCATGAGCTCAGCAGAGGAATTTCTCCTGCTGGTTTATCTTTCCCTCCGTAGTGACCCTTCCTGCCCGCTTGGAGGACGCGGGCCTGAGGCAGTGGTCCCCTGGGGACCGGTGAAGGCTGCAGTTTCCTAGTGACCAGGCTCGGTGTCTGCTGCAGGTCCTCAGTTGGTTATGTTTAATAAGGTTGATTCCCTTTGCTCCCTTTATGAATATCTAGCTACACCAAGGCCTGTGCAACCCCCAAGTCTCCCTCTAGGACAGGGGTGGGGAACCTTTTTTCTGCCAAGGGCCATTTGAATATTTATAACATCATTCGTGGGTCATACAAGATTATCAACTTAAAAATTATCCTGCATATTTGGACACTTATTTTAACTCCTAATGTCTTGGCAGAGCCTGACCAAATGGTTTTGCGTGCATTACACGGGCCCTCGGGCCTGATGCCCCCTACCCCTGCTGGAGGACTTAGTGGTAACATTTTCACCCGCCCCCTCCCCCAGCCATGGGCCTGAGCACACTGGGCCTTCCGTCTGAAAAGTTGGTCTGGAGAAGCCGGCTGTTTGCTTTGTGTGAGCCCGGTGCTTCTGGCATGACTGGCTCTCTGCTTGGCTAGAAAGCAGGACCAGAGCTGCTGAAGGTTACCCATGAGACTGACCCACACACAGACAATAGAAGGTGGCAGAGGTCAAAGGCAATGGAAGGGAAACAGTTCAACCAGCCCCTCACTTGAGAGGGACGAGCTGTGAGAGGTCAGCTTGGGAAATGCACAAGAAGTGGCTCAGGTCTCCTGATGCCCAGCCACAGGCTGTCCCCACTGCGTGCACGTGCCCGTTCACTCAACAGATCAGCAGTGAGAGGTGCTGGGGCCTCCTGGAAACCACCTGGTTAACACCCAGGCTCTCCGAGTGAGGGTGGACCTCACAATCTAAACACGGCCCAGGGTGCACGTGGTGCCTGTCTCACCACCTGCCCTTTCCCACCCACGCCCCTCTTCCCTGCTAACAGATCCAGAGTTTGCAGGTGGTGACTGGAGGTACTTTAATCCCAGGAAAGGCAGGCCCTACTAGCTCCTGAGGAAAGTCATGATTGCCTTAGGTCCCCCTCGGTAATACTGTATACTTGCTGGATGCTCACTTTCCCCGCCCCGCCTGCCGTCAGCGTGCCTCTGGGGCACAGTTCTGGAAAGAGTTAAGCTGAGGCCCAAGTGAGCGAGCGAGCGAGCGAGTGAGCTAGCGGAGCAGAGGCTTTGGGGAAGGGGTGTTGCCCGGCCCCTACTGCTCCCTTTGCCTGCTGTCAGAGAGCAGGGTGCTTGGCACTCCCACTGCAATCTTGCCACCAGCACAGGAAACCATGAGGGTGTGGGAGCAGGAGGAAGAGGGTCTGACTCCTTAATTGTGACATTTGAGCACTGAGTGACCCCTAGAACCGTCCACCTCCAGGTGTAGTGGTTGTGTGTGTGTGTGTGTGAGAGAGAGAGAGAGAGAGAGAGAGAGAGTCAGTCTATGTTGTTGGGTGATTTCTTACAGCTGAAAGTATTTCTAACCCAAATTTATGCAACAATTTGGCTCCAAAAGGCTGAAAAAAATGTCATAGTTCCCTGTCTCATCACATCACAATGAACAGTATATGGAAAAGCAAATATGTAAAAGTTCCTGAAATGAATAAAAAACCGTCTTAACAATGTCCAGTCAAGCCACTGATAGCATTAAGCTGCAGGCATTACCAAGTTGTCCTTTTTTAAAACCAATTTATAGTAACCTATGGACATGAGTTCAGAGTCCACACAGCAGCTTCACTTCACCAAATTACCACGCGTTACGTTTTGTTGTATCGTCTTTCTCGTCTGACTGTGTGCCTTCAGCAGACTGGCGTTTCTTCATATACCTTACTCTCCTCCTTTCTAGGGTTCTTGCACACGCAGCTGCGCTCACGTTCTGTGAGTTCTGCCCCGATTCCCTGGGTCTTCTTCCGTTGCAAGTGAAACCCACTCCAAACTAACTTAATTTGAAAAGGGAATTCATTGACTTCCAAAGCTGAAAATCCCTAGAGTTGCATCTGGTTCCAGATCCGGGGGCTCGTGATGCCAGGTCAGTCTATCTGTCCCTTCCTCCCCATCTCCCTCCTCCCCGCTCCCGCCCCCGCTCTATTTCCCAGTTGGGCTTTCACGAAGGTGAAGGTGAAAAGCCAGGTGACGGGCCTCGTCTCCCTTTCCGCCTGACTGCTGACCCCACAGTCCCCGTGAGGCTTCGCTAAGGTGGTAACTGATGTTTCCCAGCTATGATTTAACTTCATGTTTTAAAAACGACTTGGGAGACCCATGAATTTTCAGGCTGTCATCCCAAAACTGCTGAGCAGCACAACATCCATGACAACGGGGCAGAAGATGTGCCTGGGAGATCCCCACACACCCCTGTGAGTCACAGCAACATCTGCTCAACCACTCACTACCCTGCCGGGCGAGATGCCCTGAATGTGGGGGAGCTCACCCATGCGTGAGCCTAGAGATTTCCTCCACAGGAGTGAGCGAAACATCCCCAAACGACCAACTCAAAACCAAAAAGGTTACATGGAAAAGAATGTGCACAAGTGTCTTGAGCAGATACACACAGACAAGCAGGGCCATTAGTATTAGGCAAGGCAATTCAAGAACAAAAAATTAAACTAGACCAAAAATCATTTTATATTTGAATATTTTCTATAAACGGTATACTTTGCAATAAAAAACACTTTCCACCCTGGCCAGTGACCACAGCAGTTAGAGCGCCGGCCTGCACACCAGAGGGTTGCGGGTTCGATTCCCAATCAAGGGCACGTACCTGGGTTGCAGGTTCCATCCCGGTCCTGGTCGGGGCACATCCAGGTGGCAATCAATTGCTGTGTCTCTCTCAGATTGATGTTTCTCTCTCAGCCTCCCTCTCCCCTCCCTCCTTTCCACTCTCTCTAAAAATCAATGGACAAAATAACCTCAGGGGAGGATTAAAAAAATAAACAAACAAAAAACACTTTTCTGCAGCAAATCCCACAAGAAGTTACATAAAGCAAAAATTGCTAGAAATGTGTGGAGAATTGGGCAAACTCAATAGCAATGGGAAGTAGCATCTTTCTCAATTGCTAGCAGGTTATTTGAAAGGATGAACAGCAGAGTTGTAAGGAAGCCTTTATGACAAAGCTCCCCTGCACCCCAGCTGGAGGGGTGAGCAAGTAACCATCCCTTATGGCCACACAGGTGATCGGCCCAGGCGTGAACACCTGACCCAAGTTAGGGCAACCGGGTCCTTTTGGAGATTCGGGTTTGAGGAGCCCAAGGCTGTGGTGCCCCCTGGGTCTGAGGAATTATGTAAAGTTGGGGCTGGTGGTCGTGCTGAGCCATGCTTGAGCAAAGGGAGCTCACCTCCGGGAGGATGTTGGCGATGAGGAGAGAGGTACAATAAACCTCCCCAGCGTAGAGTAGCTTCCTGTTACCTTCTTCTTCCTTCCAAGCCCAGCTAAGGTTCCTGCATGTCATTTCTGTGAGAGCCCCCCTCTTTACTTGATGATGTGAGTGGGCTTCCAATAAATATTTTTAAAGCAGAACTTTGATCATGGAAATATTCTCAAATAGTTAGTGGGGATGGAGGGACAGCATGGTGAATATACTAAAAATTACTGAATTGCGTTTCCTTTTAAAATGGTAAATTTTATGTTACGTGAATTATATCTCAATAACGAATTTAAAGCAGAAATTACATGCCATATGTTTATTAACGGCTGTTATTAACAGATGTTATTAACAAAAGGTTTAGAAATCCAACCACCAGAAAAAGGGAAGTCTAGGTCTTTCTTTGGTGACAAAAGAAAGTCCAAACTGCAATTACACAGTATTTTGAAGTTAATGACAGTGAGAAAACATAAAAGTTGTGTGTGTGTGTGTGTGTGTGTGTGTGTGCATGTGCGTAGTGGGGGTGGGCAGAGTTTTATTCAAGGAAATCATAACTATAAGTGCATTTTTAACATAAAGGAAACAAAATTGAAAGAACTAACATTTTATGTCAAGAAGTTAGAAGCAACAACAACAAAAAAACCCCCACAAAATTAATGTAGCCAAGATAACAAAAAAAAGAAAGAATATTTTAAAAATAAAATAATGGCCCCAACTGGTTTGGCTCAGTGGATAGAGCATCGGCCTGCAGACTGAAGGGTCCCAGGTTCGATTCCCGTCAAGGGCAGGTACCTTGGTTGCGGGCACATCCCCAGTAGGGAGTGTGCAGGAGGCAGCTGATTGATGTTTCTAACTCTCTATCCCTCTCCCTTCCTCTCTGTAAAAAATCAATAAAATATATTTTGCAAAAAATAATAAAATAATGAATTAGAAAAAATAAAAAGCAAAGTGGATGAATGTGGGCTCTAGACATTCACACAGCTAACAGGTCCACCATCATTCCTGTAAATAGCCAGCTCGTTCCTGTCCTGTGGAGGCCGCTGGCCTGAGCTGCTCCTTAGACAAGGGGAGCCTCTGATAAGAACTTGAGTGGAGCCCTGACCAAGGGAGGCCCGTGGGTATCGAGGCATAAAGACCTCTGTCCAACAGGGACGATGGCCGTTAGCGTGATAGCAAAGATAGAAGCCATAAAAGAGGAACGGACACCTTTGACTGCAAAAGTTAGGACTGTTGCAAAAGGGAAGAAAGCTTGTTGGATTGTATTTGAGAAACAAAATAAAGTTTAGTTCCTACCTCACACTTTACATCAATATAAACCCCACAGGAAAAAATACAACTGGCTAATGAGCACCTGAAAAGATGCGCAATCTCACTTGCAACTGAGATGGAAATCAAAGCAATTGTTTTATCCATGAGATTGGCAGGAACTAGAAAATTCTACCCTGCGCAGATCTCTCATGCATTGTTGTGGGCGTGCAAACCGGTCCAGCCTTTCCGGAGGACAGTTTGGCAGGATCTATCCAAATGCTGAACGCATCCACCCTTAACCCAGCAATTTCACACCCAAGAACGGATCCTGCAGAAACTTTAGGACATGCGCACCAACGTGTATCACAACACTGACTGCAGCTTGTGGGTAAGAGCAAAAAACAGAAAGACCACAAGACCCACGCATGGAGGGTCCCACAAATAAGCGGTGGGACTTCTCCTGGCATGATGACGTGAAGAGCTCCACAGACCCACTCCCTAGTGAGACTGGTGCAACTCTGTTTAATAAACCCAACCGTTTAGACTCTCTGGACAGAGTCTTAAGAATGTGCAGCAATTGATGAAACATTTACTTGAGAAACTCTATTGAAATTTGGTAAGAGCAGCGAGATATAGAGAATATCAGTAAATAGACCTTCTTTTAAAAGAAGCAAGGGGAAATTCTGGAGTTGGTAAGTACAGTAGCTGAAATGAAAAATTCACTCAAGGGGCTCAGTAGTAGATTTGACATAGCTGAAGAAATAAATAGTGTATTTGAAGATAGATTGATAGAGACTGTGCAGTTTGAAGAACAGAGAGAAAAAGAATAAAGGAAAATAAAGAGAACCTCAGAGAAATGTGGGACACCTACCTGCATATATGAAGTGGGAAGAAGGAGAGAAGAGAGAGAAAGGGGGGAAAATATTCAAAGAAAGAATGGCTGAAAACTTCCCAAGTTTTAAAAACTCTACATATTCAGGAAGCTCAGTGAAGTCCAAGTAGTATGCATACAAAGAGATTGACAAAAGACACATCACAGAAAAAAGCTGAAAGTCAAGGAGAGAATCTTAAAAGCAGCAAGAGAAAAATTATGCATCATTTACAAGGGAACCCCAATAAGATTAACAGCTGAAAGCAAGTGACCCTGGACAATAATTTGAATCCATATGAAAAGACAAAGAGAACTAGTATAGGTAATAATGTAATCATAAGACAATATAGATGAACTTTTTTTCTCCTTTCTTAACTCACTTAAAAATCAATTATATGAAACAATATGTCATAATGTATTGTAGGGCCTATTTCATATAGAAATGTTATATATTTACCAATAACAGGAAAAGGAGATGGGTGGGAGTACAGCTGTATTGGGCTAAGGAAATAACTCCAGATGGTAACTCAAATCCACAGGAACAAATGAATAGAACCAGAAATTATAAATAAAAGATTAAGATAACAAAAGCTATAAATATATACTTGCTCTCCTCTTCTCTCAGCTTCCTTAAAAGTCATAAAATTATGTAAAGCAATAATTATGACAATCTGTTGTTGGGTTTGTAACATTTATAGATGCAATATGTATAACAATAATGCACAAAAAGGGTAGGGACAGTTATATAGGAGTAATGTTTCTATACTTTTCACTGGCATTAAAGTTATTATAAATCTGAAACTGATTCTCAGTTAACATAGATGTAGTAAGCCCTAGAACAACAACAAAGGAAATAATGCAGAATATATATAGTGAAAAAAATCATTAAAGAAATGTAAATGCTACATTAAAAATATTTACTTAATGCAAAAGAAGGCAATGAAAGAGAATAGAGGATCAAAGAAGACATGAAACATGAAAACAAAAAGTAAATTATCAGACATAAATTCAACTAGATCAAAAATAATGTTAAATGCAAATGGATCAAATAATGCAATCAAAGGAGAGATTATCAGACTATATAAAAACAAGATCCAACTTTATGCTGTTTTAGAAACACTTTAGATTTTAAAATCCTATATAATAAAAGCCTAATATTCTAAGTGTCCTGTCATCCAGTTGGCCATTCAACCAATCAAAGTGTAATATGATAATGATATGCTAAGGCCCCTCAACTGCTCACTATGACATGCACTGACCACCAGGGGGCAGATGCTCTGACCGGTAGGTTAGCTTGCTGCTGGGGTCCAGCCAATCAGGACTGAGCAAGACGGGCTGGACACACCTTGGAGCCCTCCCGCATCCCTCCTCGGCCCCGATCATGCACCGATGGGGTCCCTCGGCCTGGCCTGTGCCTTCTTGCAATCTGGACTGAGGGACCTTCCCCCAGTGCACGAATTTGTGCAGCAGGCCTCTAGTACAAATAGATTGAAAGTAAAGGAATTGATAAAGATATGTCACACAAACAGCAAACATAAGAAAACTGGAATGGGCTATACTAATAGACAAAATGGACTTTAAAACCAAAAAATGCTACTGGAGATAAAGAGGGACATTTTATAATGATAAAAGGGTCAAACCATCAGAAAGATATAATGATTATAAACATATATGCACCTAATAACAGAAAACCAAAATACATAAAGCAAAAACTGAGAGAAATGAAGGAATAAATAGATAATGCAACAATAGTTGGAGACTTTAAGACTCCATTTTTAATCATGGATAGAAAAATGGCACAGGTCAGCAAGGAATGTGAAGACTTGAACAATACTATAAGTCAACTTAACCTACCAGACATTTATAGAACACTCACGCAACAACAGCAGCACGTACATTTTTTGACATGCATATGGGACATTCTTCAGTACAGACTTATGCTAGACCATAAAACAAATGCCAATAAATTTAAAAGGATAGACATAACACTAAGTATGTTCTCCAACTACAGTGAAATTAAATTAGAAATAAATTGTTATTTTGTTGAAAGAAATTTAGAAAATTCACAAATATATGAAAAATAAGCAACATATTCCTAAATAACCGATGGGTCAAATAAAAAAGAAAAAGAAAATTAAATGAATAAAATGAAGATAAAAAACCAACAACGAGTAGCTAAAGTAGTGCTGAGAGGAAATTTTATAGCTGTAAATGCTGACAATAACAGAAGAATGATCTCAAATCAACATGACAATGATAAGAGAAAATTAAGCCTAAAGGAAGCAAAATAAATATTAGAGGAAACAAATGAAATAGGGAATAGAGAAACAGAGAGAGCTACCACATTAATTCAGAAAGGTTGCAGGATGCAAGGCCAATGTACAAAAATCAATTGGATTTCTATACATTTGCACAGAACAATCTGAAAATGAAAATAAGAAAACAATTCCAATAACAATAGCACCAAAAGAATAAAATGCTCAGAACTAAATTTAACAAAAGGAGTGCAAAATTTATAGTGTGGAAACCACTAAACATTGTTGAAATAAATTAAAGATCTAAATAAATGGAAATTGTAGATCAGAAGACTTAAGATGCAATATTCCCCGAACTGATCTAGTACAATCCCTATCAGATTCCCACACCACTTCTTTGAAGAATTGGTGCAACGATTCTAAAATTCACATGGATCACACAGGACCCTGAATAGCAAAACAATCTGAAGGAGAACTCCCACTCTCAATTTCAGAACTTACTATAAAGCAACAGAATTTCAGGACAGTGTGATACTGGCCTAAAGATAGACATACAGAACAATGATAAGCTGGAAAAATAGCCACAACATATACAACAAAGGGTTGTTTTTCATAATCTATAAGGAGCCCTTACAAATCAATAAGATAAAGATCAACCCACCAATAGAAAAATGGCCAAGAATCTGAAACTGACAAAAATACAAAACTGAAAAAAATACAAAATGACCAATAAGCAAATGATAAATGTTTGTCTGCACGAGTAATCAAAGAAATGCAAAAAAGAAAAAAAAGATGCAAATGTTCACTTACCAGATTGGCAAAATGGGTAAAGCTGCACTCGGGTGGGTGCGAACACCAGGCCCCGCGGTGCTGGGAGAGAGCCAGCCGGAGTCTCCCCTGTCCCGAGTGGCCTTGGCAACAGGTCAGAGCTTTAAAGGAGCAAACCTTTAGCACCCAATGTTCCCCTTCTAGAGACTCATCCTATATAATAAAAGGCTAATATGCAAATTGTCCCCTCGACCAGGAGTTCAACCAGGGGGCGGGGCCGGCCAGTCAACCGCCCACAGCCCCTCTCCCCCACCAGCCCTGCCCTATCAGCCCTGATCGGGGTGGGCCGGCCGGACCCCACCATTGCACAAATTCGTGCACCGGGTCTCTAGTCTATATAATAAAAGCCTAAGTAACCATTACGGTGGAATGACCAGAACGACCAGTCGCCATCATGTGCACTGACCACCAAGGGGCAGACACTCAACGCAAGTGCTGTCCCCTGGTGTCAGTGCGCTCCCACTGGGAGAGCCCGGCTCAGCCAAAAGCTGGGCTCATGGCTGGTGAGCGCAGTGGTGGTGGCAGGAGCAACAAGCACTAAGGAACAGCGAACAGGTGGGCAGTAAGGAATGAGGGGTCCCGGACTGCAAGAGGGATGTCCTACTGCTGGCTTAGGCCTGTGGGGAGCAGGCCTAAGCCAGCAGGCGGACATCCCCCTAGAGGTCCTGGACTGCGAGAGGCCGGGCTGAGGGACACCCCCCTCAAGTGCATGATTTCATGCACCAGGCCTCTAGTCCAGAAATAATTGGCTAACGTGCTCAGATGTGTCTTTTATGACACTGAAGACCCTGAACACATCCACATTAGAAAATGTATTAAATAAAATTAAATACTATGTAGGTGCTTTAAATAAAACTGTGCATGTATCTTTATTAACATGTAAAAATGTTCACAATATATTACTAAGTGGAAAAAGGTATAAATAATGTCAATAGTCCCGTTTATATAAGAAAAACATATTTTTAGCAATTTTTAAACCGGTTTGTTGTTCCACTTATTGATGCATTTATTGGTTGATTCTTGCATTGGCCCTGACCTGGGATTGAACTCGAAACCTTGACTTATCAGGACAATGTTCTAACCAACTGAGTTCCCCAGCCAGGGTGAAAAATAATATTAGTTACCTATAGAGAAAAGTCTGACAAAATCTGCAGTAAAATATTAACATTGGTCACCATTGGTGGCGAGGTTATGGGAAATTTTATCTCTTTTTGCTTATCTGAATTTTGAAAATTTTCTACAATAAAAGTGTAGTACTATATAATAAAAAGGGGGGAAAGGGTGGTGGTTTTTTTTTTTTTTAAGTTCTATTGTGAGAGTTTGCTTTTTCAAGTTTTGTTTTTAAATGTGTCCCAGGGCTTTCTGGGCTCCCGGCTGGAATATGCGCCGGTTTCCTGCTTGGGGAATTGTGTTTTTCCAGGTTGCCTGAGAGGCACTGGGAATTTGGAACAAAGAGGAGCTGCCCTTTTCTCACAGAGCCCTGACCCCCTGGGCCTGTGTCACCGCACGCCCTGGACACGGAGTCCCACACAGCACCCTGCTGCCCCGGTCAGGCCTCAAGCCCCTCTACCCAGAGCCAAGCACCCGGGCTTGTGTGTTTCATTCACCTGCAGTTAGGTGAGCACTGCAGCCCGAGACTCTGCTCGGGCATTTCCCCTCCTCTTGGAGGGTTTTCTCTCGCTGTGGCTCCCCCAGCAGGACGAGGCCTGTGACCCAGGCCTGGCCAATCAGAGCCTTCTGTTTTTGTCACTTGTGACCAAAAGAGGCCTAACGAGGAGCCGGTGCTGTGCGAGGCCCAGAGACACGGTGGTGAGGGCAGAGCCAGCCTCTGCCTCCTCGTCCACAGCCCAGCGAGGTCCAGGCTTCCTCCCGGAGGCTGGCCTGGCCCGTGGTCTCCCCGCCGGCCGGCCCTCTGGGTCCCTCCAGCAGAGCCCGCAGGTTTGGGAAACTCTGCCACACGATCCTCACAGGAGAGCGAGAAGCTGGACTCACATCCCCCAAAGGCTTGACTTCGGGTTCCAAGTTCTTACTGTCTCCACGGCAGCTTACATTTCGTGTGGACTTTTCGTTCTCTGCCGGTACGTGTGAACACCGAAGGCACGTTCTCCTCCCGTGTATCCCGTGAGTTGGACGCGGGGCCCTTATCAGATACGTGATTTGGGAATCGTTTCCCGCATTCTGTCAGGTGTCCTCTCACCCCCTTAATCGTTTCTTTGATGCACAAAAGTTTGTCATTTGGGTGAAACCCAATGTAGGTTTTCTTTTGTTGTTTCTGCTTGTACTGTCATATCTAAGAAACTTTGGTCAAGTTCAAGGTTATGAAGATGTCCCCGTTCTCTCCTCAGAACAGTTCATTTTGTAAGTGGTATGAGGCAAGGGTTCAACTCCACTCGCCTGCATGTGGGTAGCGAGTTGTCAGACACACAGACCCTAGGGTGCATGTCCCCCGGTTCCCCCGGGAACCTTGAAGAGGGCACACACAGCAGTTTAGAAAAGACGGGTCTGCTCAATGCCAGGCCCAGTGCAGGCCAGGATGGTTGGGGTCTGAGAGGACAGGGGACAGACTAAGAGAAAGGAACAGTATGACAGGACCAGAGGACAAAGCAAGAGGGGGAGGAGCTGGGGAGGGGGGAGGGCACTGAAATGAGGGGGCCAGGGTAGGCCAGCTGCTGCGGGAGGGAGAGCCCACCCTGACCAAGGGGCAAGTCAGCTGAGCCCAGGGCCCAGAGCCTGGGGTCGGGGTGAGGCAGAGACAGGAGACAGGAGGTGGGCTGGAGCCGCGGGCTCCTCACTCACCCCACCTGGCTGGCCCTGGAGAAGGATCCTCAGAGGGTGACAAGGGCGTAGAGCACCTTGCTGACTGTTCTCAGCTCCTGGAAAAGCCATTGGCCCTGACCCCTCCCCCCATCGGGTTTACGCCCCTCCACAATGACGTCAGCATTTCCCGGCAGCAGGTGCAGTGGCCAAGCTGGTGAGTTCGGGGACCCACCTGTCAGGGTTCATTCAGCTCCTGGATCTACCCAGACACGTGCGTGACCTTGGGTAAGTCACTTAGGCTGTCCGAGCCTCTGAGCCCCCAATAGACTGTCAGAGGAGGAAACCCTCAGGGGGAATAACGTGAGTCAGGTCATGCAAAGGGCTAGAATATACCCGCCCCTGGTCGCATGCCAAGTATCCGTTCATGTCTCACCTTAGGAAAATCGAGGAGCAGGTACCCAGGCTGTGTAGTGACACTGATTTCCTAGCTATGTCCATACTTGGATTTTTTACAAGGCTGGTGTGTACACTCACTAGGAGTAGGGTTTGTGTCTTGGTGTTTTAACCGGGCCTGCTCCTGGCTGGGACAGGAGGCCAGGGCGAAGGCCACGCTATCAGTTTGACCTGAGCGAGCCAGGCTGTGTGCCTGGCGCGGGCCGGCTGCAGCAGGAAGCGGTTGCTACCGGGACTCCCTGACCCTTGACCCTGGGGCTGCCTCTCTGGGAGGAGCCCAGGCAAACCCTTGTCAGGTGTGGGTGCTGGGAGCCTCACGGCTGCCACCAGGCTGGCCTGTGCCCCATCTCACCGCCAGGAGTCCTCTCCGAGGGGAGGGGCCTTGCCCAGGGTTTCCTGCATGTCCCTGGGGATGGAAAGCCATTCTGCCCTTGGCTCTCTGCACCCGCACAGGAGGCCGGGTCTGGGTCCCGGGGCCCCGGGAGTCTGAGATGCCTGGTGTCGGCATCTGCCCCACCCCTGCCCCCGCTGCAGTCACATCCGCTGTTTGGCCTCTGGTGTGGGATCCGCAGCACCTCCTTGGGGGGAAGCTGGCATTGTGTTCTCAGTGGCCGGTTGTGGAAAAATCACACACACAGAGCCGAGTAAACAGAGACCCGGGGCCGCCGCCATGGGAACTGCCGGGTGAGGTGGCGGTTCAGGCCGGGAGGAGGCTGCGGCTTGGCCAAGACCCACCTTGGAGCCAGGAATCTGCCGACACAGATCCAGAGGCCTAAGGGGTGGCCTGGGGAGGTCAAGGATTCCCCAAGGTCACCCAGCGGGCCAGGGCCAGGACCAGGGCCAAGGGCAGCACCCAGGCTCCGGGCTCTCGCGCTCCGCTCCCTGCTCCCAGCCAGAGAAGCCGGTAGACAAACAGCAGGAATTGCATTTTGAACTGTCATTCGGAGGAGCCTTGGGGGCAGCCCTCAGCCTTCCCCAGAACCTGGCCTCTACAGGTGCCCAGAACGAGGAGCCAGGGACACCAGGGGTTCCAAGCACGGCCTGTGCTGTTCAGTTAAAGCCCCTCACAACCCCCAGCAAGATGCTAGCGCCTGGAAAACACTGGCACCAGGACGCCTGAGCCTGTGGGCAGAGTTGGCACCTGGGAGGGATCCGCACCTGGAAGGTGTGAATCAGAAAGACTCGGTGGGCGGCGAACACGGATGACACGCTGCCTGTCCTCCCTTGTTAGGGGCCTACTAAGGGTCACCCCCCTTTAAGTGGGTGCTGATTCGCTTCGCGATGACAAGCGGGAAGAGAGGCAAGCTGTGGCTTTCCTAGCTGGGCTTCCCCGACTGAGTTGTAGCCACAGCCCTTTGGAAGTGGCTGGACCCCTAAGCCCTCTCAGGGGCTTGGGGATGAGGTCGGTTTGGTCTCAGGAAGCTACTACCACTTCCTGTTTCTAAGAATAAGGATCAAAAACACTTCCCGCCCTGGTCGGTTTGGTTCAGTGGCTAGAGCATCGGCCTGCCTGGGGCGGGCTCTTCCTGGGCAGCAAATAGACAGGTGATGGCTGGCAGGGGGTGTGGTGGGGGGCGGGAAAGAGGTGGAGAGAGGTCATATTTGATCAGTTTAGAGCCATCAGATCAAAGAGCACAGACCATGCTGCCTGGGGCTAGCCCAGGGGTGGGCAAACTTTTTGACTCGAGGGCCACAATGGGTTCTTAAACTGGACCGGAGGGCCGGAACAAAAGCATGGATGGAGTGTTTGTGTGAACTAATATAAATTCAAAATAAACATCATTACATAAAAGGGTTCGGTCTTTTTTTTTTTTTAGTTTTATTCATTTCAAACAGGCCGTAGTTTGCCCACGGCTGGGCTAGACTCTTTCCAGAAAGACAAGGCCAGGTCTAATGAGCACATCCAATAGCCCAGCAATGCACCTGCTTCTGCCGGCCCTGATCCCACCTGATTTTTGTTAGTTTAATAGGCCTGTATGGAAACCCTCACACCATATGCATTTGTGTTTCTCTTGCTGGGGAGATTCTCTACTTTCCCGCCACATGTGCACCTGGGGGCACCGGGCCAGCTGGTGCCCGGTCCCCACACAGCCAGCGTGTGGCTGCTGCCGACAGCATGCCCCTCCCATGTGTTCCCATTCTGTAGCCGTCCTCTTGGCATTTATGGCAGAAAATGTCATCACACAAGCAGGCATCGTTTTCATTTGCCCTCGCCGATCTTCTCTGGGACAACACTCCCTGTTTCATCAGTACTTGAGTTTCGTTCCTCTCGGTGCGTTTCATGTCGGGAATGCCCCTCGCCTCTGGGCTTTGTGTCCATCTGTGCAAGGGGAGGCAGGAGGCGGTAGCTCAGGGGCTGTTTCCAGGTCAGATGCCCGTGTTCCGCTGTACTGTCACTTACAGGGTGAGGGGCACAGCCCAGCCTCCTTCCCCACAGCTCCCCAAGGCAGCAGTTCATCAGCCTGCACTTTTAACCTCCACACCACACCACTTCCTGTTTAACAAAACAACAAACACCCTACCCGGTTTGGCTCAGTGCACAGAGTGTCAGCCTGCGGACTGAAGGGTCCCGGGCTTGATTTCGGTCAAGGGCACGTACCTCGGTTGCAGGCTCAATCCCTGGCCCTGGCCCTGGCCCTGGTCAGGGTGTGTGCTGGAGGCAACCAACTGATGTGTCTCTCTCAGATTGATGTTTCTCTCTCTGTGTCTCTCCCTCTCCCTTCCATTCTCTCTAAAATAATCATTAGAAAAATATCTCGGTGAGGATTAACAAAAAATTAAAACAACAACAGAACAACCAGCCCTGGCCAGTGTGGCTCAGTTGGCTGGGCGTCCTCCCGTGCTGGTTTGATCCCCGGTCAGGTCACATGACCAGGTTTAGTGCTCAATCCCAGGTAGGGGGCGTGCAGGAGGCAGCTGATGGATGTTTCGTTCTCACTTTGATGTTTCTCTCTCTCCCTCTCCCTTCCTCTCTCTCTCAACAATAAAAATATTAAAAACAAGCAAACAACCCCCCCCCCAACTGGGAGTATGTATGACCCAGAGCTAATCAGAAAGCCTCGGGGGGCAGGACCCCAGATAGGATTTATCCTGATTGGAACGTGCCCTTGATCACAGTCCCAGACCCTCCCTGCCTTCCCTGACTTTTAATGGCGAGTTCGGCCAGATCCTTAAAGGTTTCGCCTCAGAGCCGGCGTTAACTCCGGACTGGGACGCGGCACGAAGGCACAGGAGGACCTGCTGTAGGGAACAGAGTCAGCCGTTCATAAATTAAGACTGTAATTAATCACTGAGGTTCGAAGTGAGCTGTGTCTCTCCCTTTTCCTTTCTTTGTTCTCTCTGGGAAAGCTGGGGGGCAGGGCAGCCCCTCGGCCTGCTGGCTTCCGCCCAGCTCCCAAGCAGCTGGGGTGACTCCGGCTGGTCTGATTCAAACACACGCCAGGTGTGTTCGTCCCACCGTTCCAAAGCCAGAGCATGAAGAGGAGGAAGTTACCTTCGAGAGCCTCCAGGAAGGCGTGGGGAGCCAGATGCCCTCGCTGTCGCTGGTCCCAGACCACTGGCTTTCCTGCCGGGCCTGGGGCAGCCTGGGTTCCTCCAGTGGAGCCCACACCCAAGGCCATCTTCACACCCCGAGGTCCTGAGAGAGGCTCGGGGACGACAGCAGGTTGCCCCACTGAGTGGCAAGGCGAGTGGAGGACCCACAGCATTTATGCTCGTCCTTCTCTTTGCCCTCTGTCTACACGGCGCACGTGGATGAATGTGGAATGTGCCGCGACTTCTCCGTAAGGTCGCAGCCAGCATTCACGGAGCACTTACCGTGGGCTAAGGAAGCGTGGTGCTAAGGACCTGTATCGCAGGGTGCGGTCAGCTGAAGCGAGCAGACAACCCATCTCCCAGCTGCTTTGAATGAAAGCTTTTCAAGTCCTGTCTCAGAACAAGTCGGATAGAGGTCACCTCAGGCTGTCCTGCAGCTCAGCGATGCCTCCTCTGCCACCCTCCCTCCCCTGGGCCACCCTCCCTCCCCTGGGCCACCCTCCCTCCCCTGGGCCACCCTCAGGACACAGGCTTCCCATCCCCGAGCTGGATGCCGCATGGCCACAGAACGGCCGCTGCAGCTCCAGGCAGCACAGCTCTTCACGGGCAGGTGGCAGGGAATCGACGGCCTCATCCTCTGTATTTTATTCGGGAAGCCCCCTCAGACTTCCCTTACACGCCATCGGCCATAAGCGGGCCATTGCTGTCGTCGGCAGCCAAGGAACTGGGGAGAGGACAGGCACTGCTGGGATTGGCTTAAACTATCGTGGTTCATGCACTGGGCCAGGGCACGCTGCTCCCTAGAGCAGAGCCGGGACTCCGTTAGCAAAAAGGGGGCACTGCTGTGGGGTAGCCAGCTGACAACGCCATGCATTTTCTCAGTTACACTCAAAACAGTCCACTGAGGTGGGGCTTGTCATTATTCCCACTTTACAAAGGAGGAAACGAGACTCATTCAGTAACTTGCCCGAGACCACAGAACTGGTAACTAGTAGGGATCTAATCCCCAGTCTGCCTTTGAGAGTGTGCGCTTAACCCGCCCCAGGGCCTGCGCCTCACGGGGGAAGGACTGTGTCTTCCCACTGACAGAGCCTCAGTTGAGATTTGAGCACAAACATATTCCGTTTTGATACTTGCTGCTTTGTAACATATTTTAAAACCAAGAGTGCAAACTTGCCAACTCTACCTCTTCAAAGTACACGTATCTCTTCTTTTGTGTTGTTTTCCACGCACCCATGCTGGGTTCTTAAAGTCCTGGGAAGAGTTCCAATGTAAATATCACCAACGATGGAAATGTGGGGGGAAGGAGAGGAGGGGGCAAGACTAATTGAGGCCCTAAGAGTGTCAGTTCCTCATTAACTGTGAGCCTCGGAAAATTCTTTGTTCCCGCCTGTTGGCTTCTTGCCTCCAGGATCTGGGAGGGTATTGCCCTTGGCCAGCTTCCTGGTCAGGTCACAGACAGTCTGACCAGAGGGTGTGTGTCTGGGGAACGGAGGGCAGCACCAGGCTGGGACCCTGGGAGTGGATGCAGGAGAATAGTGGGCGCCTGTGGCCCAGCCGGCCGCGCGGACCACGCTGCACACACTAGCTCACTGACCACCAGCACTCACAGTGACCTGTGGGATTGGGCTGCTATGTTTCCGATTTTATGGCTGGGAGAACGGGGGTTCAGAGAGGTGAAGTCACTTGTCCAAGTTCACACAGCAGACTGGAGCTTAAACACGAAAGCCCGTGGACTTCTCAGGTGGGGTTCTTTCCTTGGTCGAGAGTGACTACTATCTCAGGGACCTTGAAAAGGATACTGAGGGCAAGTTGGGGGCTGGAGGGGGGCGGGGGGTCCCTGGCCCATCCTCAAAGCTTTCACCAGGCCATTTAACTCAGTGATCACAAGCAGGAGCCTTGAGTCAGAGCCAAGTTAGGCTCTTAGCCTTGAACTGTTTAGGGACCTGGGACAAGTACTATCCTACTCTTGTTTCTGCCCATAGCACAGTGGTTAAAGGTCTGGGCTCTGGGGCCAGATGGCCCGGGTTCAAAGCCCTGCTCTCCCAGGTACCAGCTGTGTGGCCCTTAGCTCACTGGGCAACTCTATCAAGTAGGAGCATAGGGAATCCGCTCTCAGGCTGCTCATAAAGATTAAACAGTGCACTCGGCCCGGCGCCTGGCCCTTAGCAGGCACTGAGACCTCTTAGCTCAGTGGTTCTCAACCTTCAGGCCCTTTAAATACAGTTCCTCATGTTGTGACCCAACCATAAAATTGTTTTCGTTGCTACTTCATAACTGTAATGTTGCTACTGTTATGAATCGTAATGTAAATATCTGATATGCAGGATGGTCTTAGGCGACCCCTGTGAAAGGGTCGTTCGACTGCCAAAGGGGTTGCGACCCACAGGTTGAGAACCGCTGTCTTAGCTGCTCTTTGATCCTCAGAGCAGACAGCATTGTGAGGGGCCCACGGCAAACCCCCTTCCGGGTATCATCCTCCCTCAGACCCAGCAGCTGGAGTTGTGAATGGGGGCCCCAGCAGGGCCCGGGCTGATTTGGGTACACAAATGACGTGGGGTGATTCCAGGGAATCAACGGCAAATGGAACCCAACTTGCAAATCTGGACATTTTCATGGAGTTGCTGGTGGCAGGAGATGGAGCCCAACTGAAGCTCCCGCCAACGCCACTCCCCGCCCCGTGGGGCACAGGCCCCAGCACAGCCAGCCTCTGGGAGGGACCACACTCATGGTCACCCAGATTCCTCAGTCCGCTGGGCCGCGGCTGGGTCTGCCACAGTCATGGCCTTGGGGAGGGAGCCCAGAGGACATGCCAAGGTCACCCACAGGGCTGGCACCAGGCAGAGAGCCCCGCCTGTGCGTCTGCCCAGGGGCTGACCATGGCCCAGGTGTCAGGTGTCTTAGGCACAGTGCCCAGCTCTGCCACCCTGGGATCTGGGTACCTTTGCCAACTTCCCTAACCCCTCTCGGCCCCACCTGGGGACGTGGATAGCCCCGGAGTCCTGGGGCTGACCTGGAAAGAGGCAGCGCCTGGGCCCTGGGCCACAATGACAGGATATCCCCAGGGAGCTGGGCTGGCCGCCACGCAGGGAACACCGGGCGGAGACCTGGCACCGCTGACGAGAGGCCCGAAAGGGCACGAGGAGGGAAAGTCAGGACAGCGGGCCGAGTGTCAGGAGCAGGCCAGGGTTGCCATGGATACCGTGACTGTGGGCAGTGAGGGGCCCACAACTCGACCTGAGTTTTTCCTCCGCCTCCCGCCTGGGAGCCAAGGGCAGGCCCGGGTCTCCTGCCACTTCCTCTGGTTTTGCTCCTGTGTGGGCAGTGTGCGCAAGTTCCGACCAGGGCTCTTGCGAGTTCAAGATACCAACTGCCCCACGCCCGCTACACAGAGACCTGGGGGTCTCCCTCAGACTCCTGTAGCCAGCGTGGTACCCAGATGGACCCAGCCGTGCGGAGGACTTGGCCAGCCCCCGGAGCCCAGCCCCAGGCCTGCAGGCACCCTTGGGTGAGGCCGAACCAGCTGCCTCTGTTGTCACACACAAGGACCAGGGACAGCCCTTCGGGCTGAGGACTGACCATGACCAGCCTTGCCCTCAGGTGCCCCCAGGCTAAAGGCCTTTCCCTGTTCCAGGAAGCAAGTCCCAGATCTCAAATTCCTTTTCAAGTCATGCCCAAGGTTTACGAGCCTGGTCTGGTGTAACAATTTACAAGGCAAATGGGGTTTCGTGTTTTATCTCCTTACCACCCACTACCAGCTGAGGCCCTATGGGCGGACGGGTCAGGCATGGCCTGGAACAAAGCGCCCTCCCTGGCAGGCAGGGCCCCTCGCCTCATTGACCAAGGTGCTGATGGGCACAGCCCCAGACTCACAGAGAGACTATGCTTTTGTGCCAGACATTGTAGCAGAGAAAGAAGCATAGAGCTGGGAGGAAACCCCACCCCCCGTGTGACCCTGGGCAAATTCCAGCCCCTTGCCGGGCCTTAGCCCCCTGTCCACACAACAGGAGGGCGAACTCTGATGTGTCCCAGAGTGAGCATGTTGCCGATCGTGGATGTGATTGTACTCTCTCATTCTTTCACTTTCCAGTATTCGTACCTCGTTTTCTTTTCTTCTCTTATTGCATTGTCTAGAACAGCGGTTCTCAACCTTCCTAATGCCGCGACCCTTTAATACAGTTCCTCATGTTGTGGTGACCCCCAATTTCATTGTGACAAATTGAACATAATTAAAGCACAGTGATTAGTCACAAAAACAATATGTAATTATATATGTGTTTTCTGATGGTCTTAGGCGACCCCCGTGAAAGGGTCGTTCGACCCCCAAAGGGGTCACGACCCACAGGTTGAGAACCGCTGGTCTAGAACCTTGTTCGTTTCACTGATACCTTGGGGAGTCTAGTAAGTGCCAGACCAGTTGCTAGGCACTGAGATGCAATGATGAATGCTATGGGCACAGTTTCGTCCTCAGGAGATTCCCGATCTGGAGGCAACTTTATAATAGCATTCCTGCACTGGGCCACCCAGTGGAGACTTGGCGATGATTTAAATGCAGCTCCCGTCCTAGAGGGACACATGGCCTGGGTGTGGCAGCTGAGAATTCAGGCAAATGTGGAGAAGCAAACCAATGCTGGGTCTCAGGAGGCGGAGGTCACTGGCTCCTGTTTCTGGGTGTTGCCGATTCAAGGTCTGTGAGCCCCATGTTTCAAAGGCCAATATTCAAAACGGCAGAGTTCGGAGCAGGGAAAGGTTTGTTAATCAAGAAGGTGCCGCTTGCAAAGATGAGGCCTTAAAGCAGTGGTTCTCAATCTTCTGGCCCTTTAAATCCAGTTCCTCATGTTGTGACCCAACCATAAAATTATTTTCGTTGCTACTTCATAACTGTAATGTTGCTACTGTTATGAATCGTAATGTAAATATCTGATATGCAGGATGGTCTTAGGCGACCCCTGTGAAAGGGTCGTTCGACCCCCAAAGGGGTCGCCACCCACAGGTTGAGAACCGCTGCCTTAAAGCTTCCTCAAATTCATCTTAACAGAATTCAGGCTTCTTTTATGTCAAGGGAAGGGAGAAAGGCTAGCAGTGGTTCTCAACCTTCCTAATGCCGCGACCCTTTAATACAGTTCCTCATGTTATGGTGACCCCCAACCATAAAATTATTTTCGTTGCTACTTCATAACTGTAATTTTGCTACTGTTATGAATCGTAATGTAAATATCTGATATGCAGGATGTATTTTCAGAGGTCGGGACCCACAGGTTGAGAACCGCTGGTAGGGCAAGAGGTGTGTGACACCTAGGCACCAACAGGGGTCCAAGGAAGAGGGGTGGGGCAGGGGAAATCTCTAGATCTCTTTGTTTCCTGCCCCTCCCCCTTCCCCTGTCCATTGACTTCTGCTGATCTGAGTGGAGGCTCCTGTAAATCTTTGCCAAAAGCTCAAGCCTCAAGCAGAATTCCTCTACAGCAGGAGCTATTCCCCCAACGGCGGTGGGAGAAATGCAAGCTAGAATTAAGATAGAGTCAGAGAAAGCAAGCATTTCACTCTGTGAAGGGGCCAAAGAGGACTTTTTGGAGGAGGCAGCATTTGCACCTGGCTTTAAAGAGTGAGCAGGGTTTAGACAGGAAAAGATGAGAAGAGCAAGTACAAGTAATAACAGGAGCGAAGGCGGGCAGGGAGGGGATCTTGGAGCGGGGATGAAGAAAGCAGGCAAAGTGACGGAAGGCCAAGGTGCTGAGGGGGCAGGGCTCCAGATCCGGCTGGCAAGCTGAGAACTTGATCTCAATTGGGAAGACCATAGGGAGCCATGGAAGGCACTGGAGCAGGAGAGTAGCAACATGGCTGCTTTGGGAAGAGGAATCTGGTAGCAGTAGCAAGAGGAGGCAGGCCTGGAAGAAGCAGGCACACCCTCACACGATACGCTCCCCCCTTCCTGAGGTCCAGGGGGTGTCTCTGTCCACCATTGGGAGGGAGAGGACAACTTCCTCTCTTCAGCCTGGCCAGGGAGATAAGGGGGTGAGGACAGGAAGTTGCCTCAAGGAGCTGAGGAGTGAGCAGCCTGGCCCAAGGCCCCCGCCCCAGCCCTGTGTACGGCGTTCCTGTAGAGGTGGATGCCAGGGGGAGGAGGCCATCAGGCCAAAATGCAGCGGCCCAGCTGTCCTGGCCAGCAGAGGGGCGCTGGGTGCCTCTGTGCTGCCGCCCACAGGTCTCTCCTTCCCGACCCTTGAGGCTCTGGGTGTTCCTGCCTTAACTCAGTCACTCAAACGCCCTCCCCCGCCCCGACACCTGCTGGGGACCAGGTGAGTTGGGCCAGGTGCCTGCCCTCGAGGGCGTCTACAGACAGTGAACTCCAGGGTGCTCTGGGCTCGATGGGGCCCTGAGGGCTACGGGAGCCCTGTTGGCCTGAGGGGTGAGGGGTGACTTCTGGGCCTTCAGGACCAGTAGGAATGAGCATTGAAGGGCAGAGGATGTTCCAAGTGGAGGTGGAGACAACGTTGCCAAGACCTTCCCATTGTGTGCAGGGAGCTAGACATGGCCACCTGGAGGCAGGAAGTGGTGAGGATGCATGGTGGGCTGGGGAAGCTGGACCCCTGAGGGGCAGCACTGAGCGGAGGGGGGAGGGGGGTCCCCATCTTAGAGGACAGGGAGAGGCTGGGGGTGCAGGGATGGAGGGAGGCTCCAGGCCAGGTGGGGCCCCAGCCCCAGGAGGACTAATGGGGGTGGATCAGGGACTGGCACAGGGGTCCCCAAGCCCGAAAAACCAAAATGAAAGAACTTGGGGTTGCGGTCTCCCACTCTGAACAGCTGGTGGCCAGTCTTCCCTGCCCCTTCCCGAGGAAGGCTGCCAACGCGGGTGGGTGTGGGGGCGAAGACAGTGGACAGCAGGGCCTTAGGGAGCCTGGGACCCAGCTCCTGGGGAAGAGGAAGGGAGATTCCCAGGTCTCTAGGGCCATTTGCATTTCGTGTCAAACCCATTTACAAACCAAAGTGGCCTGGTGGGAAGGTAACTCAGCCTCTGTGTCTTGTCTAAGGATGGCCACTGCCTGGGCCACTCCCACTGCTCGCAGTGACCCAATAGGGAAACCGAGGCCCGGAGACGGGCAGGGAACTCCTTGGCCTCCAGGCTAAGTTGACTTTGCACTGGCTGGTCCCTGGGCATGGAACACCTTTCCCTCCCCCATTCCTTCTACTTTCAGCAAAAGCATCAGTTCCCCCAGGAGCTCTCCCCTGACCTCCCTGAGGGGGAAACCCCCTCGCTGCCATGTTCTCCATGCACCACCGGCCACCCTGCAACCTGTCCCTCCTTGTGGGTGTGAGCTCAGGGAGAACAAGGACCATCTCTCCAGGGCCTGACCCTGTGCCTGGTGCAGGCTGGGTCCTTGATAAATATCTGGGAAGGGAGGAGAGAGGGAAGGAAGGAAGGGAGGAAGGAAGGAAGGAAG
>NW_005360846.1:519329-527487 GCF_000412655.1 Myotis brandtii
GGTTAGAACCCAGTCCCTCCTGCCTCCTGCCTCCAGCCCTCTAAACTCTGGCCCAGCACCTGTCCCCTGAACTATTGCTCAAGAACGTTCCCCAGAGTGGGGGGTGGAGCCCCCGTGAGGCCAGGCTATCCTAGGGTCGCTCCCTGGCCTTGGAGGAGACTGTCCTGGCCCCGGCCATCATGGACATGGCCAAGGGGTTCCAGCTGAAGCACTGCCGTGGCCTCCCTGGCTCCTGGTCCTGGTTTGGGTCCCATCCTCTCCCTGGGCCTCAGTTTCCCCTTGTGTGCAATGGGGAGGTAGGCCTTGATCTATGGGGCTTCGTCCAGAGCCAGTCAAAGGTGTGCAGGGAAGAGTGTGAACACACAGGATTGGGAGCCAAGGAAACCAGTTCCCCAAGTGGGGAGAAACGCTGGGAGAAGAGCTGGAAGAGTAGCCTGGGCCGGGACCAACATGAGCGAAGGGGTGAAGCTAGAATGTGCAAGGCGAGTTGGGGGACTTTTGAGACCAGTTGGTCTGCATACGAGCAGGAGCAACTGGGAGATGGCTGTGGTGGCTGGATTGAAGAGTTTGGACTTTATCCTGCTGATAATAGGAGCTAAGGAGGAGATATACTGTATATACAATTGATTTCAGAGAGGAAGGGAGAGGGAGGGAAAGATAGAAACCGCAATGATGACAGAGAATCACCGATCAGCTGCCTCCTGCATGCCCCCTGCTGGGATCAAGCCTGCAACCTGGGCATGCGCCCTGACCAGGAATCCAACCAGCAACCTCTTGGTTCCTGGGCGGACACTCAACCGCTGAGCCACACAGGGCTGAGGAGTGTTTTTGAGCCGAGGGGGAAGGCGATGCGGCAGCAGCTCAGTCGGGCAGTCCTGGTACAGAGGGAAGCTTGGAGCAGCGGGCCAGGGAGGAGAAGGTCTGGCTTGAGAGGGAAGCTGGGGCCTGAGCTTGGGCAGTGACATTAGGCCGGAGGCAGGGCGATGGAGCATGCAGACAGCCCTCTATGCTCAGTCAACGTTCCAGCGACCTGTACTTAGGGAGGGGCCCCCAGGCAGGCCAGCTGGGGGCAGGGGGGTACTTAGGAGTGTGGCTCTGGCGTCAGACCAGCTGGGTTTGACTCCCAGCTGAGTGCCCTTGGACAAGTCAGCTGGCCCTTGAAGCCTCTCAGAACCTTGCTTCTTCTATGAAATGAGAACAGGGCTGGCTACGTAATTTGCAGGGCCCAGGGCAGAACAGAAAGGTCGGGCCCCTGTCTGCGAATGGAGCAGGAAAAGTGCTACTAAAGGGACTGAAACCAAGCTTTTCCTTTCTTCTGCAGTCTCTCCTGTACTGCTCCTGCTGCTTTTTTAATTTCCTATTTCATTTTCCAAGTAAAGAAAAATTCAAAATTTAAATTACTAACATGGATTTCCCCATTCATCTTTATTTTGTGGAATGTCAGTTTTATAAAGCTTTTATTTTTTAAAATATACATATTTTTCATTGATTTCAGAGAGGAAGGGAGAGGAGAGAGATAGAAATGTCAATGATGGGAGATAATCATTGATTGGCTGTCTCCTGCACACCCCCTGCTGGGAATCGAGCCCACAACCCGGGCATGTGCCCTTGACTGGAATCGAACCCGGGACCCTTCAGTCCACAGGCTGATGCTCTGTCCACTGAGCCAGACCAGCTAAGGCTGGAATTCCAGTTTTAAATGCAAAATGAAGAGCACGTCATTCATATGTGCAGTCGCTAAAAGTACCCAGGTTGTATTTCATAGCTCATTACACATGTGTATTGAGTTCTGCCAGAACTGTGGGAATGCTGCACAATTGCACTTCTTGATACACACACGTCCCACACCACTCTCCACCATGGCTCATGGATGAGGCAGGAAGGACTGAAAGGAAAGGAGCTCTGGGTTGCCCTTTCTGTTGGGGCATCATCCCATATAATAAAAGGCTAATATGCAAATCAAACGACGGACCGACCGGTCGCTATGATGGGCACTGACCACCAGGGGGCAGATGATCAATGCAGGAGCTGCCCCCTGGTAGTCAGTGTGCTCCCACAGGGGGAGCACCACTCAGCCAGAAGCCAGGCTCATGGCTGTGCAGGGGTGGTGGCGGGAGCCTCTCCCGCCTCCACAGCAGTGCTAAGGATGTCTGACTGATTGCTTAGGCCTGGGGAGCGGGCCTAAGCCATCAGTTGGACAAACACCGAGGGCTGCCCTGACCAGTTTGGCTTAGTGGATAGAGCGTCGGCCTGCGGACTGAAGGGTCCCAGGTTCGATTCTGGTCAAGGGCATGTACCTTGGTTGCAGGCACATCCCCAGTGGGGGGTGTGCTCATCGATGTTGATCGATGTTTCTCTCTCATCGATGTTTCTATGAAAAATTAATAAAATATATTAAACAAACAAACAAACAAAAACCCCGAGGGCTCCCAGACTGCGAAAGGGCGCAGGCTGGTCTGAGGGACCCCCCGCCCTGAGTACATGAATTTTGTGCACCAGCCCTTTAGTTTTTAATATAAGTGGTTGGTGAAGGCAGGGAAATAACGTGAGTAAGAAAGGCATGGGAGGGTTCCACGATCCTTTGTGCTTCTTAGAACACAACTGCCTTCCTTGTACATTTGAAGCAAGTCCTGGTTCAAAGGGAAAGCATGTCCTCCCTCACTTACTCAGCTGCAGGCCTGACCTGCTTCCCTTATGCTAATTTGAGTCTCACTGAGTCCCACGCATTGTGGTGAGTCTGCGAGAATCCTGTGCTCACAGAGCATCGGAGCAGAGTAGACACTCTGAATGGGACCGCATATTACCCACGTCCTCCTTGCAACACATGCACAGCCAACTTCGCTTACAAAGTCCAAGTTCAGAGAGAAAACGATTACGAATTTCAAGGCAGCGGCCGCATTAAACCAAGTGCAGGGCCCTCTCCTGGGCCCTGGGTGAGTGCACAGTTTGCATGTCCATGGAGCCAGCCCTGCACAGGGTCAGTCGTACTTATCCCAGCGTCTTTGTGAGGAGTCAGTGCCACGATGCCTGAAAGGAACTGAGCGCAGGGCCGGGCACCTGGTGTGGGCCTGAGGCCAGTCAGGGTGCCGGGCAGGGCCCCAGTGCCAGCCAATGGGGCTCCAGGACAAGGCCCGGAGCAGGGGTTTCTGGGAACCTTCCTTTCTTCCTCCTAAATTCTCCAACCCCCTGGCTGGCTGCTGCTTCTCAATCTCCACTGCAGGTCCCTCCCCCAGACCCCATACAGCAACAGTACCAGAAACCATTGATGGAAGCCTGGGGATGGACCGATTTCAGGTAGATGTCGTCAGAAACCTGCTGTTCTCCATCGCTGCTTCTCTTTGTGGTGGCTTCATTGGCAGCCAAAAGCCGCCCTCCTGGTGGCAAGGTGGCCGCCTGTAACACCAAGCTTACATTACCCCAGCTTCACCTCCACTTTCAGATGGGAGATCCCCCCCCCCCCCCCCCCCCCCCCCCCCAAAATCCAATTCTATGGTGCTGAGCAGCTGACTTCTGGTCACATGCTCATCTGGAACCAATCAGTCTCTATGGCTAGGGGGTTGTAGGCCCCTCATTGGCTAGGAAAGAGTCCTAGGCCCGCCCCTGGATCTAGGAGATGAGGTCAGTTCTATGGGAACAATAAGGATTGAGGGAGGGCCAGGGAAGATTTTCATAGAGAAAACCAAGCAAGGAGGATGGATGCTGACTGTGCAACCCCCTTCATCAACCCTGGGAGCGGTCCTTTATCATCTCCTAAGACTCCCTGTTCACCAGGCCTGCTTCCGCTTCTTCTCCAGCACAGCTGGACTCTATCTTCCAATTTCCTTTGCAGTTAGGTGTGGCCATGTGACTAAACCCTAACCAATGGAATTTGAGAGGAAAGGATGTCATAGCCGGCTGGACTGGTTCATTTACGTATTGCTGCCCTCCATGCTCTGACCTTGGGCTGGGTCGATGCAGGTGAGTCTGGTGACCTGGGAACCATGTTGAAGATGGCAGAGCCACCAAATGGAAGGAGCATGGGTCTCAGTATTGCCAGTCCCCCCGGCAGAACACCTGCTTTGGACTTTTCGTGACCGAGAAATAAACTTCTATGACGCTCAAGTCCTTACATATTTTGGGGGGGGTGATTGTTACAGCAGTTGGCTTACCCTAACTAATGAACAGGTGAGGCTCAGAGGGGTGACATGCCTTGCCCAAGGCCACACATCCTGTAAGGGGCTGAGCCCAGATTCAAAGCTAGGTCTGACCCTAGTCACAACCCACTGGCAGCAAAAGACAGAAACGTGTTTGAACGGTAACAAATAAAGGCAGGTCTATGGGAAAGACACAGAACTGTGCCCTGTGGGATCTGGGGGAGGCGAGGGCAGAAGTACAGTCGAGGCTCTTGAGGAACGTGAGTGCCATTAGGGAGTCTCTGTCTCTCTTTCTCGCTCTGACACCATATGGCATCTTGTCTCAATTTCTTCTTTCATGTGGACTTGGTTTTCCTCTCTGCCCTCCCACAGCTGTATTTCAGATGATGTTAACTCTAGCGTCTAACGCTGCTCTTAGCATCCATGGCCCTCCGATATACTCTCTGGCTCACTGCTGAAACTCTCAAGAGAGAGCTAGGTTGGCTCTGCTCGCCTGCCTGTGGCTGAGGACTCTTGGGTCCACTCAGCTGAGGCAGGGGAGGTTCCATGGCCAGCTCAGGCTCCTCCCAGCTTTTTCTCTTCAGCCCCAAACACACAGCTGCCCTAAGACACCTGCAGCTAGAGTCCCCCACGCCCCTCACACTCCGCTTGGCCCCCAGTGCACTCCTTGGCTCTTCTCCTGACCTCAACCTGCTGCTTGCCCACCTCAGGGCTAAACCCCTATCTTCCCACTATTGGAGCCAGAAATCGAGAGTTGGCTGTGACTCCTTATGTTCTCTCATCTCTGAATCTAATCCATTTCCCAGTCTTATCCATTGCATCCCCACTCGGCCTTGGTCTAGACCTCATTTTTCTTTGGAACTATTTTGGGGTTCTTTCAGCCTGTTGTCCCCTTCAATCTCTTCCCCACACCAACTTCCAGCAGGAAGCCTTTCTTTAAAATATATATATATATATATATACACACACATATATATATATATCTCAGAGAGGAAGTGAGAGGGAGAGATAGATAGAAACATCAATGATGAGAATCATCGATCGGCTGCCTCCTGTACGCTCCACACTGGGGATCAAGTCCAAACCTGGGTGTGCCCTGACCCGGAATTGAACAGTGACCTCCTGGTTCATAGGTCGATGCTCCACCACTGAGCCACGCTGGCCGGGCCAGGAAGCTTTTCTTTAAGGCAAATCTGACCCCATCTCTTCATTGCTTAAAAAGCCTTCAGTACAAAACCCAGGCTACTATAGAGCACTCAAGGTTCTCGGTGCCCTGGCCCTGCCTCTCTGGTCTACTCCTGATCCTGGTGCTCATGCTCCTTATGATCCGGCCGTGCTGAGGAACTGAATCACTGTCCCTGGCACATAGCGGAGGTTCCCCACTTTCAACTCAGGCTGCTTTTTCTGCCTGCAACCCCTTCATCTCCATGTGTCTAAATCTTTCCAGGAAGAGCTAGCTATCCGTGCCCCCATGCTCCACCCTGGCCCCCTATACCAGAGAGATGGTAAGTTTCACCACCACCTGTTCTGTGAGGAAGTTGGAAAGAGCTGGGACGGGGTTTCAAGCCTGCAGCCCTCTGTATATGGCAGCGGGGAGGGGGAAGGACAGAACTGTCCTTTGGACAGCATGTCTGTGGCCGGGTCACCCTGGCCACCAACTGTGTGTCCAAGTACAGGTGGAGGGCACCAGCAACCAGACAGGTAGTCTGAGTGTGACATGACCGTGTGTGGTTCTGTGGGAGCTTGGAGGCACGCCCAGAAGTTGTCAGGAGGGCAGCCAAGCAGGTGGGCATGCTGACAGGTGTGTGAGCCTGCCAGGTGGGGGCCACAGTTGCTGGCAGCCCTTTGCCCTGCCTGTGGTGGTTTGGAGGCAGAGTTAGGTGGGGTGGGGTGGGATGGGCCGGAGAAAGGGAAGGTAGGCTAGCCTGCCAGAGCAAACAGGCAGCCGTCAGGCCCTACCTTCTACAAACACCCTCACACCTGAGGGTCGGGTAGAATGGGAAAGGCTTAGGGTTAAGGTCCCTGGGCTGGCAAAGGGGCTTCAGCCCCAGGATGTGTCTGGGGGGAGGGGCATAGGGCTCCCAGCTGCTTGAATGCCTAAGGCTTCATGTTCCTGGGACAGAGACTCTGGAGGGGAGCTATAGGGCTCTGTCCTCACCTAGCCCTGGCTAACAGTTTTTCCTGGCAACTTAGGAATACAGGTGGGGCTGTCGTTAGGGACTGGAGTGGTGAGAGAAGAAAGGAACAGGGTGGAAATGCCAGGGATATTGGACTTGAGATCTAAAATGTCAGGCTGGAAGGATCCTCAGCCAAAAAACCAGCATTCCCCTACCTCCCAGGCACAGGCCGACCCAGCGGGGCCCTGGAGTCAGTCTGGGTGACCCGCCAAGGCAGAGCGAAAGGCTGGGCCATTCGGTCCACCAGCGACCGAGTGTCACTGCTCAAGGAGGCACGGCCACGGGGCACAGAGGAGCCCTGCAGTCCTGTCCTGCAAGGAAGAGGTCAGAATCGGGTACACATGGCTGGGTAGAGTCAGCAACAGGGCCAGGCTGGCAAGCATGTGTGTGTGTGTGTGTGTGTGTGTGTGTGTGTGTGGTGTGTGGCATGTGGTGTGTGTGTGTGTGTGTGTGTGTGGCGTGTTTGTTGAGTGTGTGTGTCGTGTGTGTGAGGTGTATGTATGTATGTTGTGTGTGTGATGTGTATGTTGTGTGTGTGGTGTGTGTGTATGGTGTGTGTGTATGTTGTGTGTGTGAGGTATGTGGTATGTGTGGTGTGAGTGTGTGGTGTGTGTGTCATGTGTGTGTTTGTGAGGTGTGGGGGTGTGTGGTGTGTGTGAGGTGTGTGTGGTGTGTGTGTGTGTGAGGTGTGTGTGGTGTATGTATGTATGTTGTGTGTGGTGTGTATGTTGTGTGTGTGGTATGTGTGTGAGGTGTGTGTGTATGTTGTGTGTGTGAGGTATGTGGTATGTGTGGTGTGAGTGTGTGGTGTGTTTGTGTGGTGTGTGTGTCATGTGTGTGTTTGTGAGGTGTGGGGGTGTGTGGTGTGTGTGAGGTGTGTGGTGAGGTGTGTGTGGTGTATGTGTGTATGTTGTGTGTGTTGTGTGTGTTATGCGTGATATGTGTTGTGTGTGTGGTGTACGTGTATATGTTGTATGCATGTTGTGTGTGTTGTGTGTGTGTTGTGTGTGTCATATGTGTGTTTGTGAGGTGTAGGGGGGTGCGGTGTGTGTGGTGTATGTGTGTATGTTGTGTGTGTTGTGTGTTGTATGTTGTGTGTGTGTGGTGTGTGTGTGTGTGTGTGTAGTTGCAGTGTCTGGGAAGGCTTTCTGGCTGCAGAGGCACTGAAGGGTTTGGGATTTGAACAGCTGGCCGGGTGGGCTCCGTCCTGGAGTCTCTGACCTTGTGCAGCCAGTGGTCAGCCGAGGCCAGCTGGTGGGGGCACGACTGCCCGGGGTGATGGCTGCGTCTCTCACCCTGGAGGGGGTGCCAAGCAGACTCTTCTCTGCTTCCCTGACCTGCAGCCCCTTCTGGCCCCCTCCTGAGCGGAGCTCAGGGGCACCGGAGGGTTCTGCTGGCCCTCCTCTCCCTGGCCGGGGCCTCCACCCGCCCCTCAGGCCTCTCTAGGGAGCCCCACCCCACCACCCCCGCAGTCACATTTCCTGCTGGGGTCAGGGTGTGCTCTAGGGTGACAAGACTCGTTTGCATTCCCATGTACTGGGTCATTGTTAGAGGTCTGCTTGTAGGGGGGACCTCTAATCACTGGACATTCGGAAAAGAAGGGTGAAAGCACAAACATCAAGTAGAAGCCTCAGCGATCGCCTCCCGAGGAGACAGGCCTGTTCACGGCCTCTGGGTTAGACCCACCTGCAGAATTCGAACGGGGGTGGGGGGTGGAGGTTGGGGGGTAGGGAGCCCCTCTAAGGCCCACTCCATTTGGCAACCTCCCAGGACCCAGAGGACTCAAAAGGAGGCAGAGCGGAGGCCCCGGGCTCCGAAGCCCACCCGGCTTTTGGCCCTTGGAGGCGC
>NW_005360846.1:528471-529440 GCF_000412655.1 Myotis brandtii
GGACCCGGGGGACAGAGGCCCTGCCGCCCAGCTGCCCCCAGGTCGTCTCCGAGGGCTCAATAGCATGCCCGGGAGGTGCAGCATGTCAGCTGGCAGCCGCGGCGCCCCCACCCCCACCCCCAGGTCTTCCTCTTTCCGCAGCCGAGGCGGATGTGGCTGGCGGGGGGCGGTGGGGGCTTTGAACTGCCGGGGCGAGACCCACCCCCTGAGGGTGGCAGATTCAAGTCCTCACTCAGGGAGCTGCCTGGGGAGCCTTTTCACCCCTGGGTGACCCAGAGCGGTGCTGCCCACCTCTGGGCAGGGAGGGGGCCTTCTCGCTGTTGCTGTCTGGGGGGGAGAGATATCATTTCTTCCTCATCTCAAAGGAATGTGGGGTTCTCCATCCACCCACAGGCACAGCGAGTGCCAGGGGCTGCGCGGACGTGTCCCGCCGCTCGGAGGCCTTGGGGAGAGGCGGCAGGTGCAGAGGCCCCTCCCCAAGTGCCGTCCAAGGCAGGGCTGTGCACACCTTCGCCGCCGCAGACTGTTAGAGGCGCACACGGACATGCCCCCCGCCCCCCGCCCTTTCCCCAAAGCACAGCTTGAGCTTGAGTCCCTCAGGGCTTGGGGCCTCGCCCTCCCAGGGTTCCCCTCGCCCTCCCGGGGTCCCCAGGCAGCCAGAGGGGAAGGCGCCCTGGCCTGAGTGCCTCACTGCTCCCAACTGGCTCAAGATTAAGAAGAGCTGTCAGAAAGGGAGCTTGGGGTTTTGTATTGGTTTAGAAAAACCACCTCTTATATAAATATTATCTTTCTGGAGCAGAAATCCTTTTTCAAAAAAATTAGTTGCTATATTTAGTTGCGCTGTGGGAGGAACTGGGGAGATAAATATTATTTAATGCCCCCATTAGTGACTTGGCAGGGAGGGTGTCGCTGCTGCAGGACGGCGGGGGGAGGGGGGGCAGGGCCTGTTCCCTGACCCTGGGGCAGAGG
>NW_005360846.1:529594-545494 GCF_000412655.1 Myotis brandtii
GTGGGGCCGGGGCCGGAGCAGCAGGTCCGGGGGTCCACAGCCTCTTCTGTGCTGCTGTGGCCTCCCGCGTGCGAGTCCCAACTCACAGGGGAAACTGGAGACCCAGCCCTTGGTTCTGCCTCCAGAGTCACACAGATGCTGTCCTGTAGGACCCTGGCCGCTACCCCTCTCCTTTCTGACCCCAGGTCTTTGTTGGTGCAGCAAAAGGGGGCTGATGGAAAAGGAGGGAGACCCTAGTTCTCACCATGCTCTTTTGCCCGGGCGAGGTGCCCTGGCCACTGAGCGGGTGTGCGAGGTGATGGACAAGGACGGTGGTGTGCTGTGTGGGTCCACAGAGGGGGGTGTGCATAGGAGCGGGGTGTGTGGGTGCCTCGGGGTATGTGCATTAGGAACATTTGGGGGGCCATTGATGGCTCCCCTGAGTCCTCTGTGCTTTGACCGTAGTGATAATGAAAGCTGAGTGTTCATTGAGCACTTACTATGTGCCAGGCACTGTTCTCAGGACTTTCATCTCTCATTTCTTCTGAGAACAGCTGTTGTCACCCCCATGTTAGAGGAGACAGTGGAGGCCCCAGGAGCTTAGTCAACTTGCCCAAGGTCACAGAGCAAGTGGCAGAGCTGGGACTGGGTGCCTGTCCCCGTCGGTGCCTCACTTTCCCTGACTGTACAAGGGGCTCATAGTTTCTGCAGGCTCTGGGACCTGGTGTGGGTGCCTGTGCTAGGAGTTGGGGTCAGCTAGGCAGGAGCTATTCCAGCTCGGCCCCCAGCCCCTCCGAGTCCCAGAGGGCTCTTCTGATGTCTTTTCCTCAGGAGGCCTCAGGGCTCTGGACGTGGTCAGGTGAGGAGAGGAGAGGAGAGCCAGCTGCCCCTTCCCACCTCCTGCTTTCCCTGCCCAGCTCCTGCCTGAGGGGGAGGCCGGGGTGTCCTGTGGTTTCTCCCTGCAGGGCCTCTGAAGGGGACTGACAGGGGCGTGGACCCTAGCTCTGCCCCTTCATAGCTGTGAGACCCTGGATAAGACTCTGCCTCTGTGCCTCAGTTTCTTCATCCTAAGTGAGGCTACAAGAGGCTCCATGTCACAGCGTTGTTTGTGAGTGTTCGTTACACCAAACCATCCCTCCTTGTAGCAGAAGAGGCGGGCCTGGCTTTGGGCCAGAAACTGCTGGTGGAGGGGAACACCCCAGGGACTAGCGTCCCCCCAACCCCAGGAATCTATGCACCTGCAAGGTCGTTAGCGCTGGTAACCACAAGGAAGTCATTTGCTTAAGTCCTGAAGTTTGCAAATTCTGCCAGCGGGAGGCAGGGACGGGGTGGGGTGTGGGGGGATCCCGCCCTTTCACCTCAGAGCTGGGGGAGGGGCCTCAGCTGTGCCCTCAGCGAGGAAACCAGCCAAGGAGTCCCCCATACACACAAAACACCGCCTGTCCCAACCGCAGCCTAGCGGGGTGTCCTCTGAGGCCCGACCGGGCGGTGAGCAGCAGGCTCCTCGCCCGCTGCCTTTCTCGGCAGGTCCCAGAGGTGCCCAGGACTCAGGCTCCCTCAGGGAAAGGGTTTTCTACATCCTTTAAGTTTATTTTTTGAACAAAAACTAAAATGTGCACACAGGACAACGTTCAGAGGGCAAAAAGGATACACAGTCATGCCTCCCCAGCCCTGTCCCCAAACATGAACTCCCAGCGTCCCGGGTCTTGGGTCTCCTCCCCCAGACATTGTGCGCATGTGCACGCCTAGACCTGTGACCCCATCATCGTTTTACACCGAAGAGCGGACGGCTCTGGCTGCTGGGCCCCTGCTTCCCCTGGGACAGGCCTCGGCGGTGGTGCCCCGTGGAGCTTCCTTGGGCTCCCCGTGGCTTTATCCTGCGGCCGTCCTGGCGTTTCTCCTCCGGCCTTGGCTGGGCGCTAGGCTTGTTCGCAGCCTCTGCCATCACACCAGTTACAAGGCATGTCCTCGACCCCATGTCACTTCACTCTTGTGAATATCACCGAAGGATGAATTCCTAGAAGTGGAATTGCTGGGTCAAAAGGCGCGTGTATTTCACGTCTGACGGTCGTTGCTAAATCGTTCTCCATAAAGTCCCACCGGCTGACCTGCCGGTTGCCACCTCACCACGGCAGTGTGCTATTGGCCGTTTTCGTCTGCGCCAGCCTGCTGAGAAAAGTGTCCTCTGGTGGTTCCAGTTTGCATCTCTCTGCTTCCGAGTCCGCCTGGGCATTTTTTCAGAGGCTTAGGGGCCATCCGATTTCCTTATGTCATGAACCGGCTGGCCGTCACCTTTCGGGACGTGAGCCAAGGCAGGAGGCAGCAGCCAAGGTCGGGCATCCTGTTAAGTGGGCCAACACCCACGGTCCCTGGAAAGCCCAGTGACGTGGGAGTCGGGAGGGATCCTGGGAGCCCCAGGGTTGGTATCTTTTTAGGGGAGCTCGCTTCCTGGCTCTCAGGCAGCCATCTGTGCGGTGGGTGTGCTGGCCGCAGGGCTGCCAGGTGGGAGGGCTGGCTCCCAGTTAGATTCCCGCCAGCAGTGTCAGCTGTGGCCTTATCTCCTGCCCTTAGCGCGGGCCCCAGGTGGCCGCTGGAATTTTTCGGAAGCCCACAGAAACCAGGTCAGGAGGACGGGGGCAGGCAGGAAGGAGGAGGGAGAGGGATCCGAGGTGCCCGCCTCAGGCAGACCTGCCCTCCTTGGCCTCCCTGTCTGAGGCAGAGCAGAGATGGGCCCTGAGACCCCCTCAGGGCCTCGCAGGTGTGAACGGACTCTTGGATCTGAGGGGCGTGGCTCTGCAGGGCGTTAGAAGCTCCAAGTCTGTCAGGCTTCACTCTGGTTTCCACACCCTTATTGGGCAAACTTAGTGCCCCCTCCCAGGGACGGCCTCAGGCCGGTCCCTCAGAACTCCCCATCCCCCTGCACCAGGAGCTTCCTGAGGTGGGGCCAGGTCTGCCCGCAGCACAGCTGGCGCACGGATGCTGAGCAAAGCCTTCTCCGGGTACTTTAGCGCCAGATCAGCCAGGCAGGCAGGCGTGGGCCCTGGAGAGCAGGACTCGCTTCCAAGGCCCCCTGCAGTGCAGGGCCAGGCCGCCCACTCTAGGTGGGCCCTGGAGACCGGGCAGGGCCAGGTGGGCTGGGCGGGGCTGCCCAGGTAAGGCCTCTCCTTTATTCTGCAAGTGACAATTTAATTGCTCTGTAAATTTACCTTTGAGGAAGACCTTGGTGAGCACTTGCCTCTCCCGGCTGGAACTGACATTTAGAAGCTGAAATACCAGTTTCCAATGTTGTGAGAAGGAAGGAGTCCAGAGGGGGGAGTGAGGGGAGCAGGTGGTGCTTGGGTCCTGTGGGCAGCCCTGGCCCTGTACCACCTTCTCCCGGGCTCTGGGCTGTGGGCAACTGAGTAAACAGTCCTGCAAAGTTGTGTGGACCCAGGGGTGACTCAGCGCCCGCTGCCCTGAAGGTGCTCAGCCAGGTGGGGCGGCCCCACACTGATGACTGGCCAGAGCAGGGTGATCCCGGGAGGGGACTTCTCCCCTGGGAGAAGCCTTCCTGGGAGGCTGGGGTTCAGATGAGGAGATGGGGAAGGGCGTCCTGCACAGAAGGAATGGCCCAAAATCTTGGAGGGGGGACACCAGGGGAGGTGGTGGCAACCCCGAGGCGACTCGCTTGGCTGGCAGATGTCTAAGATTCTGGAAGGGCAGCCAGGCAGATCTGGGAAGGCCTTGAAGACCATGCTAAGGGTGGTCTTTATTCTGCAGGTCAGGGAGAGCCACTGGAGATCTATAAACCGGGTAGAGACAGGGTCATTCGTTCATTATAGATGTTTATGGAGCACCGACACGTTATTCCAGGTGCTAGGGACATTGCACTTAACAAAGTTCTGTCACGGAGCCTACGTTCTAATAACTATTATGGCCAATGTTTCTTGAGCATGTACGGTGTGCAGTGCATATTCTAAGTGTTTTATGCATAGCATGCCATTTAATCCTCACACCACCGCTATGACACAGTTACTGTGATTACCCCCATTTTGCAGATGGTGAAACTGAGGCCCAGAAGGGGTCACAGAACTACCAAGAGATAGAATAGGATTTGAAGTCAAGTCCTCTGGTCCAGACTCCTTGCTCTAACCCTGAAGTTTCTCTGATCACATTCTCTTTTGCCCTCCAGGACCCACAGGCTAACTCCCAACACCCACTTCACACCCACCCCCCCTCGGGCAGCCCAGCACCACATCAGGCATCTGTGGGCGTGGGCCGGAGCAGAGGTGGGCTGGGAGAGGCCATTAGTGGGAGGTCCAGAGGTCCTGCAGAAGAGCAGGGGGGCTGCCTGCTCCTGGGCTGGCACAGCCGGGCCCTGGAGGGAGCACTCCTCCTGTGCAGACTGGCGGATGGCACCTCGAGGTGGGCAGGGTGGGGCATTCTCCTCATTTAACAAGTGGGCATCTGGCACTGCTGAGAGCCCAGTGCCACCATTTCGGGGGGAACTGGTTCAGCCCTCCCCCACTATGTGCAGCCGGGTCGGATAGCAAAGGGGAGCCAGCATCGTGCAGGGATGCCCGGGGAGTGGCTGGAGGCGCTCCATAGCCCCTGGGCTCGGTCACGTGACAGGAGAATTGGTCATCTAGGGCAGTGGTTCTCAACCTTCTGGCCCTTTAAATACAGTTCCTCATGTTGTGACCCAACCATAAAATTATTTTCGTTGCTACTTCATAACTGTCATGTTGCTACTGTTATGAATCGTAATGTAAATATCTGATATGCAGGATGGTCTAGGGCGACCCCTGTGAAAGGGTCGTTAGACCGCCAAAGGGGTCGCGACTCATATGTTGAGAACCACTGGTCTAGGGTTTTGGCAGGATTGGAGTTTGAAGCAGACCAGGTCTGAGCTGGCAGAACCTAGTAACCCCCAACAACCCCTGTGAGGAGAGCAGAGCCTGTGGGCACGGATGGTTTTGGCTGGTGGCTCTGGGGCCACAGTAGAGGGATGAGCCAGTTGATAGAAGGAGAGCCATCCAGCTCAACAAGCAGGACATGAGACACCAAGTTTTTTCAGGTGACCTTGGCTCAGAGGGGCAGAGGGACCGGGAAGGCAGGACTGCCTAGGAGTTAGTGCAGGAGATCGAGAGGGTTGAGCAGAGGGTTGAGAACCAGACTACCTGAGCTCAAAACCCTTCTTGCCACTCCCACTTCCCGCTGTGTGACCATAAACTAGTCGCCCAACCTCTCTGGGCTCCAGTTGTCTACTCTGTAAAATGGGAATAATAATGGAACGCTCCTTCTCAGGTTGTTTGAGAGTCGCCGGAGAGTAATGCATGTGAGGCGCTAGCAGGGCGTCTGGCGCACTCAGCACTAATAATTCTGCGGTAATTTATCGCGAGCGTCCTCTCTGTGCTCAGCACACAGTGCCCTCCCATTTACCTTTGGAGATAAAGGAGGTAAAGCACCTGGCACGCCGCTTGGTACATAGTAGGTGCCCAGTAAATGGGGGTCTTAGTAACATTAACGATGATCTTCACAGCAGCCCTTCGGGGTAGGGTGGACCCCCGTCTTCCAAATGAGGCTCAGAGCCCCCCAGGAGCCAGCTGCTCAGGCAGGACAGGAGCACATGTGTGTGCTTGTGCAGGTTGGGCAGGTTGTCTGCTGTGATCGCATGGCTGGCTGAGCCTCCCCCAGGGACAGTGAGTGGGACGGGGGGCGGCGGGGGGGCCTTGTGGTAGAAGCCAGGTTTGGGGAGAATCGAGTATCAGTCAGGACCAACTAGACCAGCGGTTCTCAACCTGTGGGTCGCGACCCCTTTGGCGGTCGAACGACCCTTTCACAGGGGTCGCCTAAGACCATCCAGCATATCAGATATTTACATTATGATTCATAACAGTAGCAACATTACAGTTATGAAGTAGCAACGAAAATAATTTTATGGTTGGGTCACAACATGAGGAACTGTATTTAAAGGGCCAGAAGGTTGAGAACCACTGAACTAGACTATGCTGCTGTAACAACCCCCAAATCTCAATGGCTTCAAACAATAGGGGTCCTGTCTCGCCCACTCTGAATATGTGTATGTCAATGGCTCTGTCTCCTGCACCCCGTGACTCAGGTGCACAGACCAGACACCTCTTGCAGATTGCTGGTTTCTGCAGCGGAGGGACAAAGAGCTCCTGACCTGTGCGGTCCAATACGGCAACCACTGGCCTCGTGTGGCTACTGAAATGTAAATGAATGAAAATTAAGTAAGATTTAAAAGTTAGCTCCGCAGTCACGCTAGCCGCTCGCCACCTTCCCAGTGCTCAGAGCTGCCTGTGGCTGGCGGCTGCTGTGCGGGACAGCGCAGCTGCAGGACACTCCGTCTCAGACAAGTTCTTGGACCGCAGTCCAGTGCGAAGGCCTGGAACTAACCCAGGTCCTTCTTTTCACAAGTCCCATGGGGGCCGGGAAGTGCCTACAAGGTGGGAGAATCGGAAGTACTGTAAGTTCTCACCTAACGATATAGGTTCTAGAAACGGTTGCAAAACGATGTAAGGCCGGGAAGTGCCTAAAAAGTGGGAGAATCGGAAGTACTGTAAGTTCTCAACGATATAGGTTCTAGAAACGGTTGCAAAACGATGTACAACAAACCCAATTTTATGATAGGCTCATTGATAGAAACTGGTTAAGTTCCTGCGGCATCTCATCAACATTGTAACGAAAAGACACTGAACGAAATGTTAGTTGAGGACCTGCTGTATTTGGGGGACAGCATAACGACCACCAAAGAGTGGGTCCTGGGTCAGCTTGGGGGTCAGAGAGCAGAAGGGCAGACCCACGTGGAAGGGTAGAGAATGAACTCGCGGGGCAGGGAGAGGGTGGCTTGAGGGGAACTAGCTTCCCAACCCCAGGCCTTGCTCCTGCCCAGAAAAAAGTATGCGCTGAGGAGTATGGTGGCCTAGGTGCTGTGTGCCTACCGGAGGGTGAGGGAGGAAGCGGGAGGGGTTCAGGTGGGACTTCCAGGTAAGCTCCCTTCGGCCAGGAACCCTGAAGATGCCCGCGGAGGTGGGGGTGAGGGGTCTCCCGGGCAGAGCGCAGCAGAGGCAGGCTGACGTGTGCCCCGAGGCTGGCGCTGTTCCGGCCGAGGTGGGCATGGCTGAGACTACCGCTCAAGGACCCTCCTCCATTAGGGAATTGGCCCAGAAACCAGGCCTGGCCCTTCCCCCGCCTTTCCTGTTCACTTCAGCTAAATAGATCAGGAGGAACACGTCTGTTTGATTTTAATCTCAACGCAGGACACTGGAGATTACATTTTCCACGGAAAATGTCAGCCGCTGCCTAAAATAGGACTTTGGCGAAAATGCTAGAAAGTGTATTTTTAGGTTATATGTTTCCCTCCTGGATTCCTGCAGCCAAACCATAACGGGCTGCCTGATACTCTTTACGGTTTGGCTGCCAGGTGCAGGCCCCAGATCTTCCAAACAGGTGGTCTGCGAGAGGGCTTCCACGGGGGAAAATGATTGGCGGGCACTCCAGCCCAAAACAGGTGGACAATGTGAAGACTGCTGTCAAGGAAGAGGAGGAGGAGGAGGAGGAGGAGAAGGGGAGGAGGAGGAGGAGAAGGGGAGGAGGAGGAGGAGGAGAAGAAGAAGAAGAAGGAGGAGGAGAAAGAGGAGGGGGAGGTGGAGAAGAAGAAAAAGTCTTTTCCCCAAGTCAGACAACACATTATCTTATTTGTCGTTCAATGACCTAAGAAAAAAGTATCATTTTTCCCCATTTTAAAGATGAAGAAATTCAAGCTTTGTGTGGCATAGGATGATCATAAACCTAGCTTTCCCGGGACAGTATTGGTTTATACTTCTTGTACCAGGTAATATTAATGGTGTTCCCATTCATTATCAAAAGTGCATATCAGGACAATAAATTATATGATTACCCTAGAGTAAATTAATGCCAAAGTAACATATCTTGCAAGCTAAGGGTTATAAGTAAATTATATAACTAAGTCAATGCCAGAGCTCTAATCCCTAGACAAATCCCATGGGAAACCATGTATCTCATTTCTTCCACATAACTGGGAGTAATACAAAATATGAAATTTAGAGAGCTTTGGGAGGTCCCTTTACAGGCTGAAACTTTATGTTTGAGAGACCCCAGAGAGCCAAGAGTACCAAGAGAACATGATCAGGAGGCAAAGTAGGGGAAATTCGAGGGGTCGGGGTGGGGGACATTGATCAGGACTGGGCAGCCATGGAGAAGGAGCCGCACAGGGCAACTGCTGACTTGCTGTGACCTCGGGGTCCCTCTGTGACTCGGGGAGGGGCTAGCCTGGAGGCTCCGGAAGGACTCTCCTGGCCTGGTCTTGTCCTGGGGGAGCCAGACCACACCAGACCATCCTCAGCCAGAGTGGGGGGGGGTGTGGCACGGGGGGGCGTGGAGTCCATTCTGTGACTCCAGAGGGCCGTGGGCATGTCTAAACCATCGTGGGGGCACAGAGGGAGGGGCCTACTGCATAACCCAACCGTCTCTTGTCTCCTCCGCATGGCTCCCACGGCTGCCGGATCCCACAGAGCTCCCGACCGAGGAAGGTGAGGCTTGTGCCAGGGCGGGCTGCAAGGCCACTGGGTGACATTCTTGGGCCATTCATGGTCACGTTGTGTCCTCCCCTCGTTGGTGGGGGGGTGGTAGGCCAGGCGGTCTCCGAGGCTGTCCCAGCTCTGAATGGGGGCAGGCCAGCTGGTCAGGGGCCCAGGCCTCACACCGTGTTCCTGTTCCCAGGGAAGTCCCTGTGGGAGCTGGTGCTGGAGCAGTTCGAGGACCTTCTGGTGCGCATCCTGCTGCTGGCCGCCCTGGTCTCCTTTGTAAGTGGGGCCCCATCCCACAGCATCAGGCAGCCGGTGGGAGGCGGGGAGCCAGGCCGGGCCAGTGCTCAAAGCCCCAGGCTCTGAACACGGGGCTGTCCTCCCCGCTATTGGCATCCTTGGGCCCCTGCCCACCCTGCCCTGCTCAGAGGTCAGCTTCCCCTGTGAACCCTTGCAGCCCCCACTGGACCCCACTCCCGTCTGTCCCGCCCTGGCTGCCAGCATCTGCCCCTGCCCCTTCCCATTTTAGCTCAGGGTTTCTCAGCCTCAGCACTACTGACATTTGGATCAGCTGATCTTTGTTGGAGGGCTGTCTTGTGCACCGTAGAGTATTTAGCAGTGCCCCTGGCCTCCACCCACCAGATCCAGTGGCACCCCCTGTTGTGACAAGCAAGTCTCCAGAGGTTGCCTAATGTCCCCAGGAAACGAAGTCACCCTGGTTGAGGGCCCCTTCTGTGGCTCCCTGTGCCCCTCAGAAAACTTGAGGCCGTAACCTCTTGCCACCTCCCGGGGCTGCTGCATCCCTTTGCTCTCGCCCCTTCCCGCTGCCCGGACCCCTCCTGGACCCACAGGGCTATGGGGTCAGGATGGAGTGGGGAGGGGGGCAGTGGTTGTCATTGGGGACTAAGCAGCAGAGACCCACGGGTGATGCAGGCAATGGCTGCCCTGAGGGTAGATGGGATTCCTGCTCCCATCCAGCGCCCAGCAGGGCCTGGGCGGAGACCTGGTCTTGGGGACTTGGAGCGGAGGGGCAGCAGGGCCCTGGGGGGACTGACCCTTCCCCTCTAGCCAGCTGTGTCTAGCCCCCCTGGCCGCTCCCTGTCCCTGTGGAAACTGAGGACTCTTACAGAGAAAAAAGTCTACCCTAAAATGGCTGAGCCGAAAAGGGTGCTGGTACGGACGGACACACTGAGGCAGTGGAGGGGAGTGGCAAGTTCCCAGTTAGGCCGAGAGGTGGGAATGAGACTGGAACCGGGTCTCCTGCTTCAGGCCCGGGCTCTGGCTGGAATCATGTGGGTCTGGCCACCGGCCTCCGGGCGGGAGCCTGAAGCAGGATCAGCTGCTGACTCGGAGGTCTGGGATGGACCCCGAGAATCGCATTTTAACAGGTTCCCAGGTGGCGCTGCTGCTCGTGGGGGTGGGGGCCCCACGCTTGGAAAACCTCAGCTAGGCAGACAGTGAGACCTGCAGCTGCCAGCTGTGCAACTGGCCCACGTCCCTGAGAGCTGACGGGTGGGACTGGGCTGTGGTGGTCGCTACCCACAGAGGCTGCGTGTCCGCCTCGGCCTTCTCAGAGCAGCCCTCTCCACGCCCCCAGGGGCATCTTCCCCCAAAGCAGGGGAGCAGACAGGAGACCCAGGCACAAAGGAAGTGGTCAGCAGACCCTGGCCCTCAGCAGAGCCCCAGTTCACCAGCTTTGACCCCGGCAGGTCCTGGCCTGGTTCGAGGAGGGCGAGGAGACCATGACGGCCTTCGTGGAGCCCCTGGTCATCGTGCTGATCCTTGTGGCCAACGCAGTCGTGGGCGTGTGGCAGGTGGGAGACGTGGGGGCGGGGCTGGGCTGCTGGGTGCGACCTCTCCCTGGTGCTGGAGTCCTGCAGGCCCTTCTGCTTCCAGCTCCAGCCCAAGCCCCAAGGGTGTCCCTCCAAGAGGGGGGCCTGCTGGGGCCAGGAGTACAGACCGCGCCCGCCCTGTGCTGCAGGAACGCAACGCCGAGAGTGCCATCGAGGCCCTGAAGGAGTACGAGCCCGAGATGGGCAAGGTGCTGCGCTCCGACCGGACCGGTGTGCAGAGGATCCGCGCGCGGGACATCGTCCCCGGAGACATCGTGGAAGTGGCGGGTACATTGGGGGCCTCTTCTCTTCGGTGGTGATGCTGGCGAGCCCATCCCTCTCAGTGCCCCCGTCTTTCTGGCTGTCTATGTAGATCTCTCCAAAGCTCTTGGCCCAAACCCTGTTGGACAGGTGAGACCGTAGGCCAGAGGACAGGGCCCCCCTGAGGGGTCACAGCTGGGATCCTGCCTCCCAGCCCCAGCCTTGGGTCCTGGGAGCCCTCCTGGCTCTTCCCAGGAACCCGAGGCCGGGGGTGGTGCCCAAGGCCACCCTCAGCCGAGCCTTTCTCCCTCCGCAGTGGGAGACAAAGTGCCTGCTGACCTCCGCCTCGTGGAGATCAAGTCCACCACGCTGAGAGTGGACCAGTCCATCCTGACAGGCGAGGCCCGGAGGCGGTGCCGAGCGGGGCTGGGTCAGGGCCTGGGGGTGCCTTCACACGGGGCTTCTAATTTCCGATTCCGTGACCAGGTGAGTCCGTGTCCGTGACCAAGCACACAGATGCCATCCCAGATCCCAGAGCCGTGAACCAGGACAAGAAGAACATGCTGTTTTCTGTAAGTCCGCGGGCCTTTGCCTGGACAATGATAATAGAGAGAATAACATTTAGATGGATCAGGTAAAGCCCTACAGGGAAGAACCTCATCGATTATTGACAACACATATAAGTTCATAGTAAAATAATAGCTGTGCCTGTGTTCGTTTATTTAATCTTCACAAGACAACACCTTGGTTATCTGCATTTTCCAGCAAGGAAATAGGCACAGAGATGTTAAGTAAGTGGCCCAAGGTCACACAGCCAGTGACTGGCAGAGCTGGGATGTGAATTTAGACATTCTGACTCCAGAGCTTTTCCTCTTACCTGCTAGGTTTATCCTGCCTTAAACTGGAGAGGGGTCGAGTTTGCCTATAGTCATTCAACGGAGAATGTTCTAGAGCAGCGGTTCTCAACCTGTGGGTCACGACCCCTTTGGGGGTCGAACGACCCTTTCACAGGGGTCACCTAAGACCATCGGAAAACACATATATAATTACATATTGTTTTTGTGATTAATCGCTATGCTTTCATTATGTTCAATTTGTAACAATGAAATTGGGGGTCACCACAACATGAGGAACTGTATCAAAGGGTCGCGGCATTAGGAAGGTTGAGAACCACTGCTCTAGAGGAAGAGGGTTGCTAAAGTGGTGGAGGATGGCAGGAGTAGTCATTTCTCCTCGGAGCAAACCCACCCCCCACATCATGATGCCAGGCCCCCCTGGCTCTTTTCAGGGAGATTGATGGGTCCAACCCTGTTGGGAGTGACCTGCCCCTGGGGCTCAGAGGGACTTAACTAGTGATGCTCTCAGGCTGCCCGGAAACAGCCTGCAGCCGAGCATGGAAGCCACAGGGATGGCTCAGGTCGGTGGACAGGGCCAGGGCACCACGTTATAAGGGGCTAGAGAGCCTCCCTGGAAGGGAGCAGCAGTGGGAGATGATCTTCACCCAGAGCTCTTCCTGGGGACGGTGCCCTGCCTCGAGGCAGGGAGGCCTTGAGGTGGGAGGGGACGCTGAGGGCAGGCTCAGGGATCAGCAGCCGTCACTAGGAGCCTGTAAGGAGGTTGCTCTGGCTAACCGCAGGTCATTTCCTCAGCTGAGGGCCTGCGAGTGGGGGGCGGGGGCTGCATGGCTCAGGGCAGAAGAGAGGCTGAGGCTGCCACCAGCATCCCCCTCGCTCCATCCTCAGCTCAGTCACCCGTCTGAGGGGTACTGAGCTCTTAGCCTCCGGGAGCAGCTGCCTTGGGCCTCTGTTGGACCATTTTTCAGAAGAGGACATGGAAGCTCAAGGCTGGCCGGCCCTTAAAGTCCTGGCTGCCCAGGATTTGACTCGGGCCTTGGAAATGGATGGACTTAAGGTCAAGTTTTCCGGATTCGTCCATAAATATTTACGGGTGGTTTACCTGTGATCACAGGCAGGCACATTCCTGCGTGGCTGCTTTGTTGTCTATGAATCTTACTTTGATGGGTTGGTGCTCTGCTGTGCTGGTTGATTATACTGTCAATATTGGCCTGGCGCCCAGGAGGTGTGGCTCAGTGGTTGAGCGTCAACCCATAACCCAGGAGGCCATGGTTCGGTTCCCGGTCAGAGTGATCCCCAGTAGTGGGTGTGCAGGAGGCAGGTGATCGATGATTTTCTCTCATCATTGATGTTTCTATCTCTCTCTCCCTCTCCCTTCCTCGCTCTGAAATAAATAAAAACATAGTTTTTAAAATATTGGCCTGGAACTTCCTCTGTGCCAGGCCCCAGGGTAGGCACTGGGGATATGGTGCTGAACCAAGCCCCTGCCTTCGTAGATGGCAGCAATAACTCAACACTGTACAGCTGCGTGAGTCCAGGGGCTCTAAGCAACATGGAGAAAGAGAGCCACGCGGGGGATACGAGCCCGGCCCTGAAGGAGCAGGGGTCCTGGGCCCTTTCCCTGGTGCTCAACAGCTCTTCCCTCACTCCTGGCCAGGGCACCAACATCGCCTCGGGCAAGGCAGTGGGTGTGGCCGTGGCCACCGGCCTGTGCACGGAGCTGGGTAAGATCCGGAGCCAAATGGCGGCCGTGGAGCCAGAGCGGACGCCGCTGCAGCAGAAACTGGATGAGTTTGGGCGACAGCTGTCCCACGCCATCTCCGTCATCTGCGTGGCCGTGTGGGTCATCAACATCGGCCACTTCGCCGACCCGGCGCATGGCGGCTCCTGGCTCCGAGGTGCTGTGTACTACTTCAAGATTGCCGTGGCCCTGGCTGTGGCCGCCATCCCCGAGGGCCTCCCGGCTGTCATCACTACATGCCTGGCGCTGGGCACACGGCGCATGGCACGCAAGAACGCCATCGTGCGGAGTCTGCCCTCCGTGGAGACCCTGGGCTGCACCTCCGTCATCTGCTCCGACAAGACGGGCACGCTCACCACCAATCAGATGTCTGTCTGTCGGGTGAGTGTCCCGGGCCAGCTTGGGGTCCCACTGGTGTTGCTCAGTGATGCTCTGCTCCGCTCTGGGTCGCTCCCTGGCTCCTTTGTGGCCGGGGGTGGAGGAGAGAACCGGTAGGGTGCCCCCTGGTGGGGAACAGAGTCAGGTGTCCGTGGGGCAGAGCAGCAGAATCTGGCTGGACATGTGTCACTAGGCAGGTCATTGCCCGCCTGCGAACCTCAGTTTCCTCATCTGAAGCGTGGGTATGTCAGCCCTGCCCGGTCGCTATAAAAGACACAGGAGAGGGTCAAGTACAGCCTTGAGGCATCTGAGCCACACCGGGCCTGGACCCAGGTTCTATCCTGCTCCGCCATGACTCCCTATGGTCAACGCCTGTCATCAGATCCGCCAGCTCCAGTGTCCTGGGAAGAGCCAGGGCAGGAATTATTCATTCCCTGGAATTCGATCCCAGATCCTGGCCCTGCTGCCCACATGCTCCAGGGATGCTGGCTGAGACTCTGGCAGGTGCAGAGGGCAGACGGGTGGGTGAGGTGATGGTGAAGGTTGTGGATTTCCCACCTGTCTCAGGTTCCCCCCCTCCCCTGCAGCACTCCTGTCCCACCTCTGCTCCCACAACCTGCCCACTGGGCCTTGGAAATCCAGGCTCTGTGTCTGAGACTTCAAACCCCTATGGAAGCCCATCAGAGGCCGCCGCAGGGGAGGGGGCACCCGCGGCCTGACTGCTGGGCAGCCCCTGACCTGCTAAAATCCCTAGTGGGACTTCATTGAACAGTGTCCTTGGCTGAGAAGCACAGGACAGGGCAGTCGTAGAGGCCTTGCGTGCTGGGCGATGGCTGAGAAACCTGACTTCTTAGGGCTGTGCTGGCTGGAGGGCTGCCCCGGGAGCAGGGAGGGGAGCGGGAGGGAAGGGGCATTTGTTGAGCACCTGCTGGGTGCTGGGCTGGCCATGGGTATGGGAATGTGCAGCGAGGCAGTTTCCAGGAAGCAAGTCTGTCTCCCTGGCAGAGCTGGCTGGCAGGCAGGGAGTGGGCTGCCCAGGGCAGGGAGAGCCCCCATCTCTGAGAGGCACAGGCAGGGGCTGGGGGACCCAGCAGGGTTTTGGGGCGGGAGCTCACTGTGTGTGGACACCTTTGGGCAGGAGGGGCCTGTGCCCCGGAACAGGCTGTGGGTTTTCTCCCTTAGAGGCTAGGAACCCCTCCCCTTGAAGGGAGAGAAGGGGCAGCTGGACGCTGATCCCACTTTCTCTCCAAGTCACTGGTGGAGAAACAGGCTCAGTGCTCAGCCTGGGGGGGGGGGGGGGGGTCACACTGCAGGATGGCAGGACCCAGGTTCCTGCCCCAGCTCACACCTCCCTTATGGCACCAGCGGGCCCCAGAACATTGAAGTGTCTGCCGTAAACCCCCAGGGGTCAAGAGCAAAGGGACGAGTCAGAACTACACACCCGGGCAGAGCAGAGGTCCCGCCTCAGCCTGGACTCTGTACTATACACAGCACCTCTGTGAGCCTGTGGGAGGGAAGGCCGGTGGCTCCAATGGGGACCCACAGGACCCCAACCTGGGGCCAGGCTTTGTTCAGACTGGCTGCCAGGGCGGAGGGAGGTGAGGGCTCACCTCAGCAGGCCCCCGTGCTCCCCATCCTCAGATGTTCGTGGTAGCTGAGGCAGAAGCTGGCGCGTGCCGTCTGCACGAGTTCACCATCTCCGGCACCACCTACACCCCAGAGGGCGAAGTGTGAGTGCTGGGCGAGGGGCGGTGGGTGGGCGGGGCTTCCTGGTGGGCAGGTCCAGGGCCCTGGTGCTGACCGCCCGGCTCCTCAGGCTGCAGGGAGAACAGCCGGTGCGCTGTGGGCAGTTCGATGGGCTGGTGGAGCTGGCGACCATCTGTGCCCTGTGCAACGACTCCGCCCTGGACTACAACGAGGTGGGCCGCGACTCCGTTTTATGGTCTCCCTGGTGTCCAAGCTCCCAGGACAGAGCCTTCTCCCAGGGTCGCAAAGCTCCCAGGATTGGTGGCACCGGCCGTTTTGGAGTGCCACACCCCAGGAGCACTGCCACCCCTACACACACACCCCCCCCTCAACTGCCACCCCTTCCTCTTTCTCAACTGGATTTGGAACCCTGCCCCAGGGCTCTAGGACTGTCGGGGACTGTAATGTAAGGGGCTGCAGGGCCAGGGAGGGTGTTTAAAGCAGAAGGCACAGCCCAGAAAAGGCGAACAGACCACAACAGCCTGAAGTGGTTTAGGCGTGAGCGCCCCTCCCAGTAGCTGGCAGGAGGCCACACCGGGCCAGGCCCAATGCCAGGCTGA
>NW_005360846.1:545832-553624 GCF_000412655.1 Myotis brandtii
GTCGGAGAGAGACTTAGGAGCCCAGACCCTGGGACTTGGTAACTGGCTGGATGAGAAGGAGGTGGATGTCAGGGTAGCTTCCTGGCTGTGGCTGTAACTGTAGTTACTAAGGTAGCAACTATAGGGAGAGGCGAGGTGGCCTGACGGTCCCCAGCGAACAAAGTCCAGTGGGCAGCAGCTGGACAGGAGGCCTGAGAGCTCGGGGGTCGGGGGCGGTCTCGGCCGGCCGGGCTCTGGCATTCGTGAGCACGTGAAGGGTGGGGGAGGCAGGGGCCACATGAGACCTCAGGGAGAGGTGGGAGGGAAGGAGCAGCATCGGAGAGCAGGATTTACGAAGAGGAAGGGATTGGGAAGGAGGCTGAGGAGGGCCTGGCGGAGGGAGGGAGGGAGGGTGCAAGGCCACTGGTGCCGGAGAAGGGAGGGTGGGAAGGGAAGGTGAGCATCAGTGCCAGACACCACTCAGACCCCAGGCGAGCTGGTCTGGGCAGGGCACACAGGTCTGATGCAAAGGAGGCTACAGGTACCTGGCAGAGAGAGCTCCAAGGGGCAGGAAGTGGGGGGGGGGGGGGGGGGTTGAGGCTGGGAGCCCTCTGGAGGCCACCCTTCCCCTTACTCCTGTACCCTGGGCCCCTCCAGGCCAAGGGCGTGTATGAGAAGGTGGGAGAGGCCACAGAGACAGCCCTGACTTGCCTGGTGGAGAAGATGAACGTGTTCGACACCAACCTGCAGGACCTCTCCCGAGTGGAGCGAGCTGGTGCCTGCAACGCGGTGAGCAGGTTGGGGGCTGGGCCTTCTGGGGCCTCTGGGGAAGGGAGAGAGGAGGACAAGTCCTGGGAGGCTTCTGGGGGAGGAAGGACCTCAGACCCTCGGACTCCTCGGCTAGGAAGAAAATTGAGGAAAACACTGAGTGAGGGCAGAGACTTGGAGTTGGGAAGTGCACAGCATGGCGAGGAATCGGCCACCTTATGGCACTTCTGGGGCTGGAGAGGGAGATGGAGACCTCACACGCCGGGGGGAGAGGAGAGACGCTGTCCCTCTATAGCAAGAGGCTCTTTAGGGGGCAGAGCGGCTGGCGAGAAAGCAGTGGGTCGCTGGCTCTGACCCTCACGCCCTGACCCACCTGGGCCCCACAGGTCATCCGTCAGCTGATGCGGAAGGAGTTCACCCTGGAATTCTCCCGAGACCGGAAGTCTATGTCAGTGTACTGCACGCCTACCCGCCCCGGCCAGGCGGCCCAGGGCAGCAAGATGTTTGTGAAGGTGGGAGCTGCCTGAGTGGCTGGGGCCTCTACATGCGCTGGGTCCCTGGGGGTCCCTGGTCTCCAGTCCTCTGAAGAGCACAGGCTGCAGCTGTGAGAGAGGAAGGGAGGTGTGAGGCTCACCATCAAACAATGGACCCGGAACCAGGGTGGTTGCCTGCCTGGGGGGGACTGGGAGCAGGATCCGGACGTGGTGGAGGGACAGCCAGGGACAGGAGCTGAGGCCTGCCCCTCGCCATGGTCCCCGCTCTGGGCTGAGAGGCACTGCCTGGCCACACGACCTTGGGGTCACCCATGCTCTGCTGGGGGGCTCAGGCTCCCCATCTGAAGAGCAGGGCTAGGCTGGCAGCCCTGTGCCTCTGGCTGGGGGCGCGGAAGTGGTTGGTGCCCCTCTTCGGTGCTCCTTCCCAGAGAGGGACGGAACCCGCCCCATCCCATCCAGACCTCTGCCCGCAGCACCTCCTGTCGCTGCTTTGGAGCCTGAAGGAGGCATCTCAGCCCTGACTTCACCTGCAGTGGCGGCGTCAGCCCCTGTTGGAATGAAAGGCTTCTGTGGGCGGCTTCGAGAACGCAGCCCTGCCTTCGGGGAAAGGGAGAAGGCCCTGATGGAATGTCAGGGCAATTCCCAGGCGTGGGGGGAGGTCTGAGGTGCAACCTCGAGGTCACTGAGAAGCCTGGCACCCCCAGATCCCCTTCTCAGAGCCAGCAGCCCTGACTTCACCTGCAGTGGCGGCATCAGCCCCTGTTGGAATGAAAGGCTTCCGTGGGCGGCTTGGGCGGCTTCGAGAACGCAGCCCTGCCTTCGGGGAAAAGGAGAAGGCCCTGATGGAATGTCAGGGCAATTCCCAGGCGTGGGGGGAGGTCTGAGGTGCAACCTCGAGGTCACTGAGAAGCCTGGCACCCCCAGATCCCCTTCTCAGAGCCACACCCACCACATTGCAGCGTGGCTCTACTTCTGGTGCCCAAGCAGCACCCAGCCTGCCTCCTGCTGCTGAGCCCTCTATAGAATTAGGGTCCCCCTTCCCCCCACAATGCTGCAGTCATCTCAGCACAGGCTGGTGCGGGGAGGGCGCCATCCATGGGGGCGATGGCCCGCCCGTTCCCTTGGGGTCTTCTCACAGCGGGGCCACTCGGTTCCCACTCTGAGCTTTCAGAGAGCGGATTCTGGCCCTTGCTTGGCCGCGTGTCCCCCTGGGTGCCCTGTCCCCATACCTGGGCTGCAGTTTCCAGGTGGGTCAGGAGGGAGGAGACGGGTCCTGACTGACAGAGTTGCCCCTCCCCATGCTGCAGGGGGCTCCGGAGAGTGTGATCGAACGCTGTTCCTCAGTCCGAGTGGGGAGCCGCACGGTACCCCTGAACACCACCTCCAGGGAGCAGATTCTAGCCAAGATCCGGGACTGGGGCTCAGGCTCGGACACGCTGCGCTGCCTGGCCCTGGCCACCCGGGACGCGCCCCCGAGGAAGGAAGACATGCAGCTGGATGACTGCAGCAAGTTTGTGCAGTACGAGGTGGGTGCTGGTGGCCCCGGGGCGGGAGCGGGCTCTGCCTGAGGCGGCTGGGCGGGCAGCAAGGGGAGGATGGGCCCGGGCCCCACTGGCATCTGCCCCTCCCTACAGACGGACCTGACTTTCGTGGGCTGCGTGGGCATGCTGGACCCTCCGCGGCCCGAGGTGGCTGCCTGCATCGAACGCTGCCACCAGGCAGGCATCCGTGTGGTCATGATCACGGGGGACAACAAAGGCACGGCCGTGGCGATCTGCCGCCGGCTCGGCATCTTCAAGGACACGGAGGACGTGGTGGGCAAGGCCTACACGGGCCGCGAGTTCGATGACCTCAGCCCGGAGCAGCAGCGCCACGCCTGCCGCACGGCCCGCTGCTTTGCCCGTGTGGAGCCCGCACACAAGTCCCGCATCGTGGAGTACCTGCAGTCCTTCAACGAGATCACCGCCATGGTGAGGCTGCAGGCGGGAGCCGGGGGAGGTGGTGTGCGTGGGGGGAGCACATGCCACACGGCTTGGAAAGAGCAACCGTGAACCCCTGCCTCTGCTTCAGTCTTATTTTTTCCAGCATTGTGTTACCAAAACATCTCCAACACACAGACAGACTGAAATAATTTTATAGCGAGAGCTTATATATCCACCATCTAGATTCTGCAAATCACCTCTTGTTGTAATGGCTTTAGCACATACCTATCCATCGGTCCATCCTTAATCCATCTTTTGTTAGATGCCTTTGGAAGTTGTAGGCATCAGTCCCCTTCACCCTCACGTGCTTCAGAATGCATACTCTAGAGAGCAGTGTTTGTGGTTTCGTTTTTTCCCTTTTTAAGGTAAAACTTGCATGCGGTGAAATGCACGCATTTTAAGCTTGCCATTCATTTGGTGAGTTCTGGCAAATGACACACCTGTGTCATCCAAACCCTTAGAGGGAGCATTACCATCAACCTGTGAGCTTCCCACCTGCTCCTCCCCGCAGGCCCCTCTCCCGCAACAGGCAACAGGCAACCTCTGTGCTGATTTTTCCAAGACAGTGTTGCCTGTCCTGGATTTTTATGTGAATGAGATCACACAGTGTGTACTCTTTTGTGTCTGGCTTCTTCCTTTTGAGATTTATCCGTGTTGCTGCGGGCTTCAGTAGATGATTGCCTTTTTAATTGTTGAGTAGCATTCCATTGTGTGAGTACACCACAGTTTATTCTTTCTCCTGTGCATGGACGTGGGGTTTGGGCCCAGTTTTCTCTGTCATTCTTTTTTTTTTTTTAATATGTTTTTTTATTGATTTCAGAGAGGAAGGGAGAGGAGAGGAGGAGAGAGATAGAAACAGCAATGATGAGAGAGAATTATTGACCGGCTGCCTCCTGCACATCTCCTACTGGAGATCGAGCCTGCAACCTGGTCATGTGCCCTTGACTAGAATCAAACCTGGGACCCTTAAGTCCACAGGTCGTCGCTCTAGCCACTAAGCCAAACCAGCTGGGGCCTCTCTCATTCTTGATTGCTGACCTGTTCATCAACACTATCTTACTTTTGACTTAGACCTCGTCCGTGACCTGGCCTCTGCTATTAATTTTGACCTCCAGCCTAACCCAGTCCTTTACCTTCACCTTAATCCTGACCTGTGGCTCAGCCTGGACTTGGATAATGAACTGGGCACCAACCTTGACTTGATTACTTGAAACCTTGTTCTTGACTGTATTGTTGACCTTCACAAAGAAGGTCATCTTGACCTTGACCTTGACCACCTGAATCTGATTCTTTACTTTTAGCTCAACCCTGATATGGGTTTCAGTTTTTACTTGGACCCTGACCTGATCCCTGAAATTGATCTTGATTCCCCCAACCCAATACTTTATGTTGACTTCAACTTTGATCTGGCTTCCAACCTTGACTTTGACTAAATGCCAACTTTGACCATGACATCACTCCTGATATGGGCCATAGCCTTGATTTGGCCTCTGCCTTTGACTTGACCTCCACCTTAATCTAATTTTTAATCTTGAGCCCGAGTCCAGTCTTGACCTTGACCTTCCCCCTTGACTCCAGCCTTCACCTTGACTATAATACTTACCTGGTCCTTGACCTGAGCCACAACCTTGACCTCGTTCCTGACTTGCCCTTAACTTTGTCCTTAACAGAAACTTTATCTTCTGCCTTACATCCAAACTAAATTTCATCCCCACCCTCATTGTTGACCCACCCTCCTGCCCACCTCACCATCTCCTCTGGCCTTAGACCTGGTCTGCTCCCCAACTTTGTCCTTATCTTCACTCCTTGCCTTCCCTTTAGCCTCATCCTCAGCCCAGTTTCTAAGCTCATGACCCCACCATTTGATCTGTCCAGCTGTCTGCTTCCTCGGGGACATCCTCTGAGCTTGGGGATAGGCTGAGTTGAAGGGAGTTGGGGAGATAGAAAGGCGCTGTCTCAGGTGTGAACCCACCTAACCTGGTCTCCAGACTGGAGATGGGGTGAATGACGCCCCAGCCCTGAAGAAAGCAGAGATCGGCATCGCCATGGGCTCCGGCACCGCTGTGGCCAAGTCAGCAGCAGAGATGGTACTGTCAGATGACAACTTTGCCTCCATTGTGGCTGCAGTGGAGGAAGGCCGGGCCATCTACAGCAACATGAAGCAATTCATCCGCTACCTCATCTCCTCCAATGTGGGCGAGGTCGTCTGGTGAGGCTCCATCCCCTCTTCCCAGCCCTCTAGAGTCTACCAGAGGTCCTCACACTTTTTAAACAGGGGGCCAGTTCACTGTCCCTCAGACATTCCACACATGCGCACTGCGGGCCTGGGACGAGTCGGCTGCTAAGCAGGACAGGCAGCGGCGGCAAAAACACCCGGCGGGCCGGATAAACGTTTTTGGCGGGCCGCATGTGGCCCACGGGCCGTAGTTTGAGGACCCCTGGTCTAGACCATACACATCTCTGAGACCAGGGAAGCGCCCGTTCCTGGGATGGGGCTGCTGGGATGGAGGAGCCCGTGACTTGCCCTGGCTGGGGCCTTACAGGGTCTCACCTCAGGTGGGCCAGGTCGGGGACACCTTGTCATTCTCGAGGCCCTGGTGTACCCAGCCCCCGAGGAGGTGCCTGAAAAGTCCTCTATCATCCCTCCAGCCCTAACCTTCCCGCTTTCAGAGTCATGCAAGATGGGAGAACTAGCCCCACCTCTGGGCAGTGATGTGTTTGTGTGTGTCCATGGAGGGTGCACACGGTTGTGAGTGCACGTGGTGTGGGTGCCTGAGTGAGAAGTGTGTGTATGTGTGTGCACCTGTGTTCTGTTGCATCTTTGGGGTGAGTACAAGCACAGGGATCTGTGCAGGTGTATAGTTGTGTACACACTTAGGTTAGCATGTGAGAGATGGCTGTGGGGGGTGGGGAGCTCATGTTTGCCTGGACATGTGAATTCTGCATCTCTGTATGTGGGGCAAGCGTATAGGTGTTTGCTTGTGTTTGTGGGATTGTGTATCCTGTGCTGGGTTTTTGCTCATGTCTGTGAACAAATGCGTATATGCTTGGCCACCACTGTCCACATGGGTATGCCCCAAAGAGGACTATCCTAGCAGGAGAGGCCTGAAGAGCAGATATGACCAGGCTCCAGGGCTGGGACTGGGGGAGCCAGGGGCCCAGTGTGAGGCAGAGCTATGTACACATACCTCTCACTCATGCACACACATCAGAACTAGCAGGGCGAAGCTGGGCTGCTGAGGAGGGCGGGAGCTGGGCCCTCCATTGGCAGGGGCTGGAGCCTATGACTCTGGTTCCAGCATCTTCCTCACGGCAATCCTGGGCCTGCCTGAAGCCCTGATCCCTGTGCAGCTGCTCTGGGTGAACCTGGTGACGGATGGCCTGCCTGCCACCGCCCTGGGCTTCAACCCTCCAGACCTGGACATCATGGAGAAGCTGCCCCGCAACCCCCGTGAGGCCCTCATCAGCGGCTGGCTCTTCTTTCGATATCTGGCTATTGGAGGTAAATGGGGGACCCCAACTCTCAGGGGGGTTCCAGGAGTTTCCTAAGCCCTATATCAGTTAGGCTTGCAAACTGCAGACAGTATGGCTCAGCCTGGCTTGTGCCAAAAGAAACTGTGCGAGCTGATCTAACTGAACAGACTAGAGCCGGCTTCAGGCATGGCTGGACCCAGGCCTCAGACAGTCGTAGCACTGGCATATTTTGGCCCTGCCTCAGCTCCATTCTCAGGCAGGTACCTCTGTGGTGGCAGAATGGCTGTGGCAGCTCCAGCCCTCGTGCTTACTCCATTGCAACCCCAAATTCAATAGGAGAAAGAGGTCGTTACCATACTACTCCCTCAGGAGTAGGGTAAAAGCCTCAGGCCTGTTCTCATTGGCCCACATTGGTTTACCTGCTTGTCTCTCAGCCAATCACTGTGGCCAGGGGTGTGACACGCCGAGTGCCAGTCAGGGCCCACCCCTGGTTCATGTGGCCTAGAGAGGGAGAGGGTGGTGTCAGGGAATTATTGGGGAGGGGAAGGGATGCCGGAAAACCACAGTTGTCCACTGTAGCTGGTTTCCTCCTGCCCTCCCTGCAGTGTATGTGGGCCTGGCCACCGTGGCTGCTGCCACCTGGTGGTTCCTGTACGATGCCGACGGACCTCACATCACCTTCTACCAGCTGGTGAGTGACAGCCAGGGAGCCTGTTGGGGTGATTTCCGAGTTGGAATTTCAGGGGAAAGGGGCTCAGAGAGCAGCCCGGCCCCCGAGCTGGACACGAGGCTACTCCCTCTCCCAGGCTTTTAGTTAGGGGGGACCAGGGGCATGACTGCCCATGAGCATCTTACCTTCATTGAGAGCCCCCAAAACATTGAAGGCTCAGAAAGATGAGCCCCTAAAGCAGTGGTTCTCAACCTTCTGGCCCTTTAAATACAGTTCCTCATGTTGTGACCCAACCATAAAATTATTTTCGTTGCTACTTCATAACTGTAATGTTGCTACTGTTATGAATCGTAATGTAAATATCTGATATGCAGGATGGTCTTAGGCGACCCCTGTGAAAGGGTCGTTCGACCGCCAAAGGGATC
>NW_005360846.1:556533-564097 GCF_000412655.1 Myotis brandtii
GGGGGTTGTCTTTTTTTTTTTTTATCCTCACTTGAAGATATTTTTTTTCTATTGGTTTTTAGAGGGAGTGGAAGGGAGGAAGGGGGGGAGGGGGGGGGGGGGGAGAGAGGGGGGGGGGGGGGGGGGGGGGGGGGGGGGGGGGGGAGGCGTTGAGGCTGGGAGCCCTCTGGAGGCCACCCTTCCCCTTACTCCTGTACCCTGGGCCCCTCCAGGCCAAGGGCGTGTATGAGAAGGTGGGAGAGGCCACAGAGACAGCCCTGACTTGCCTGGTGGAGAAGATGAACGTGTTCGACACCACCCTGCAGGACCTCTCCCGAGTGGAGCGAGCTGGCGCCTGCAACGCGGTGAGCAGGGTGGGGGCTGGGCCTTCTGGGGCCTCTGGGGAAGGGAGAGAGGAGGACAAGTCCTGGGAGGCTTCTGGGGGAGGAAGGACCTCAGACCCTCGGACTCCTCGGCTAGGAAGAAAATTGAGGAAAACACTGAGTGAGGGCAGAGACTTGGAGTTGGGAAGTGCACAGCATGGCGAGGAATCAGCACTGCTGGGGCTGGAGAGGGAGATGGAGGCCTCACACACCGGGGGCAAGAGGCTCTTTAGGGGGCAGAGCGGCTGGCGAGAAAGCAGTGGGTCGCTGGCTCTGACCCTCACGCCCTGACCCACCTGGGCCCCACAGGTCATCCGTCAGCTGATGCGGAAGGAGTTCACCCTGGAATTCTCCCGAGACCGGAAGTCTATGTCAGTGTACTGCACGCCTACCCTCCCCGGCCAGGCGGCCCAGGGCAGCAAGATGTTTGTGAAGGTGGGAGCTGCCTGAGTGGCTGGGGCCTCTACATGCGCTGGGTCCCTGGGGGTCCCTGGTCTCCAGTCCTCTGAAGAGCACAGGCTGCAGCTGTGAGAGAGGAAGGGAGGGGGGAGGCTCAGCCTCAAACAATGGACCCGGAACCAGGGTGGTTGCCTGCCTGGGGGGGACTGGGAGCAGGATCCGGACGTGGTGGAGGGACAGCCAGGGACAGGAGCTGAGGCCTGCCCCTCGCCATGGTCCCCGCTCTGGGCTGAGAGGCACTGCCTGGCCACACGACCTTGGGGTCACCCATGCTCTGCTGGGGGGCTCAGGCTCCCCATCTGAAGAGCAGGGCTAGGCTGGCAGCCCTGTGCCTCTGGCTGGGGGCGCGGAAGTGGTTGGTGCCCCTCTTCGGTGCTCCTTCCCAGAGAGGGACGGAACCCGCCCCATCCCATCCAGACCTCTGCCCGCAGCACCTCCTGTCGCTGCTTTGGAGCCTGAAGGAGGCATCGCAGCCCTGACTTCACCTGCAGTGGCGGCATCAGCCCCTGTTGGAATGAAAGGCTTCCGTGGGCGGCTTGGGCGGCTTCGAGAACGCAGCCCTGCCTTCGGGGAAAGGGAGAAGGCCCTGATGGAATGTCAGGGCAATTCCCAGGCGTGGGGGGAGGTCTGAGGTGCAACCTCGAGGTCACTGAGGAGCCTGCCACCCCCAGACCCCCTTCTCAGAGCCACACCCACCACACCCTCTGTGTGACTCTATTCTGGTGCCCCAGCAGGGCCCAGCCTGCCTCCTGCTGCTGAGCCCTCTATAGAATTAGGGTCCCCCTTCCCCCCACAATGCTGCAGTCATCTCAGCACAGGCTGGTGGGGGGAGGGCGCCATCCGTGGGGGCCATGGCCCGCCCGTTCCCTTGGGGTCTTCTCACAGCGGGGCCACTCGGTTCCCACTCTGAGCTTTCAGAGAGCGGATTCTGGCCCTTGCTTGGCCGTGTGTCCCCCTGGGTGGCCTGTCCCCATACCTGGGCTGCAGTTTCCAGGTGGGTCAGGAGGGAGGAGACGGGTCCTGACTGACAGAGTTGCCCCTCCCCATGCTGCAGGGGGCTCCGGAGAGTGTGATCGAACGCTGTTCCTCAGTCCGAGTGGGGAGCCGCACGGTACCCCTGAACACCACCTCCAGGGAGCAGATTCTAGCCAAGATCCGGGACTGGGGCTCAGGCTCGGACACGCTGCGCTGCCTGGCCCTGGCCACCCGGGACGCGCCCCCGAGGAAGGAAGACATGCAGCTGGATGACTGCAGCAAGTTTGTGCAGTACGAGGTGGGTGCTGGTGGCCCGGGGCGGGGGCAGGCGTCTGCCTGAGGCGGCTGGGCGGGCAGCAAGGGGAGGATGGCCCCAGGCCCCACTGGCATCTGCCCCTCCCTACAGACGGACCTGACTTTTGTGGGCTGCGTGGGCATGCTGGACCCTCCGAGGCCCGAGGTGGCTGCCTGCATCGAACGCTGCCACCAGGCGCGGGCAGCAAGGGGAGGATGGGCCCGGGCCCCACTGGCATCTGCCCCTCCCTACAGACGGACCTGACTTTTGTGGGCTGCGTGGGCATGCTGGACCCTCCGAGGCCCGAGGTGGCTGCCTGCATCGAACGCTGCCACCAGGCAGGCATCCGTGTGGTCATGATCACGGGGGACAACAAAGGCACGGCTGTGGCGATCTGCCGCCGGCTCGGCATCTTCAAGGACACGGAGGACGTGGTGGGCAAGGCCTACACGGGCCGCGAGTTCGATGACCTCAGCCCGGAGCAGCAGCGCCACGCCTGCCGCACGGCCCGCTGCTTTGCCCGTGTGGAGCCCGCACACAAGTCCCGCATCGTGGAGTACCTGCAGTCCTTCAACGAGATCACCGCCATGGTGAGGCCGCAGGCGGGAGCCGGGGGAGGTGGTACGAGTGGGGGGAGCACATGCCACACGGCTTGGAAAGAGCAGCGGTGAACCCCTGCCCCTGCTTCATTCTTATTTTTTCCAGCATTGTGTTACCAAAACATCTCCAACACACAGACAGACTGAAATAATTTTATAGCGAGAGCTTATATATCCACCATCTAGATTCTGCAAATCACCTCTTGTTGTAATGGCTTTAGCACATACCTATCCATCGGTCCATCCTTAATCCATCTTTTGTTAGATGCCTTTCAAAGTTGTAGGCATCAGTCCCCTTCGCCCTCACGTGCTTCAGAATGCATACTCTAGAGAGCAGTGTTTGTGGTTTCGTTTTTTCCCTTTTTAAGGTAAAACTTGCATGCGGTGAAATGCACGCATTTTAAGCTTGCCATTCATTTCTGCAAATCACCTCTTGTTATAATTGCTTTAGCACATACCTATCCATCTGTCCATCCTTAATCCATCTTTTGTTAGATGCCTTTGGAAGTTGTAGGCATCAGTCCCCTTCACCCTCACGTGCTTCAGAATGCATACTCTAGAGAGCAGTGTTTGTGGTTCCATTTTTTCCCCTTTTTAAGGTAAAACTTGCATGCGGTGAAATGCACACATTTTAAGCATGCCATTCATTTGGTGAGTTCTGGCAAATGACACACCTGTGTCATCCAAACCCTTAGAGGGAGCATTACCATCAACCTGTGAGCTTCCCACCTGCTCCTCCCCGCAGGCCCCTCTCCCGCAACAGGCAACAGGCAACCTCTGTGCTGATTTTTCCAAGACAGTGTTGCCTGTCCTGGATTTTTATGTGAATGAGATCACACAGTGTGTACTCTTTTGTGTCTGGCTTCTTCCTTTTGAGATTTATCCGTGTTGCTGCGGGCTTCAGTAGATGATTGCCTTTTTAATTGTTGAGTAGCATTCCATTGTGTGAGTACACCACAGTTTATTCTTTCTCCTGTGCATGGACGTGGGGTTTGGGCCCAGTTTTCTCTGTCATTCTTTTTTTTTTTTTAATATGTTTTTTTATTGATTTCAGAGAGGAAGGGAGAGGAGAGGAGGAGAGAGATAGAAACAGCAATGATGAGAGAGAATTATTGACCGGCTGCCTCCTGCACATCTCCTACTGGAGATCGAGCCTGCAACCTGGTCATGTGCCCTTGACTAGAATCAAACCTGGGACCCTTAAGTCCACAGGTCGTCGCTCTAGCCACTAAGCCAAACCAGCTGGGGCCTCTCTCATTCTTGATTGCTGACCTGTTCATCAACACTATCTTACTTTTGACTTAGACCTCGTCCGTGACCTGGCCTCTGCTATTAATTTTGACCTCCAGCCTAACCCAGTCCGTTACCTTCACCTTAATCCTGACCTGTGGCTCAGCCTGGACTTGGATAATGAACTGGGCACCAACCTTGACTTGATTACTTGAAACCTTGTTCTTGACTGTATTGTTGACCTTCACAAAGAAGGTCCCTGACCTTGACCTTGACCATCTGAATCTGATTCTTTACTTTTAGCTCAATCCTGATATGGGTTTCAGTTTTTACTTGGACCCTGACCTGATCCCTGACATTGATCTTGATTCCTCCAACCCAATACTTTATGTTGACTTCAACTTTGATCTGGCTTCCAACCTTGACTTTGACTGAATGCCAACTTTGACCATGACATCACTCCTGATATGGGCCATAGCCTTGATTTGGCCTCTGCCTTTGACTTGACCTCCACCTTAATCTAATTTTTAATCTTGAGCCCGAGTCCAGTCTTGACCTTGACCTTCCCCCTTGACTCCAGCCTTCACCTTGACTATAATACTTACCTGGTCCTTGACCTGAGCCACAACCTTGACCTCATTCCTGACTTGCCTTTAACTTTGTCCTTAACAGAAACTTTATCTTCTGCCCTACATCCAAACTAAATTTCATCCCCACCCTCATTGTTGACCCACCCTCCTGCCCACCTCACCATCTTCTCTGGCCTTAGACCTGGTCTGCTCCCCAACTTTGTCCTTGTCTTCACTCCTTGCCTTCCCTGTAGCCTCATCCTCAGCCCAGTTTCTAAGCTCATGACCCCACCATTTGATCTGTCCAGCTGTCTGCTTCCTCGGGGACATCCTCTGAGCTTGGGGATAGGCTGAGTTGAAGGGAGTTGGGGAGATAGAAAGGCACTGTCTCAGGTGTGAACCCACCTAACCTGGTCTCCAGACTGGAGATGGGGTGAATGACGCCCCAGCCCTGAAGAAAGCAGAGATCGGCATCGCCATGGGCTCCGGCACCGCCGTGGCCAAGTCAGCAGCAGAGATGGTGCTGTCAGATGACAACTTTGCCTCCATCGTGGCTGCAGTGGAGGAAGGCCGGGCCATCTACAGCAACATGAAGCAATTCATCCGCTACCTCATCTCCTCCAATGTGGGCGAGGTCGTCTGGTGAGGCTCCATCCCCTCTTCCCAGCCCTCTAGAGTCTACCAGAGGTCCTCACACTTTTTAAACAGGGGGCCAGTTCACTGTCCCTCAGACATTCCACACATGCGCACTGCGGGCCTGGGACGAGTCGGCTGCTAAGCAGGACAGGCAGCGGCGGCAAAAACACCCGGCGGGCCGGATAAACGTTTTTGGCGGGCCGCATGTGGCCCACGGGCCGTAGTTTGAGGACCCCTGGTCTAGACCATACACATCTCTGAGACCAGGGAAGCGCCCGTTCCTGGGATGGGGCTGCTGGGATGGAGGAGCCCGTGACTTGCCCTGGCTGGGGCCTTACAGGGTCTCACCTCAGGTGGGCCAGGTCGGGGACACCTTGTCATTCTCGAGGCCCTGGTGTACCCAGCCCCCGAGGAGGTGCCTGAAAAGTCCTCTATCATCCCTCCAGCCCTAACCTTCCCGCTTTCAGAGTCATGCAAGATGGGAGAACTAGCCCCACCTCTGGGCAGTGATGTGTTTGTGTGTGTCCATGGAGGGTGCACACGGTTGTGAGTGCACGTGGTGTGGGTGCCTGAGTGAGAAGTGTGTGTATGTGTGTGCACCTGTGTTCTGTTGCATCTTTGGGGTGAGTACAAGCACAGGGATCTGTGCAGGTGTATAGTTGTGTACACACTTAGGTTAGCATGTGAGAGATGGCTGTGGGGGATGGGGAGCTCATGTTTGCCTGGACATGTGAATTCTGCATCTCTGTATGTGGGGCAAGCGTATAGGTGTTTGCTTGTGTTTGTGGGATTGTGTATCCTGTGCTGGGTTTTTGCTCATGTCTGTGAACAAATGCGTATATGCTTGGCCACCACTGTCCACATGGGTATGCCCCAAAGAGGACTATCCTAGCAGGAGAGGCCTGAAGAGCAGATATGACCAGGCTCCAGGGCTGGGACTGGGGGAGCCAGGGGCCCAGTGTGAGGCAGAGCTATGTACACATACCTCTCACTCATGCACACACATCAGAACTAGCAGGGCGAAGCTGGGCTGCTGAGGAGGGCGGGAGCTGGGCCCTCCATTGGCAGGGGCTGGAGCCTATGACTCTGGTTCCAGCATCTTCCTCACGGCAATCCTGGGCCTGCCTGAAGCCCTGATCCCTGTGCAGCTGCTCTGGGTGAACCTGGTGACGGATGGCCTGCCTGCCACCGCCCTGGGCTTCAACCCTCCAGACCTGGACATCATGGAGAAGCTGCCCCGCAACCCCCGTGAGGCCCTCATCAGCGGCTGGCTCTTCTTTCGATATCTGGCTATTGGAGGTAAATGGGGGACCCCAGCTCTTGAGGGGGCGTTTCCAGGAGTTTCCTAAGACCCTATATCAGTTAGGCTTGCAAACTGCAGACAGTATGACTCTCAGGGGGGTTCCAGGAGTTTCCTAAGCCCTATATCAGTTAGGCTTGCAAACTGCAGACAGTATGGCTCAGCCTGGCTTGTGCCAAAAGAAACTGTGCGAGCTGATCTAACTGAACAGACTAGAGCCGGCTTCAGGCATGGCTGGACCCAGGCCTCAGACAGTCGTAGCACTGGCATATTTTGGCCCTGCCTCAGCTCCATTCTCAGGCAGGTACCTCTGTGGTGGCAGAATGGCTGTGGCAGCTCCAGCCCTCGTGCTTACTCCATTGCAACCCCAAATTCAATAGGAGAAAGAGGTCGTTACCATACTACTCCCTCAGGAGTAGGGTAAAAGCCTCAGGCCTGTTCTCATTGGCCCACATTGGTTTACCTGCTTGTCTCTCAGCCAATCACTGTGGCCAGGGGTGTGACACGCCGAGTGCCAGTCAGGGCCCACCCCTGGTTCATGTGGCCTAGAGAGGGAGAGGGTGGTGTCAGGGAATTATTGGGGAGGGGAAGGGATGCCGGAAAACCACAGTTGTCCACTGTAGCTGGTTTCCTCCTGCCCTCCCTGCAGTGTATGTGGGCCTGGCCACCGTGGCTGCTGCCACCTGGTGGTTCCTGTACGATGCCGACGGACCTCACATCACCTTCTACCAGCTGGTGAGTGACAGCCAGGGAGCCTGTTGGGGTGATTTCCGAGTTGGAATTTCAGGGGAAAGGGGCTCAGAGAGCAGCCCGGCCCCCGAGCTGGACACGAGGCTACTCCCTCTCCCAGGCTTTTAGTTAGGGGGGACCAGGGGCATGACTGCCCATGAGCATCTTACCTTCATTGAGAGCCCCCAAAACATTGAAGGCTCAGAAAGATGAGCCCCTAAAGCAGTGGTTCTCAACCTTCTGGCCCTTTAAATACAGTTCCTCATGTTGTGACCCAACCATAAAATTATTTTCGTTGCTACTTCATAACTGTAATGTTGCTACTGTTATGAATCGTAATGTAAATATCTGATATGCAGGATGGTCTTAGGCGACCCCTGTGAAAGGGTCGTTCGACCGCCAAAGGGATC
>NW_005360846.1:564928-571724 GCF_000412655.1 Myotis brandtii
GCCGATTTTTTGCTTTGAGTTGCGAGCTAAAATTCGGGTTACGAGCCAGCTTCAGATACCCCACCGCTAGTTGGCGCAGCGAACGTCACAGTGAACGCCACAACATCAGCCCAGCATCACGTGTCTCACTCGTTCACATACGAGTAATTTGAGTTACGAGCTCCGTCACGGAACGAATTAAACTCGTAAGTCAAGGCCCCACTGTATTCCCAATCGGCTTCCATTCTTCCCGGTGCCACCTTCCCAACAGTCCTCTCTGGTCATCCCCTTTCTCACTTATCCACTTGGCCAACCAATGGCTGTTAGGCACCGACTGTGCCAGGCACAGAGGACCAGGGCTGTGGCAGTGCCCGAGCAGGCGGAGTCTGCAGAGAGCTGGGGTCTGGAGCGGGAGAGCCTTGGAAATGGGCAGTCACACGTCAAGGTGGGAAGCCTTTCAGCAGAGACAAGGCGGGTGGCCGTGGGACCGGAGGTGGTCCAGGGTTAGACCTCAGGTAGAACTCTCAGCTCTAGTTGTTGGAGTTTCGGGAGAGGAGCCCAGAGCCCCCCGAGTTCCTGGAATAAGCTGTCCAAAGGCAGCAGAGTGGTTCCGAGCACGGAGCAGGGAGCCGGACCCAGCCCCGGTGCACACCCTCGTGCTCCCACACGCTAGCGGGGTGCCTGGACAGCTACTGAACCTCGCGGTGGCTTTCCTCATCTGTAAAACGGACAGCGGTCCCTGTCTCATAGCGTATCGAGAGGATTAATCGAGTCAATACTTGTCAAGTGCTTACCTGTGGTCGGCAAACTGCGGCTCGCGAGCCACATGCGGCTCTTTGGCCCCTTGAGTGTGGCTCTTCCTAAGCCTTAGGAGTACCCTAATTAAGTTAATAACAATGTACCTACCTATATAGTTTAAGTTTAAAAAATTTGGCTCTCAAAAGAAATTTCAATCGTTGTACTGTTGATATTTGGCTCTGTTGACTAATGAGTTTGCCGACCACAGGTTTAGACCAACAGGGCACATATATACGTGTTGATTAAGTTCGTGAAGCCCAGAGCAGCCTCACAGGAGAAGGCAAAAGGGAAAGAGCCAGGGAGGCAAAGGCAGGGGGTACGCAGAGCAGTGGCTTCACCCAAAGAAACGGGCCCCACTTCCACAGGGGCTCCCTGAGGACCCGTGAGACAGGCCTGAGCACCTTCTAATAAGCAGTTTGGAGGCCTCACTGTGACCCATGACCCGGTATCATCGTGTGTGGCAGGTGCTCCCTGGTGAAACCCAGGAGGTCTGAACAGGGCAGGGTGCTTATGGCAAGAGCAACAGATTGATTGAAACATCTGCTGTGACCCTGTTCAGATTTCCTCCCTGTGCACATGCAGAAGGATCTGGGTGAGCACGCAGGTGCCCAAGAGGGAGGCGTGCACTGCACGCGTGTACGTGTACCCAGGGGCCACTGCCATGGCCGGAGCATTCGGCCCTCTTGGCCACTGGGTGGGTTCAAGGTATATGTTCAAGGCAACGAAAACATGCACTTGTCCCAACCAAATCCTGGAGCTTGCTTTTTGGGAAAATCACACTTTCTACTCAAGACTCTCTATCTTTTTATTTATTTATTTATTTATTTATTTATTTATTATTTTAAAAAATTTTTGTTAATCCTCTCCCAAGGATATTTAGTAGAGGGGAGAATAGGGGAGAGAGAGAAACATCGATGTAAGAGAGGCACATCAATTGGTTGCCTCCTGCATGAGTCCTGAATGGGCTGGGGATCGAACCTGCAACTGAGGTACGTGCTCTTGACCGGATATCGAACCCCTGACCTTTTGGTGTGCAAGCCTACGCTCTAACCCAGTGGTTCTCAACCTTCTGGCCCTTTAAATACAGTTCCTCATGTTGTGACCCAACCATAAAATTATTTTCGTTGCTACTTCATAACTGTCATGTTGCTACTGTTATGAATCGTAATGTAAATATCTGATATGCAGGATGGTCTTAGGTGACCCCTGTGAAAGGGTCGTTTGACCGCCAAAGGGGTTGCGACCCACAGGTTGAGATCCGTTGCTCTAACCTCTTAGCCACACCAGCCAGGCTACCTCTTTTTACTAAGCTAAGACATCTAGCCAGGCCACCGACTTTTGTAATTTCTCACCCTGTATGAACGTGCCAGCAGCCCGTTCCGGCTGAGTCAGCTCCCCGTGGTTGTGCAGTGTGGGAAAGTGGAGGTCAGACGGACCGTCATTTCACAGGTTTCTCTTTGAGGGTTATTTTCACAGCCCATGGCCCCAGTTTCTACACCCTTCGCTTCAAAGATCTGAGTTCAGATGAGACTCCAGAGGACAAACTTACATTACAGGACAAGGGCGCTGTTTAACGTCAGGCTTGTTCACACTCCTCCCGTGACGCGGAAGGGAGCGAGCCGGGCTCTCCCTCGGGGCTCGGTTCTGCACTTGTCACAGCAGCTCCATGAGCGTGAGCGAGGTTCAGGGTGGAGGAAACTCCCCGGGGGCTGCGCGGGCGGGCGAGCGCCACTTCCTGAGCGACCCTGAGCGCTTCTTGCTGATTACGGAGGAGGCGGACGTGAGACGGTGTCTGGCAATTCCTTAGTTCAAAAGCAAAGGGCAGATCAGGCGGAGCCCCATTTCAGTGGCATAAATGGAGGAGGGATGAATGGAATCGAATGTATCAGTACTGAACAGGGCACATGTACTCACTTTCTACCCTCCAAAGGTGAACTCCGTTCAAGCAACATTTTACTGGTTTTCCCAATGTTTACGCATTCAGTGTTCTCAGTTCACCACCAGCCCCGCTCCTGGGCCCGCCCCCTGAGCCCAGCTCCCCCGCCCCCCACTGTCCTCCCCAGCCTAATGCCAGCCGCTCTCTCTGTCCCAGACGGTCTGCCCTTCTCCCTGGCCCAGTGCTGGCCACCTGCCCCATCTGGGCCAGCACCCCTCCCTCGAGCCCTTTCTCCCTGGCCGTGTGGAGTCCTCAGATGTGGGCAAGAGGTGGAGTGAGGCTTCCTTCCCACAACCAGCGCCGTCCGTCCCTGACCGCTGTTCTCCCCGACCCCGCCTGACACCGCCTGACCACACCTGACCCCACCACCGTTCCCTCAGAGGAACTTCCTGAAGTGCTCAGAGGACAACCCGCTCTTTGCCGGCATCGACTGCGAGGTTTTCGAGTCGCGCTTCCCCACGACCATGGCCTTGTCTGTGCTGGTGACCATTGAAATGTGCAACGCCCTCAACAGGTGAGCTGGGCAGAGGGGCCCGGAGCTGGGGGTGAGGGCATGGCGGCTGAGGCTTCAGACTAGGGGGCTGAGGGTCAGGTGGGGCCCAGGATTGGGGTCACAGGTGTCCAGGATTGTAGTATGAGGGCTCGGGGGCCCAGGATTGGGGTCTGGGAGTCAGAGGGATCTAAAGAGAGTTCTACGAGTCAATGGGGCCACAATGGGAACCCAGAGGACAAAGAAGGCCAAGATTGGGGTCTGAAGAAATAGAGGGGCCAGGATTGGGTTTGAGGGACAGAAAGGGGGTCCAGGCCCCCGTGGGCTGAGAGGGCAGCAGTGACACACCCCTTTCAGGTGCACTGACCTCCCAGAAGTGCTCCGTCCTCAGACCCGATTAGGGACATGCTGAGGCTCAGGCCACCCCTCACCTCCACACGGGGGTGGATGGGCCCACGGCAGGGCTGCCTGCATCCTGGCCCAAGGTGAGCGCCCTGTGCCCTTGGCAGCGTCTCAGAGAACCAGTCGCTGCTGCGGATGCCACCCTGGCTGAACCCCTGGCTGCTGGCAGCTGTGATCATGTCCATGGCCCTGCACTTCCTCATCCTGCTCGTGCCGCCCCTGCCTGTGAGTGGGGTGCCCCCCCTACGCCCTTCTGCAGCTCAGAGGTTCACCGCACGGGGCCTGTGCTCAGCCCATGACAAGCCACCGTCCTCCAGATAGGTCCCCACATTGTCAGCCCCCAGACTTGGGGAACAGAAGGGGTGGGGGTCCCCCAAGGGAGGGGCAGGAGGACAGACTACGCTCTTCCCTGGTGCGGAATCCCTCCCACTGCCCAACGGGACCAGGGGGATTGGTCCTGGGGTGAGGCTGGGAGGGCACTTGTAGCAGAGAAAGTGGGTGCACAGGGATCTGGGGTGGGGCCTCGGGGGGAGTCCTGGACGTCCTCAGGGAGAGTCCCCTGCGGCCTGGGGGATGAGCCGGTGGCCTGCGGGGCATGGGACAGCCCTTCCTTTAACCAGCCTCCCCCACAGCTCATTTTCCAGGTGACCCCACTGAGTGGACGCCAGTGGGGGGTGGTGCTCCAGATCTCTCTGCCCGTCATCCTGCTTGATGAGGCCCTCAAGTACCTGTCCCGGCACCACGGTGAGTGGGAGCCCTAGCCCCCCCCTCCTGCCCGCCTCTGCCATCCGGCTGCTGCGAGCGGTGCCAGCATCAGCCTCTGTGGCTGTGGGGGACGTGAGGGGCTCTGGTGGCTGGGCCCAAGGTGTCTGCAGGGGTAGGGACCCTGGGATCCCGTGGGGGCGCCGCTCAGGGCCACGCTGCCTCTCGCTCACCTGCCTGCCACCAGCCCTGCACGGCCAGGCTCGCTGGGTCCTCCCAGGCCTGGCCTCTGACTTCTCTGGACGTGGCCTGTCGTTATCTCGGGACAGTCTCCTCAGGACAGTCTCCCAGGCCTCAGTGGGCAGCGCCGACCCACCAGCCCCCAGACCACACCGGGTTGGCCTCTTTGGTGTCACCTTGTGGGCGGGGAGAGGGGTGGTTCTCTGTTTCTGAATTCACAGCTCTAGGTCCGCCTTAACCTAGGAATCGAGGGCAGGGGTTGGGGTGGGGGCAGCGCGTAGAGGAGTGGCCTGGGGCATGGCGCCCAGCGGCCGGCTTCTGCCTGAGGGCCTCAGAGGGGGTGGTTCTGCCCTGCGGCATCGCCTCAGGAGAGGGAGGACGCAGAGGCGAGAAATTCCTGGTTCCAGGGACCTGGAGCCAAGGAGGTAGCACCATGGCCAGGCTGCTGGGAGCCAGGGTTCGACCCGCAGTGGCAGTGGCGAGGCCTGGCTGGGAGCTGGGTCCCTGAGGCCATCTCAGCAGGAATGTGTCCCGGCCCCAGGGGAGGGAGCCTGGAGGGCTAGAAATAGAGCCTGTGCTGTCACTTCACTGGGGGAAGGCATGCGATCCCGCATCTCCCCCCCATCTCCCACGCCAGCCAGCCCTCCTGGGTGCTGCAAATACTTTATTTTATTAGAAAGGCTGAAAAAAGTTGTCCTTCTCTCTCTGGCGAAGCTGGCCCACCACAGATCTGTCCAGAGGGGGGCCTGGCATGTGGGAGGTGGGGGAGCCCAGGAGGGTGGAGGTGGGTGCTCAGACAAAGCAAGGCCTATTGGAGCCCACGGGTGGGTAGGGGCAGCCCATGTCTGGGGGAGGGGGAGCCGTACAAGGCATTCTGCGTGGATACTCCTGGGGAGGTGCAGGTAGGGAAATGGGTCTGTGGCCTAAAACCCCATCCACGGGAGCACAGGGTGGTCTAACCAGGAAATCCTCTGCCAACCTTGACCACACTGACTCACCTGCGAAGCCACGCCTCCTGGGCATGTGGCTGACTCGGGCAGCTTCTCCGTCTCCCTCAAGAGCCTTCCCCAAGTGGCCACAACTGCCAAGGGGTTCGGCTCATTTTCTTGACAAAACTTAAAGGTGAGAAAATGTCTCGGCCAATGGGGAAAGCCGGAGTCGTGGGCACTGCCCAGCTCGGGCCGTTGGCGTGAAGGACTCTGGGCCCAGGCGCAGGGAGCGGGGCCCTGGCCGATGGGACAGGTGGGGCAGAACGGGGCCTGGAGGAGGGCGGGGTGAGCAGGGCGGGCGTCCCTCGTGGGGCTGGAGCTTGGAGTGCAGGGCAGAGAGGTGAGGCCAGAGGTGAGACAAGGCCTCAAATGCCAAGGTGAGGACCCCGGACATTATCCTCAGGGCCATGGGAGCCACAGAGGGTGGACGCATGTGAGGGATGGGTGAGCATGGAGGATGGACAGACAGATGGGTGACACTGAAGGCAGGAGGCTGGTCAGGGGAGAAGGCCCAGGCCCAGAGCTAGTCCCAGGCAACCACTCCTCATCCACCATTAACCTGAGATGCTGACCATGGTCCCAGAGAGGTTTGGCTTTAAAAGGTGGTGCCCTGCTGTCGCTGGAGCCCAGACAGCTCGCTCTCCTTGTGCGGCTGCAGTCCCTGGGGCCTCCTCAAGCCGACGGGGCGGGGGTGAGAGAGGGGACCCTGTTACGTTCCCAAGCCAGTCTGGTGGCCTTTTAGGGAAGTTTTGCTGAGGCCCGATGCTCATGGCCTCAGTGTGGTTTATGGGGTGTGTCCTGGGGAGAATTGTGGATCCCGGGTCAACACCAGGGGTTGGGGGGGGCCTCCTGCCCCACCCACTGGCTCTCCCAGGTGTGGCTGAGCAGCTGTCAGGCAGAGGCCCGCAGGCTGAGCTGAGGGGAGGGGAAGCCTGGAGAGGCCGAGAGGGTCCGACCTAGGAGGGCCCAGCAGCCTGGCCTTTACTCTGAGGGCGGTGGGGAACCCCAAGGGGCTGATGGGCTGGATCTGAGGTGTGATGCCAGGGGTGGGAGGGTGATGGTGAGGTAAGATGGCAGCTGAAGGCAGGCTGAGGAGCCTTGCACGAGAGAGAGAGAGAGAGAGAGAGAGAGAGAGAGAGAGAGGAGCTGGTGGGATGTGGGTGGGGAAATCAGCAGGCTTGGGTTTGTGAGCTAGGGAGGGGTCAAGGCCGCATGGTGTCTGGCTGTCATGATGCTGGACTGTGGTTCTTAACATTAAAA
>NW_005360846.1:571833-579486 GCF_000412655.1 Myotis brandtii
GGGGGAGGAGTGGGGCGGGGGCTGGGGGCTGACGGAACACGTGGTGTGCAGGAGCCGGGGCATCCGGGGGAGCCTGGGCTGCAGCTCAGGAGATGCAGGGTCCGGGGGCCGCTGAGTGGGGTTGTATGGGAGAAACGCGGGGTGGAAAGGCAGAAGGAACCAGCCTGGATGTGTGCTCTCAACACACAGCCTAACACACTCTCCGGTTTGTCTTCCAGAAGAAAAGGACCGGAAGTGAGCGCAGGGGCAGAGCGGACTCTCCAGCGTGTACCTCATCCTGATGGTGCCCAGCATCCGCCCTCTCCCGCCTGCCACCACGCCGGCCAGCCACTCGCCCACCGAGCCCTCCCGACTGAGGCTGGATGGGCCCCGGTCCTGTCCCCACGGCCGTCGTCCCCTCTTTGTCTGCCTGGGGGCCCTACTGCATGTCTCCGGGACGCTCCTGGGACGTTTGTCCCCGAAGCTCTGGCCCAGGAGGGGCCTGCCCAGAAGCCAGAGCTGGTGGCCAATCCTGAGACGCAGAGCCCTGCACCCCCAAATCCACGAGCACCTTCCGGAGCCCGCGCCCCCTTGCTTGGAGGCTGGGCTTTCCTCGGTGCCAGGCCTTTCTACCGAAAGAGGACTCCTTCGGGCCCCGCCCTCTAGCTGTGACCTCTCACTTAGTGCCTGGGCTGGGAGCTGGTCAGCTGGGGGTGCGAGGGGGGACATCTGGGCCCAGCTGTGCACAGCCAGGGCAGGCCACCCCCACACACTCTGCTCTGCTTCCACAGAGTCGGCTCCTGAGGGCTTGGGCCTCTTTCTGTTTATGTGCGCAGGGAGCCGAAGGGTCAGAGAGACAGGAGTGGGGGGAGGAGGCTAGGCCAGGACCCTCTCCCGGGAGACAGCCAGCCTGCCTGCCTCTGCTCCGCTCACTCCTGGACTCAGGTTCTCGGTCCTAAGCCGACAACACACGTGTCCTCTCGGTGCCGCCTTGTCTACCCAGCAGGGGCCGGGCCTGCCCTCTGTGTGCCTGGCAGCTGAGACCTCAGCTCTCCTGCGTCCCTGACAGCCATGCCCTTCCACCCAGTCCCACGCCTGCCCATCTCGTGGTCCGCACGGCTGGGTGACCCTGAGTCCCTGGGCTCTTGGCCTCACTCTTGGCCCCCAACCCCACACACCCGTGAGCTGAAAGGATGTCGCTCAGAATGGCCAGCTGGCAAGGCACTTCTCTCCCTCCGGCAAGATCCGTGTGGATCCTGTTGGCGGTAGGGAGAGCCTTTGATGGACAGAATGTTCTTGTAACCCAGCTTTTGCCCCTTTGGCAAGAATTAGTTGTAGAAGAAAGCCCTGAGTAAATGACTGTGTCCTCTCCCTACCGAGTGTACAAAGTGATTATTTATATGCAAATCAAGACTCACATTCCTGTCCTGTCCTGCCCTTCCCCCCCCCATCCAAGCTCCTCGGCCTGCCTTGCGACTAGTGGGCTCCAGGTTCTATGGCACCAGGTTCTATGGCACCTCCCCCACCCCTCCCCTCGCTCACAGGTTCTGGAGGGGCTGAGAGATGCGGAGCTGGACTGGGGGTGTGGGGGTGTGGGGGTGATCTTGGAGGAGGCAGGACCTTGCCCACCTGCTGACGTGCAGTTTGGTGAAATAAAGGTTGAGTGCCTGGGACATGGGAGGACGTCGGTGTCTGTGTTCCCGGAAAGTGGTCCCACCATCTGCCCTCGTCTACCTGGGGTCCCCCACCCCAGAGAGCTCCTCGAAGGTCCGAGGCGCCCCGTCGCCAGCCAGGGATCCTTGTCTTCTTCTGAAACCAGGCCCAGGGGAGGCCCGGACTTCCCGAGCCTGCTCCTCCCAGGGATCGCACTTGACCGTTTGTGCTCGTGTTCAAAGCCCTTTAAAGCAGTGGTTCTCAGCCTTCCTAATGCCGCGACCCTTTAATACAGTTCCTCATGTTGTGGCGACCCCCAATTTCATTGTGACAAATTGAACATAATTAAAGCATAGTGATTAACCACAAAAACAATATGTAATTATATGTGTGTTTTCCGATGGTCTTAGGTCCGCGACCCCTGTGAAAGGGTCGTTCGACCCCCAAAGGGGTCGCGACCCACAGGTTGAGAACCGCTGCTTTACACACAGGACAACTCACACGTCACCAGGAGGAGCCTGAGGCTGGGAGGGGTTCAGAACTTGCCTGGGGCAGGGCTGGGCCTGGAGCCTTGGCTGCTCTGTGGGTCTGTGACGCCCTGAGTTTTCTCTCGCTCGGTTTCCTTCCCCTCCTGGAGCCCGGATGCCATCCGCTTCTGGCCCTTCTGAGCCCAGCCCCCATGTGCCTCCCAGGCCTCCTCCGCTCAGAGTCTGGAGCCTCAGCTCGTGCTGCTGGAGGCCCCCTCCTGGCTCCCCGGGGGCCTGCCCCGGAGCAGGGTCTCTGGGAAGCAAATCGCCTGTTCCCCCATCCCCGGTGACCCCCTGGGGGGAAGACTCACTAGCGAAGGTTCCAGATCTTTTCAGCTGCCCTGGGAAGGGGAAGCAGTGCTGCCCACGGGGCCCGAGGCAGGACTGACCACATAATGTGCTGGGCTCAGTGCCAAATGAAAATGTGGTGCCCCTTGCTCAAAGATTAAGAATTTCATAACTGGCCAAACCGATTTGGCTCAGTGGATAGAGCGTCGGCATGTGGACTGAAGGGTCCTGGGTTCGATTCCGGTCAAGGGCATGTACCTTGGTTGTGGGCACATGCCCAGTGGGGGGCGTGCAGGAGGCAGCTGATGGATCTTTCTCTCTCATCGATGTTTCTAACTCTCTATCCCTCTCCCTTCCTTTCTGTAAAAAACCAATAAAATATATATTAAAAAACAACAAAAAAAAAGAATTTCACAACTGACAGCAACACAGTGAACCCGGCGCAGGCCCTTCTGAACACCGGGTCCCAGAGGCCACACGTCCATGCAGCCAGCTGTGACCGCAGGAGCCAGGCCCGCCCCCGCGAGCGCCCAGGGATTAGTTGGCGGGAGGGCAGAAGGGCCATCCAGCCCTCTCAGACCACAAAAACCTTTCCATCCTCCTCATCTGCAGGGTCCTCAACCAGCTCCATGCGACGGGCCAGGCAGGGTCAGGGTGCACCTTACAGACAAGGAGCCGAGGCCCCCAGAGAGCCTGACACCTGGCCGGCTGCACGGAGGCCGACAGGCAGGGCTTGGAGATAAGATGAGCCCGAGGCTTCTGGCCGCCGCGGGGCTCAGGGCCAGGCCAGCATGAGTCTGGCCTTGTCCAGCCACAGCATAGAGCCCGACCGGCCAAGATGGAGCAGCCAAGGTAAACAGAGGTTCCCCACCTCACCGCCGCTCGCCAGGGGCAGGAGGGAATTCCAGGGCAAGCCCGGCACGCTTCCCGCGGGCTCAGAGGTGCAGCTGCCAAAACGCTCATGGCCTCCCCTTACCCCCTTCAGCCACCAGGACTTGGTGCTCCCCATGTCCCACGCTGCACCCCTCACAGGGTAGGAGGGACCCCAGTTGGGACTGCACTGGGAGAAATGAAGGGACAAAAACAGAAAACGAAGACCGATGCCCATACAAGACCCAAATGCAGGTGACCTAGCAGCTGTATTCATCGTAGCCCCAAACCGGAAACAGCCCAGATGTCCATCAGCAGGGGAAGGACAGACAGACAGCAGTGTGTCCGAACCATGGGATATGCAGCAATAAAAAGGAACATGCCCATATATGCAGCGGCACGGATGGCGCTGAAAACCCTGGTGCTGAGTAAGAGAAGCCAGACACCCAGAGAGCGGATCCTGTGCCCACCTCATGAGGTCCCAGAACAGGCAGAGCGCGTCTGTAGCGAGCAAGCAGATCGCTGGGGCTGAGGCTGGAGAGGGGCTGGCGGGGCAGAGGGAACATCTAGGGAGACGGGTGGGGGGACACATGCATTTGTCAAAACTCATGGGCCTGAGCCTGAAATGTGCACTTTTAAATCCCATGTGAAGTAGCCCTCGATGTAGTTTGATTTGGAAGAAAAAACAAGAGGAGCCAGAGGAGGTGGGGGAGGCACGCAGCTGCCATGTGGGTGCAGGGGAGTTGGCATCCTCGGTAAATGGGGAGGCCACCACCTCCCAAGGGAGCTCAGTGTTTGAGGGGCAGTGAGGAACCCCACATCCAGGGGCAAGAAGAGGCTGGGGACCAAGAGGAAATAGCCCAAGATGGAGGAGCATTACGGGGTGGGGTGGGGTGCGGGGGGGGGTGATGCCTCAGATACTTAGGGGGAGAGGCTTCAGCCAGTCCTGATCATAGTGGAGCATAAAGGAAGCCAGAGAAGCAGTACAAGGTCTGAGCAATGGGGAGAAGTCACCCTTGGGGACCCCCGCTGCAGCCACACCACAGCTGCCCACTCCCCCACCGCCCCTTGGCAGTCTCTGTTAGGCCGGCTCAGGGCCCTGCTCCGGCCGGCACCTGAGGGGCTGTGGCATTGGGTGGCTCCCAGGTGGGGTGGGGGGTTGGACTGAACTCTGCGGGCAGAGGTGTGGCCCCTGCAGCCGTGGAACTATCAAAGGCTAAGGAGACCCATTGGAGCCTGTGCTGACCCCCTGAAGGCCCGGGCCGGCCTCCAGGATGGGCACACGGCCCCGTCCACGCTCCGCAGGGCCGCTAAATTTAGCCAGGCAGGGGAGGCTGTCCTGGGGCCGAGTGCTTGGCAGCACAGCCTTGTCTCCCTACAAGGCCTGGCCGGTGCCCAAGCTGGACACCCGGCCTTTGGGCTTATAAGGCTGGTCTGGAGACACCCAAGTGCTGGAGTCTGGGGTGGGCTCTGGGCCAAGCTCTCAGACTTTGGGGAGCCTCCTTCCTGGCGACCAGCAGACATGGGAGCTACTTGCTGCATGATCTTGGGCAAGGCACTCAACTTGCGAGCCTCAGTTTCCTTGTCTGTAAAATGAGGATTCGAGTGCCTGCCTCCCAGGGCTGATTTTAAAACACCTACTGATGGCGAAGGAACCGTGTCCCTATAAACTCCAACCCCTGCCCTGCCACCTCCGTTCCCCATGCCTAGAATAGCACAGGTGTCTGTCCTTGGGAGGCTGGGGCCGGGAGCAGAAAGCACAGGCCTCAGACAGAAAGGTCTATCTGAGAACCAGTGAAAAGAGACATTGACCTCACCAGTGACTCTTGGGACTTAGTAGCAAAAACTTTAATGTGTCCCCAGCTGGGTTGCTCAGTGGTTATAGCGTCAGCCTGCAGACTGAAGGGTCTCGGGTTCCATTCCGGTCAAAGGCAGACAATTAAGTTGCGGCTCAATCAGGGTGGGTGTGGGAGGCAACCAATCGATGTGTCTCTCTCACATCGATGTTTCTCTCTCTGTGTCTCTACCTCTCCCTTCCACGCTCTCTAAAAATCAAGAAAAATATATCCTTGGGTGAGGATTAACAACAACAAAAATTTAAAAATATATTAAATTTTTTTTGAAAAGAAAATTAATTTGGGGAGAGAAAAGTTATTGCTTTTATTTCTTTTTCTTTTGGGCATTCTTTGGATGTGGTAACATCCCAGGTGAGACAGTCCTCCTTACCGGTCTGCTGTGGTTTTTTGTTAATCCTCACCTGAGGATATTTTCCTTTGATTTTAAGAGAGAGTGGAGGGGAGGGGGAGAGACAGAGAGAGAGACACACATTGATTGTTTGCCTCCCACGCACACCTCAACCAGGACTGAGATGGAGCCTGCAACCAGGATACGTGCCCTTGAACAGAATCGAACCCAGGACCCTTCAGTCCACAGGCCGATGCTCTATCCACTGAGCCAAACCGGCTAGGGCCTTGCCAATCTGTTTTCTGAGTGTCAGGGTCAGAACTGAGGCCATAACAGCAGCATATGTGTGTACCCCAAGCAAATATGTCTGAGTGGCTGAGGGGACCCACTGGAGCCTGTGCCCACCCCCCTTAAAGGCCTGGGCTGGCCTCCAGGAAGGGCGCAGGCCCCTCCACACTCCACGGAGTGAAATTTTAGCCAGGCAGGGGAGGCCATCAGTCCATTTGTCCATCTGCCCATCAGCAAGCCTGGATCCTTGGAGGAGAAGGAGGAGGGGAGGGGGAGGAGGGAAGAGGAGGAGGAGGAGGCGGCGGCCATGGTAATGGTATGAAAGGGACAGGCACCGATTGGAGAATGACTGCCTGACTTCCCTCCCTCTCCCCCTCTCCTTTGCCCAGTCCCCCCTTATTTAGCACCTGCTACCCTCCTGAGTGTGGTGCGCCAGTGGGGATGTGAGTGGAGTGGACACAGATGGCTTAGACACAGTGTCAGCATCCTCCCCACTCCCCATCGCAAGCAGTTCTCGTCCTGAGCCTGCTCTTCCCAGTGCCACAGGGTCAGCTGGGAAGGCGACAGGCCCTTTTGTCTGGGGTCAAGACGGGGCCAAGGGGATGCTACCGCCACAGCTCTGGCTCCCAGCATCTCTGGATTTTTTCTTAGAAAAGCCCAGGATGTGGTTCTCGCTGGCCCCCTTGGAGATGGCGTCCGACAGACTGTTGAGCTTGAGACTGGCAGAAACTCTGTGTGGGGTGAGGCTGATCTGTTTGACAGGGGGACTGGCCTGGGGTGCGGGATGAGGCCCCTTGCCGTCCAGAAAGTGGCTCTGCTCAGACAAGCAGCTGGGGTTCCCAGCCCGGGCCTGGCTCCTTGCCCAGAGCAATTTCCTGGCTCAAGGCCTGCCAGGAAGACGACTCCTATCAGCCTTCAGGCTGAGGCAGCTCGGACTTGGGGGACACAGTGGCTCTGAGGACACCCAGCCTCACCTCCCAGCTTCCATGGAGGGAGCCCTGGGGACATTCAAGGACAGGCAGCCGGACTGCAGGCCAGGGAGGCTTTCTTGCTTCCAGCTGGGTCCTTCAGTCCAGCCCGGGGGAGCCTGGGCAAGTCATTTGTCCTCTCTGAGCTCCTCTTTGCTTCTATTTCTTAAAATTTATATTTATTAACTTTAGAGAGAGAGGAAGATCAATGTTGCTTCACTCATTTATGCATCATGGGCCCTGGCAGGGAACTGAACAGCAACACTTCGGTGCCCCGGTGATGCCCAACCAACCGAGCCACACGGGCCAGGGCAGCTCCACGTTCTTTATCTGCAACAGGAGGTGGGGGTTGAGGAAGGCCTCCAGTTCTAAGGGCTCCGAGAGCTAACGGGGACCCCCCCCATCCCCATCCTGGGGGCCCCTGCCTTCGGGGCCTGCATGGGGGTTAAAGGCAGGAGCCGAAGAGGGGCTGCACCCCAAGCTCAATAGTGGCCTCGAGCTCTCTGAACTCAGTGTTATCAGGACACGTCCCCCCTGGGAAATCCCATTGTGGTCCCCATTTCTCAGATAAGGAAGCAGGCTCAGAGAGGACAGGAAAGCCCCCCCTCAACTCCCCCTTCCCTCCCAGGCAGCAAATGGCAGGGCCAGGGACGGTCACCGAGCCCGTCTGATGCCAGGCTTTCTCGCTGGGTCTCGGGGTGCCATGGCGATGTGCACCAGATGTGACCCTGGCCTGGCCCCTGCTCCCTCTGCTCATCCGGGAGGTGGAGGTGTGGCTGGAACCGGACAGACGGTGGGTGGGCGAGGTCAGGGGTGGGGGTGCCAGGCCTCACGCTGAGGGTGCCTGGGCCAGGCCGGGCTGGGACGCAGGGACGGTGGATGGGCGGTGGATGGGC
>NW_005360846.1:579796-579998 GCF_000412655.1 Myotis brandtii
TTTGGGAATTTATTTGTCCACAGGCTCGGCTGTCCCTCAGTCCATTGCCTGCCAGGGACCCAAAGCTGCTCTGGGCACCCCAGGTCCTCCCTCCCCACCCAGGCGCCTGCAGCTGACCTCTGACTCCTGACCTCTGGCCCCACCTGCCCGCCCTGAGCTGCCCTGGGTCAGGGGACCTGGTGGTCTCGCACCCAGAGGGCGA
>NW_005360846.1:580170-598964 GCF_000412655.1 Myotis brandtii
GCGGCGGCTGCAGGATGAGCTGGCCGCCTTCTTCTTCGAGTACGACACCCCCCGCATGGTGCTCGTGCGCAACAAGAAGGTGGGCATCATCTTCCGGCTGATCCAGCTCGTGGTTCTGGTCTACGTGATCGGGTGAGTCGGGGCCCCTCCCTGCAGCCCTCTGATGCCAGGCCTGCCCTCTCGGCTCCGGGATGCCCCCCCCCCCCGCCGGGACCCCAAGGAGCCCCTCTTTCTTGCCACTGGTTGTCGTCCTTCTGGACAAACCCTGGGGCTGGTGAGAAAGAGTGGGAGCCAGTAGCCCCCTGGCGAGATGGAGACTCCGAGGCACAGAGGGGAGCCCCGTCCTGGGTCACCTGGGCAACCAGGGCAAACCCGCCGGTTCTGTGGGACAGACTCGCCAGGACCGGCTCCCTGAAGCGGTGAGTGGCTTCGGGGGTCAGGGCCCGTGAGCTGCAGCCAGGGCCCCTCTACCTCTGACCCCACAGCCGAGCCAGGCCGTCCAGGTCCTGAGGCAGAGCCCCTCCCCACCCGACAGGCCCAGCTCCCACGCCCTGCATAATGAGAGGCACCCTGGGGTATTTGAGAACACCTGGGCCTTCATGGGGGCATATCAGGCAAAGGTTGGAGGTCATCCTGGCCCCAGGGATGACAGCTCCTCTCTGGGCCTCCTGGGCCTGTCCCATGTCCCAGGAGTTCAGGGACGGAAGCCAGGGGAGCCTCCCCTGCAGCCTGGATGTTCCAGGGACCGTGCATGGCCGTCTTCCCGAAATCAGTCTGGCTGCCCTGGGAGCCAAGGCCGGCCTGGCAGGGGCTTGCACACGCGTGTGCTTGTATGAACACACGTGTGTGTGGTGTGTGGATGCATGTGTCGTACCCAGAGCTCTGTGTGGGTACGTGTGCCCTCATGTGTCAGTGTGTGCCCAATGGGTGTGGCTGATGGGTGTGCCCCTGGGGCTGGATGCCCACCTGTGCATGCCCTGTGGCTGAGGTGGCTGGGTGCCTGGTGCATGTGCCCCTGATTGGGGGGAGGGGGGTGCATCATGTCCACTCACAGCAGAGGGCTCCTAGGGGAGCTCAGCCCCTGCTGGGGAGTCTGGGGGCACCTGGCAGCCTCGGCCTGATTGCTATGTGATCCTGAGGGCCCTGCCCCTCTGGTCTCCGTGTCCCCATTTTTGCTGTGGGACCAAACCAGGACTGCTGCCTGGAGCCCAGGAAGCTTAAGAGTCCTGTTCCCCCAGGGCCTCTGGCATCCAACAGCCTTCCCTCTGCCCACCTGGACCCCAAGGCCTGAGAGCAGTCAAGGGCAGCCAGGGCTGGTGAAGGACCCCTTCCGGCTCCTCTCTCCTGTTCACAAACCAGCTTGACATCTGCAGTGTCGTTTGAGCTTGTGAGGGAAATCAAGGCTCAGAGAGGAGCAGTGGGGTTTCTGGTGACAGGAATTTATATTAGTTCACACAAACACTCATTTTTAGAGAGAGTGGAAGGGAAGGAGGGGGGAGAAAGAGAGAAAGGTGTGAGAGAGACACATCGATTGGTTGCCTCCTGCACACGACCTGACCCAGGCTGGATTCGGGCCTGCAACCCAGGTACATGCCCTTGACCAGGAATCAAACCTGGACCCTTCGGTCCGAGGGCCAACGCTCTAACCACTGAGCAACCAGTCAGGGCTGAAGACATTTCTCAGTGGGGTTTCTGGTGACAGGAATTTATATTAGTTCACACAGGCTCTCCTTCCCGGGAGTTCCCCGGGGCCCGGCTCTGCCTCTCCGTTCCCAGCTCACAAGGGCCCCTTTCTAACGGGGCACTGATGGTGTGCTGCCGGCACAAGACGGGCCTGAGCATCCACCCTCCAGGGAGGAAAGAGGTTGCTTGCCCACCCCTCACCCGGAGGCAGGGAGAATGCTGTCCTCCGTGGCCCTGTGGCTCCCTCTCTGCTCTAGGGCAGCACTGGGAGCAGCGCCAGGGCCCTCTGGTCGCGACTGTCCAGGGAAAGGGACAGTCCTCCCACACCCCCCACACCCCATCCCTGGTGCAGCATATGCCTCAAGCCACCGTTCAGTCCTGAACACAGACCTCCAGTGACGGGGACCTCACTACCTCCCTCCCCCACTCCACCCTCCTAAGACAGTCCACTCAGTTTCCAAATAGATGTGGCCTCCTCAGCCTCAGTGAGGCTCAGGGACACTGAGGGATTTAGCCTGGACCTCACAGCTAGAAAGTGGCCGACTCAGGGCATGAATCCGGCTCTGTGGCTCCAAAATCGGCCTTGATGTCCTGGAAGCGAAACCCACTCGGGGACGGGGACTGACCACCCAGGTCACAGCGCAGAGCCGGAAGGCAGGGTCCCTCCAGCACCGCTCAGCCCCACCCTCAAGTCTAGAAGTCAGCCTTCCACCCCTGCTTGGGCTGGGACTCCTGCTGTCTCTGGCGCCCTCGTCTGGCCACTGCCCACAGCTGCAGACGGAAACCAGCCTGGATTTGGTTTTACTCTCAGTCTTCAATTTCCCAACTGTCCCAGGGAGCTGGGGTGGGGAAAACCCCTTCTAAAGGCATGCACAGAAGTTCAACCATTTCTCTCTCCTGAGAAAGGATGGCCTTTCTTCAGTTACACACACACACACACACACACACACACACACACACACACCTCTTTCCAAGGCCCCTGTCCGTCAGTGTCTGGTCCTGAGGGTGTTGCAGGAGAAATGCCAGGCTCCCGGACACCAGCGACAGGGGCACAGCCCAGGTGGGGGATGGGCAGCCACAGAGACAGAACTGGACAGAGGGACATTGGGGGACAACCACTCGGATGAAGAGAGAGGCCCTGAGACTTAGAAACGGAGAGAGTTACGGAGACAGGCAGGGAGGCCGAGGTGCTGAGAAGCTGACCGGGTTCCGAGGAGGGGGGCTGAGGCTGTGTTCTCATCCGGGGCACTGTTCCAGGAAGCCCAGGGCAGGAGGAGGGAGCAGGTGGGCCTGAGGCCCTGATAGGCTATGCAAAGACTTTTTTTTGGCTCAAATTATGGTGGTTAATTCGTAGTGGCATTTCTCCTGGGCAGCAATGAGCTCTCCATAACTGGTGGTGTGCAGGCAGTGGGGCTGCCGTCCACGATCTAGCAGGCCCATAAAAGGGTGTGCTGAGACATGTCCCTGCCTGGGGTGTTCTGGTCAAGGGGGGAGAAAGATCTTTCTGGGGCACACAGGAGAGTCCAAGGGGACTTGTGAATGCTGCTTGGGGAGGGGAGCCTGGAAGGCTTCCTGGAGGAGGTGACACAGTGGTGGAACCAACCTTGAACGTTTCCTTAGGCCCCCCTGGGCCTCTTCTCACCTCAATCCTCACCCTGTCCCTGCGCACCCACATACAGCTCTTGAATCATGCTCTCCTAAGACCTCCAAATGGATCCTGGAGCACACCAACCAGGGATGAGAGCAGATACAAATTAATGCTGGGAGAAATGTATCTGAAGACATTTTTTTGTTGTTGTTAATCCTCACCCAAGGATATTTTTTCTATTGATTTTTAGAGAGAGTGGAAGGGAAGGAGGGGGGAGAAAGAAAGAAAGGTGTGAGAGAGACACATCGATTGGTTGCCTCCTGCACATGGCCTGATCCAGGCTGGAATCGGGCCTGCAATCCAGGTACATGCCCTTGACCAGGAATCAAACCTGGACCCTTCGGTCCGAGGGCCAACGCTCTAACCACTGAGCAACCAGCCAGGGCTGAAGACATTTCTGCAGCATCTTTTCCATGCCTGGTGCTGTGTCGGGCTTCATGGGACAGAGGTGGGGACAGGGTAGGCAGAGGGAGAACAAGGAGATGAGGATGAATTAGCCGGAACTCCTTTGGTTCCCAGACACAGAAACTGATCAAACTGTATTTATGTAACTGAAACACCGATGCAGGCTTCAGGCCTGCCTGGATCCTCCATGGAGGCCACAGGAGGAGCAAGCTCTACCTCTCTCATCCAGGAGACGAGGAGTTCAGGCTGGTCTCGTCTGGGCTCTCCAGTGAAGCTAGCCAGGACCTAGTTCCCTCTGCCCCCGGCTCTGCTCTCTCTAGCAGGCTTCATCCTCAGGCAGGCTTCATCCTCAGGCAGGCTTCATCCTCAGGCAGGCTCTCTGTCCTCGAGTGGCAAAATGGCCCCCAGCAACTCTGAGCTGACATCCCACCAGCTGAGCCTCCCCTGGGGCACAAGAACATTTCCTTCCCGGGAGTTCCAGCAGAAGTCCTGGGTCCATCGCTTCCTGGCCTAGGCTGGGTCATGAACCCAGCTCAGAACCAATCACTGTGGCCAAGGAGTGAATGCCCTGATTGGTGGAGCCCGGCTGTATGGCCGCCTTGTCCAAGCAGGGCTGTGGGGAAGCAGTGTGTGATCAAAGGCCCTGGGCCAGCAGGAAAGGAGCAAGGCAGCCCTGGCCAGTGTTGCTCAGTAGCTAGAGTGTCAGCCCGAGGACCGAAGGGTCTGGGGTTTGATTCCCAGTCAAGGGCACCTACCTCAGATGCAGGTTCGATGTCTGGCCCCAGTTGGGGTGTGATCAGGAGGCAGGAAGCAACCAATTGATGTTTCTCTTCTCTCTCTCTCTCTCTCTCTCTCTCTCTCTCTCTCCTCCCTTCTCCTACCTCCCTTTCATTCTCTCTAAAAAATTAATGGCAAAAATGTCCTCAGGTGAGGATTAAAAAATAATAATAATAAATAAAGGAACCAAGGGAGAGGAACTGGAGGAATGAGCGGGGCCACTGGCTCAGGCCTCTGAACCTGGGGCTGAGCAGCGTGGGCTTCCTCCTGCAGGCAGCTGTCTCTGAGGGGTGTCTAGCAGGGGAAGGCCTGGGGCAGGCAGGTGCTGGGGTGGGGGTGGAGGCCAGAGGCAGGACAGCCATGAAGAGGCAGCAGTGATGAGAGGCAGAAGCAGGGAGTATGGACGACAGAGGTCATCACTCTGGCGGGCCCCACACCAGGGTGGCCACACTCAGCTCCTGCCCCTCACTGCTCAGCTCCTGCCCCTCCCTGCTCAGCTCCTGCCCCTCACTGCCCAGCTCCTGCCCCTCACCGCTCAGCTTCTGCCCCTCACCGCTCAGCTCCTGCCCCTCACTGCTCAGCTCCTGCCCCTCACTGCTCAGCTCCTGCCCCTCACTGCTGCAGGGGGACATGTGCCCAGCACGGCCAGAGTTTCCGGCCAGAGTTTCCGACTTCTTAGGAGCTCTGGGAAACTGGAACTTACGGGTGAAAGGAACCTCTTTATTTCCGAGGTTGGAAACTCATTCAAACATTTAAAAACAAATCATTGGCGTGACTTGTCTGTAGACTGCGTGCTGACCAGCCTCTGAGCCCCAGCGTGGGCCCCAGCTCTGAACTCAGCCCCTTCCTGGCTCCGAGTCTGGCTTGCCCCCCCCCCCCAGTCTGCTCTGCCCCGTAGCTCGTGTGAGGCCTGGTCAGTTCCTGCCTGTGCCCCGGTGACCCCCTGCCCTCCCTGCCCCAAGGCAGAGCTGCCCCAGCATCCGCCCAGCTCCTCCCGGCTCCCACAACAAACCCCTCTGGCCCTTAGAGGAAAGCCGAGGGCGGCCAGGAGAGACCAGAGAATGGGCATGAAGGACAGGAAGGGCGGGAGGATGACGCCCGGGTTTTGGGCCCGGGGACGGGGCACCAGAGGAGCAAGTTCTGGGGACACACGAGGCATTCTAGTGGGTCCTGTTGGGTTTTTACTTTGAGATATAATTCACATGCGATCACATTCACCATTTTAAAATATACCATTTGGTGGGTTTTAGCATAATCACAAATTTGTGCAACCATCACCACTATCCAATTCCAGACATTTTCACTATTCAAAAATAACAAACAAACAAAAACCCCACCTTGTGCCCCTGAGCAATCACTCTCCCCTCCCCTCCCATGCCCCTTGCCAATCCCGGACATTTCACAGAAGTAAAGTCACACAACGTGTGGTCTTGTGTGCTGGCTTTTGTCACCTCGCACACCGTCTGTGAGGCTCGTCCAGGTCGCAGGTGTATTGGTGCTTCCTTCCCTTCTGTGGCTGAATAATACTCCACGGTGTGGATCCCCCACGTGTTGTTTATCCACTCGTTGGTTCAAGGACATCTGGGTTGTTTCTGCTTTTGTTCCTCATGAAGAATGTGGCTGTGAACATTCGTGGGCATGTTTTTGCATGGACGTACGTTGTCAGGATACCTATAAATGGAATCGCTGGGTCAAATGGAAATTCCATGTCTGACTTTTTGAGGAAAAGTTGACTTTTCCAAAGGGTCGGCTTAGGTTGGAGGAGCCTGTCGGGTGTCGGGGTGGGGCCGAGGGCAGAGGGGAGGAATGTGTGTCACCAAGCGGTGAGTGCAGACTTTTGGGTTGTTTTGTTCACTTCTGTATTTTTAGCGTCTAGGAAAGTGCTTGGCACATAGTAGGGCAGGGGTGGGGCACCTTTTTCCTGCTGAGGGCCATTTGGATATTTATATCATTCGTGGGCCATACAAAATTATCAACTTAAAAGTTAGCCTGCTACCATTGGGCAAACATTTAATTAGCTCACCCCTAGTGCCTTGGCAGGGCCAGACCAAATGATTTCGTGGGCCTTATACGGCCCGAGGGCCCGACGTTCCCCCTGTCATAGGGGTTGATAAATAAATATTTGTTGAATGACAAATGAATGCGTGGGATTGAATTTTGGGAGAGAGTAAAGAAGTGGAGGTAGGAACCCTGGCGCACAGTGGGTCTGTGATAGCTCGCACGGGATTCTGCCTGGACTGGGGATGGAGGCCAGGCCGATGGGGGCAGATGGACATTGAAAGAATTAGTGAAGGAAGAGTAGGGACAGTGAAAACAGGAGACTGACTTACTATGGGCCCAAAATTATCAACTTAAAAGTTAGCCTGCTACCATTGGGCAAACATTTAATTAGCTCACCCCTAGTGCCTTGGCAGGGCCAGACCAAATGATTTCGTGGGCCTTATACGGCCCGAGGGCCCGACGTTCCCCCTGTCATAGGGGTTGATAAATAAATATTTGTTGAATGACAAATGAATGCGTGGGATTGAATTTTGGGAGAGAGTAAAGAAGTGGAGGTAGGAACCCTGGCGCACAGTGGGTCTGTGATAGCTCGCACGGGATTCTGCCTGGACTGGGGATGGAGGCCAGGCCGATGGGGGCAGATGGACATTGAAAGAATTAGTGAAGGAAGAGTAGGGACAGTGAAAACAGGAGACTGACTTACTATGGGCCTATGCATGCTCATTCATTTAATGGGAACTCATGGGAATCCCCAATCACCTCCACTCTTTTCCTTCCAGGGGCCCAGCCCACTGCTCATGCGTGGCCGGGCCCTGCTTGTATTTGTGGAATGAACAGTCCTTGTGGGAGGTGTCACCACCTCCATTTTACTGAGAAAGCCAGGGCTCAGAGAGGCTTAGTCTCCAGCCAGAAGCCACACAGCGGTGAGTGGCAGTGCTGGTGCCCGGACCTCAGCCTCTAGGCCGTTCCAACATGTGGCCTCTTCCATGCGAGGCCACTGGAGAAGAGAGAGAGGGTTTTGCTGAGAATGAGATGGGTAGAAAGGGAAAGAGAATTTCTGGAAGGGGAGGGACTTCAAAAACGGCCGGTATTTGGGGGATTAGATGCCCATGGTGGCTTCCCAGAGTGGTGACAGCAAGGCTGGGTCAGGCTTTGGAGGAGTGGGCCTGGCACCATGGTCATTCTTTCACTAACCAGAACTGAGGCCAGAGATGCCAGATTTTATCTTTCCCATTGACCCCCAGGACTGACAGCCCCCGGGGCACAAAGTCAAGAGTGGCTGCACCGGCCCCAGCGTGCAGCCTCCTGGGCCTCTGCTTCCTCCCCCAACCCCCACACCTCTGGCTCCTGGCCACACCTGATGCCCAGCGGAGGGGCAGAGTCCCGGGCTGTGGCCCTGAGCCTGGGTCTCCCTCTGACCTGGGAGAGATGCTCCCCAGGCCTCCATTTTCTCATCTATATTGTGAGGGGTAGGTGTGGGGCAACGAGAGAAATGCTGCTGGACACTGGGGTCCGGGGTGCCCAGAGAGAGGCCAGTGACCTCCTCTGCAGCTTGGGCATGAAGCCAGAGGCCGTCCTGGAGGAAGCAACCTAAGGAGGGCAGGGCATAGGTGATGCCCACTCTCCCTGAGGCAGCAGGAAGCAGTGAGACAGGTTCAGGACCCAGAATTGGGGGCCTTTGTCATGTCTTACCTGTTGCCTCCTGGGACCTGCAGGGGGCAGCAGTGACCCAGCTTAGGCATGGGGTGGGGGTGGGGTGGCTTGGCTCCAGTGCCCGGCAGGGCGAGGGGCTTGCAGAAAGAGGAATGGACTATGGGAGGTGAGAGGAGGACATTGGTGGGCTGCCTTCCTGGGCCTGGATCAGGGAGCCAGCTCCTAGAGAGCTAACAGTGACTCTGGGGCTAAGAGGCCTGGAGAATTCCGTTACCAGGCACGGGAGAGGGGCTTTGAGCTCCGCTTGGACAGGTAGACTGAGGGTAGAGTGAGAGGTGAAGGGGGCACAAATATATCTGCCCCGTCAGAACTGCCCATAGGTGCACTCACAGATTTGCCCTGGGGATACGAAGCCACAAACTCTGGACACACACGCACAGTTACAGGGATCTGAGGAAGAGAACCACACCCTGGATAGAAGTGTTTCCAGGACTGTCGGTCGTAAGCAACAGAAACCAAAACCAAACCGGCTTACATAAAGGAAGGGGATGTATTAGCTCATGAAAAGTCCAGAAGTAGATTTCTCATGCTTTAGGTCTGGCTGGGTCCAGGTGCTAAAACAACATGGCAGGAGTCTGCCACCCTCCATTTCCTGGCCTGGCTTTCTCTAAGTTGGCTTCATTCTCACGCTCGCTCTGTGAGGTAGCAAAGATAACTCGCCATCGTTCTGATCTCGGAGCCACCTTGCTTAGCCACCCAGCAGAGAGGATGTCTTTTTCCCAATAATTCCAAGAAGAATCCTGGCCTCCCTGCTGGCATTCCCAGGTCAGGTGCTCATCCTTAGGCCCATCACTGTTGCTCGGGTGATGGAACATTGATTGGCAAGCCTTGCTCATGTGCCTACCCCTGGGGCTAAGAGGGAGGGGGGGCCCGCGGAACCTTCCAGATTGAAAGTGGAGAATGCATAGGAATAGGGGTTCTCGATGCTGGGAAGAGAAGGCCAGGATTCCTCAGGAGAGCTGGGAGGCCTCCCGCCTGAGCCACTCCCACAAGGGCCGTGACCGGGGGCCAGAGGCTGCCCGGCGTGCGGGGTCATGCTCTGCTGCTTTTCTGTGGGAGGCCCTCAGGGAGGAAGGAGTACTCTCATGAGGACTGGGGTTCGAGATGCTTGGCCTTCAGGCACCAGCAAATTCTGCTCTTGGAAAAGGACCTGACAGTCCTTCAGTGGGTCTCCTCCCCGGGAATTAGTTATTTTCGGAACGAAAAGGATGGTGGAACTTCAGGCACTGGCCAGCGGGGGGAGGCAGTGGTTCTCCTGCCTGCAGCCCAAGGTGTAGCTTTAGGAGCAGAGAGTGGCTCAGAAATGCATCTTTTTCTTCTTTTTTTAAAAAAATATATTTTTATTGATTTCAGAGAAGAAGGGAGAGAGAGATAGAAACATCAATGATGAGAGAACCATTGATCAGCTGCCTCCCGCACGCCCCACACTGGGGGTTGAGGAGCCCGCAACCCAAGCATGTGCCCTGACTGGGAATCGAACGGTGACCTCCTGGTTCATAGGTTGACGCTCACCACTGAGCCATGCCGGCCGGGCAGAAATGCATCTTGGGAGGCAAAGGGAAAGGACTTGGCCTGTCCAGCTGGTGCCAGCACAGCCGTCCTGAGCGACCCCTGTGCTCCCACTCTCCGCAGGTGGGTCTTTTTCTATGAGAAGGGCTACCAGACCTCGAGCGGCCTCATCAGCAGTGTGTCTGTGAAACTCAAGGGCCTGGCTGTGACGCAGCTGCCGGGCCTGGGCCCCCAGGTCTGGGACGTGGCTGACTACGTCTTCCCAGCCCAGGTGAGCTGACTCAGGGATGCACCCTCCACCCGGAGTCCTGGCTCAGAGCTGGGGCGGGCTCTCTCCCACCTCCCTGTGGGACCAGTCAGCTCCTACCTCTCTTGGGCTTCCGTTTCCCTGACTGGGATGAAGGGCACACGCAGCCTGCTAACATCCCCGCACGCTGACTCCGGGGCGTGTGGAGGACTGTGCTGCGTGCCGGGTGGGTTCTGGGAGCCGCCGGGCAGTGCTTGGCTCCTGGGGCTGTCCTCCCAGCCCAGAGCCCTGCCTCTCACTTCCAGGGGGACAGCTCCTTCGTGGTCATGACCAATTTCATCGTGACCCCCCATCAGGCCCAAGGCTACTGTGCAGAGGTGAGGCCGCCGACCATCCCTCCTTCTTCACCCCAAGGGGAAAGTCACATGGAAGGAGAGGTCCCCCGGGCACCGGAGGTGAAGCTGGGGATGGGCACTGGAGGTGAAGCCGTGGTGGGATCCCAGGCATAGATTGACACAGAGTCACAGGCCCCCTTCGACCCTGCTGGGGCTGCCCTGCCAGCTGCGTGCCAAGCAGGGTGCTGAGCCTCTGTGCGGCCCAACCACAAGCCCCCACCTTCCCAGCAGCTGGGCCTGAGCCCAGAGCGGGGAAGGAGGCCTTCCGCAAGGGTCACCCCAAAGGTATCTGAGACTCTGCCCCACACCCTCCCTAGGGCCCTGGGGGCGGGAGGGGCTCTTCTCAGGATCCCAGCCAAGGGGCCTGGAGCCAGCAGCTCTCCCCTCCCCCAGCATCCGGAAGGGGGCATCTGCGAGGACGACAGTGGCTGCACTCCAGGGAAGGCGGAAAGGAAGGCCCAGGGTAAGGTCGCCCCCTCCTGTCCCCTCCTCAGCCCCTTTCAGCCCCAGGCCTCCCCCACCAGGATGTCCTTTCTGCCCTCTCCCCTCCTGCCATGCTGACCTTGGCCTGCCCTGTCCCAGACCCAGCCACACTTCCTTCCTCGGGCTTCTGCTTTTGGGGGCCTCATCCATGGGGAGTCCTAGGGATGGAGCCTGGAGGGTCCCCCTGCCCCCCGCCCCCCAGCTGCACCCAGGACTTTCCCCCTTTCTCCAGGCATCCGCACAGGCAAGTGTGTGGCCTTCAATAACACCGTGAAGACGTGTGAGATCTTTGGCTGGTGCCCCGTGGAAGTAGATGATAGCGTCCCACGGTAACACCTGCTCCTTCCGGGGAGCTGGGAGCAGGATCCCCGAGCCCAGGCAGAGGGTCCCTTGGTAGGACCAGGCCCCCCTTCTTCCAACCCTACCCTCTCTCCGTCTGTGCAGCCCAGGCCAAAGAGCCCCTCGGGCCCTGGTCAAAGGCCTGAGAGTCCACCATTACAGCACACCACCCCAAAGCCACAGGAGGGTGCACCCCCACACACACACACACCTTGCCAGGCCCTGGTGGGTGCCCGGGACTGCTGGGGAGGGGTGGTGAGGAAGTGTGGTCTCCTTTAGCCCTGCCCTTCTCCGAGAGGCCGAGAACTTCACGCTCTTCATCAAGAACAGCATCAGCTTTCCACGCTTCGGGATCAACAGGTTCGTGGGAGAAGCGGGAAGACAGGCAGGCGGCTCCAGGAGGCTGCGGCTGCTGGCCTCAGCTGCCTGTGTCACCCCTGCTCCTGCTGCTTTCACGCTGGGCCCCTGGGGTGAGCTGTGGGAGGGGCATTTCTGGGGCCCACGAGGGATCTGCAGAGCTTCGGGGCATGGTGGGCGCCTCCCAGCTGGCACACTGCTGCTGCCAATGCCCCCTGCCCCATAGGCGCAACCTGGTGGAAGAGGTGGATGCCAAATACCTGAAGAAGTGCCTCTTCCACAAGATCTCTCACCCGCTGTGCCCTGTCTTCAATCTCGGCTATGTGGTGCGGGAGTCAGGGCAGAATTTCAGCACCCTGGCCGAGAAGGTATTATGCCAGCGAGTGGGGAGGGCTGGGCCTGGGATCGTCAAGCCAATCAAGGCTTTTCAGGCCCAGTTAATCCGCCTCCAGCCTCCCTGTGTGGGTTGAGTATAATGGGTTTATCCTCTAATGTTGGGGAGGCAGGGTCAGGCCTGTCTCCTCAGCAGGGCCTGGAATGGAATGGCACAGAGGAGGTGCCCAGAATGAATGGGCATGGGCAGATGTGGTCATCTGGATGTCTGCTGAGGTCCCACTGTTCTTAAAATAGCAGATAAAAGCAGCTCAAATCCCAGGGCCCTGAGAAACCCTGGGAATTCCAGGGGCCAGATCCACATGGCCACCTGGGTTCGGAGAGAAGCATGAGAAAGAGCCAGCCTTGTGGGAAACGGGGGGAACTGCTGTGCAAAGGCCCCGAGGGGGAAACTCGGTGTATCGTAGAAACGCAGAAAGCTGGAGTGTGGGGGGCGGAAGGCGGGCCAGAGAGGGTGACAGGCTTGACACTGAAGCAGTTTCTCAGCATCTCTTGTCAAGCCCAAGCAGGTTCCCTCTTCAAGAGGCTGCCGGCCCAGCTGCAAGGCCGTCTCCTGCCCTGAAACCCCAGAGCTTAACGCCCGTGTCCCGGCAGGGTGGGGCGATAGGCATCACCATCGACTGGAACTGCGACCTGGACTGGCGTTTGCGGCACTGCAAGCCCGTCTATGAGTTCCACAGTCTCAATGAAGAGAAAGACCTGGCTCAAGGCTTCAACTTCAGGTGCCTGCCAGGGCCCACCGGGGCACCTGCCCTTGGGGTCCTGTGGCCTCATCTATTCCCAGAACCCTCAGGGCCAAGCAGGTGTCCCCGGGAGGGGAGCACAGGAGCCAGGGTAGCTCCTATCGTCCTGGGGTTGACCACACAGGGAGCCAGCAGGGAGCAAGACCCTGGAGGCCTGAGCCCCTGCCCTGCTCTTGGTCCCCGGGAGGCCCCCCTGACCAGGACTGGCTGGGAAATGGCTGACCTCGGGAGCCAGGCTGAGGGTGGAGTACAGCATTCCTGGCATGAGGCCTGGGATCCTGCCAGCGGCTCCCAGTCTCTATAATGTTGGGGGGGACTATCCTCAGGGACCTCCAAGGGCCCCTGCATCCCTGATGCTCTGGGAACTCCCCACCGAGAATGCTTCTCCATCATCCCCCTGCAACCTCACTCCTTCCCCAAGGTTTTCCAAGTACTTCGTGGAGAATGGGACCAACCGCCGGCATCTCTTCAAGGTGTTTGGGATTCGCTTCGACATCCTCGTGGACGGCAAGGTGAGTGACAGCGTGAGGGGCGGCCAGAGACACGCTCTCGGGCCCTGCAAGTGCCCGTTGGGCACCTGTGGTTACAGACGACTGCAGGTGGGTGGGCTTCCTTCGGCAGTTCTCCTCATTGCACATGGGCCTGGGCACTGCTGAGGGTGGCCTTCCAGCTGTGACCACCCTCCCGCACTATCTCCCTGGGTCCAGGAAGGCAGAGCCAAGGTCAAAACCCAGGCTCCTGACCAGCCCCTGAGTCGCAGGTAGAGGCAGACCCTGGGCAGCAGGCAGCGGGCCAGCCAACAGTGGAAGGGACACTGCCTGACCCCAGGCCTGGCCTTAGGGCTTCTGAGGAAGACCTTTCCAACGGGGCCCCTGCTGACTGCTAACCCTTCTCCCCCCCCACCGGGGCCCCCCACCAGGCTAGGAAGTTTGACATCATCCCCACAATGACTACCATCGGCTCCGGGATTGGCATCTTCGGGGTGGTAAGTGCTGGGGACATGGGGTCACTGTGCTGGGGTCAGTCCCCCTCTTCCACATCTCAGTAGCAGCAACAAGTCTCTCACCCATAACTTGACTGCAATGGTCCATCCTTACTGAGCCCACCCCCCACCCTAGACACACAGTATGTCTGCAGAAACTGAGGCCCACAGCTGGGGCAGGACCCAGGGGGGGGATGAGCAGTCTCGGTTCCCCGAGGGGCCTCAGGGCCTCATCCCCCCTCCAGGACCCCGGGTCTGGATAGGGCAGGACTCCATCAGGGCCTCACAGACAGTAGGGATTCCCATGCTCTAGCCACCACCTCCCTGCCCCCAGGCCACGGTTCTCTGTGACCTGCTGCTGCTCCACATCCTGCCCAAGAGGCACTACTACAAGCAGAAGAAGTTCAAGTACGCGGAGGACATGGGGCCCGAGGCGGTAAGAGACATCCCTGGTCAGGCCCTTCAGAGGCCTCGGCCCCTAAGTCTGCGGTGGGGAGTCAGCCGCTCCCCTGAGGCTGACTCTGTCCCCCCAATGCTCACACAGCGGGAGCGGGACCCCGCGGCCACCAGCTCCACCCTGGGCCTGCAGGAGAACATGAAGACGTCCTGACCTCAGCCCCCGCTCCTGACTGGACGCAGCCTGAGGCTTCGGGCGGGGGCCTGGTGGAGGGGTCCCAGCCAGGGTAGAGGGGTCTCCTCTGGGGCTCACCTGCCCTCCCAGCCAGAAAGACACCAGTGTGCCAGCAGCTCAGGGGGGACGCCGGGAGAGACCTGCGCAACTCTGAGCTTTGGCTCCAACTCTGCACCCCGCCAAGCGCACCTCACCCAGCCTCAGCCTCTCCGGGCGCGGAGGAGGTGCTGGTGCTGGGTGGCCCTCGCACACTCCTCAGCTGGAGCTTCGTGCTTCTCGCTCTGGGTCCACCCATCCCACTCTCTAGGCCCGTGCTCTCCCATACGACACCCACTAGCCACCGTGACTATTTAAATTTAAATGAATTAAAATGGAATAAAATAAAAAGCAGTTCCTCAGACCAGCCACATTGTAACCACCAAGGAGACACGGGCGGTGGCTGCCGTCTGAGACAGTACGGACATTTCAGCACCACAGAGAGTTCTCTGGGACAGCCTGGTTTCTCACGGGCTTGGGTTTCCGTGGGGAGCTTATCGACCATGCAGGCCCCTGGCCCACCCCAGACCCCCTGCACTGGGATCTGCAAGGCGAGCAAACTCCCCAGGCCATTTTGAGGACCTTCGTTAAAAGTTTCCTGATCAGGTATCAGACAGCCTGGGCCTGCAGCGCCTGGCAGGTGCCGGTAGTGAGCAGGTGTGTGGTGTGCTCACAAGCCCCACAGTGTGTCGTGCACGCGCCTTCATGTGCACACTCACCTGAATGCACACCCCCTTCTACCCACGCTGTGTATTTGAACAGCTTGGGCCTTGCAAACACAACCATCTGATCACACCCACACCCCCAAGCACAGACACCTGGTCCATACCATGTCACCTCCATGGGACACGCTTCTCCCACGTGTGTCAGGCCAGGACAGCCCTTCGGCCATGAATCCTTACTCAGCTACCTCTGGCCAGGTGGGAGCCTTGGCCAAACTCGGGGCTCCCTGCCTGTGGCCCAGCCCCAGCCCCCAAGGCCTGCCCAGCTCTGTCTGAACACAAGGTCGGGGGAAAGCGAGGGGTGAGTACAATAAAAGGAATGAGGACAAACCTCTGCCTCTGTACCTTCTTCTCAGCCTCTCTGAAACCCATCCGTGCACTGTGGGTTGAGCTGAGTGACCTTTGAGGTCCTTCTGGATCTGTCGGTGGGTGGCGGTGAGCTGACGCTTTGCCCTGAGACCAGCAGGGTCAGTGCTGGGGGATAGCTCACCTCTATCCATGGGCCACTGTCCTGGCAGAGCCCTGAACATTGGAGCTCTTCCCAACCTCCACACACCCCTCCCATGCAGAGGAGGCCTGGCACTGGACAAGCAGAGAACCAGTCTCAGGAGGAGCCTCAGGAAAGCGGAGGTGAGGAGGGGGCTGGCTGCCCCAGGAGGGAGGCCTGGGGAACCCCAAAGAGGGGAGGAAGGTCCTCAGTGAAGACAGTGTGGAAGGATTCTCCAGGGCCCTGCTGTGGGCATGACCACTCGTCTGAACTTAGAACCACGCAGGGTCTCTGGGCACCCCATCACCATGCTTTGTCTAGACCACAGCCCGATACAGTAGTCACCAACCACATGTGGCCACTGAGGACTTAAAATGTGGCCAGTGCAACCAAGGAATGGAATGTTTTATTTTATCCACTTGTAATGCATTGAAATCACCACCCATGGCTAGTGGCTACCACATCGGACAGGCTCGCAGGCCCTTGGCCTTCTGCCCTCTTCCCCAGCCAGGAACCATACTTCAGATTTCATAACCCCAGGAACTCCCTCTTCTTTCCTCTCTTCCTTCTCCAGCCCCACCTGCTTCTGCACCTCCTGCCCCCTTCCCTCCCAAATGAGTAGAGGATTCCAACTTTGTATCCAATCCAGTCCACAGACCTCCCAGCAGAGGCCACCTCTTCTCTCACTCCCGCCCATGTTCCCCTGCAGCTCTGCCTGCCCCTTCACTGCTGCCTTTCCAGAAAGACCAGTTCACATCTCCCTTGTCCCACCCTCAGCAGGTGGCCTCCAGTCCCCGCCCCCACTTCTCCCAGATGCCCTTGCCAAGTTACCAGCAGCATCTTTGTTGCCAAATCCAAGTAGACACTTCAGCTGTATCCTGCTCGGCCTGTCTGCCTCTGATACTGTTGACCAAGTCTCCTTTATCGAAAGATTTCCTTCCAGCAGCTTCCAGGACCCGCCCTCTCCTGCTTTTCCAGTTAGCTTGGTGTGGGAGGAAAATACAGGTTTCAACTGCAGCTCTGGCATGGTCACTGTGTGTCCTTGGGCAAGTTGCTTAACACTCCAAGCCTCCTCTGTGTGTGTGGCAGGGATAATAATAGCCCCTACTCAGGTCGGGATAAGATAAGATACGAAGGTGCCTAGTACAGAGCCTGGGACACAGTAGTGCTCTATCCTCTCTTTCAATAGTGGAACCACCTAGTTGTCCCCAGATATCTATTCTCTCTATAGTGATACAGCCCTTGGTTCTTAGCAGGACATGTGGCTGCCTAGAATGAAAGTTGCATTTCCCAACCTCCTCTCCCAGCTGGGCCTGGTCATGTGACTAAGTTTCAGCTAGTGAAATATATGTGAAAGTGTCAAGTGACACCTTCTGGGAACTTTCCTGAAAAGCCAGCTGGTGCAAATCCTTTACCCTCTTCTTCTTCGTCCTTGTCTTCATCCCACTGCCTGGAGTGTACATGTGATGGCTGGAGCTCTAGCCACCACCCTGAGCCGCGAAGACAAGTGTCATACCCAGAGGTTGCTGGAGCAGTGAGTGGAAAGAGCCATATCTGGAAGTCTGTGGAGCACATCTGACATACCAGCCCAGGACTGTCTTCCCTGAGGCCCTTATGTGGGATTTCTGTTACCGAAGTCAAAACTGGTACAGAAGTCTTTCCTCCTTAAAAGTGAATATTCTGGCCCTAGCTGCTTTGGCTCAGTGGATAGAATGTCAGCCTTTGGACTAAAGGGTCCCGGGTTTGATTCCCGTCAAGGGCACATGCCTGGGTTGCGGTCTTGATCCCCAGTAGGGGGCGTGCACGAGGCAGCCGATCAGTGATTCTCATCACTGATGTTTCTATCTCCCTCTCCCTTCCTCTCTGGAACGAATAAAAAAATATTTTTAAAAAAGTGAATATTCTGTCCTTGGACCCTGCTTCATTTGCTCTGCGTTATCTCACCCTTTCCTATTGCTCTACTTACAACTACGGATCCTTTCCGACAACTTCCAAAACTGTCTGCTGGCCCAGCCGTCTTTCCTGAACTCCAACCCCACACCCCTCCCCCTAATTACCATACCTAATTAGTTATTCATTTGACAAACATGAATCAGGCACAGTCCCTCCCCTCATGGAGCTCCCAGTCCAGAGGGGGAACAGGCAGATAAACAGATGCTGGTTACAAGGAAGTCCCTAGGAGGGGCTGGTAACCCACACTGGGCACTGGGCGTGAGGAGGTCAGAGGGGAGGGTCTTTGACGGAGGGGTATTGAAATGCGTTAGGCAGAGGGTTAGGACTGAGGTCATGGAGGGCTTGACTGGACCTATTCTTGGGATACTGGTGAGCCATGGACAATTCCCAAGCAGGAGCTGACTAGTTGGACTTGTGTTTCTGAGAGAGGTCTCTGGCTGCCAGGTGGAGAAAAGCTACTGGGGTGGGGTGGTAAGACTGGGTAGGGGTGGGAGGCTAATGAGGAGGCTGCTGCAGCAATCCAGCTGCAAAACCATGGTGGCCTGAGCTAAGGGAGGGGCAGAGAGGTGGAGAGAAGTGGCTGGATTCCAGGGTCACTTAAGAGGCAGCATGGGCAGGGCTTGGTGATGGACTGGTTGGGCGGGAAAAGGGTAGCCTAGTGAGTGACTCCCAAGTTCCTGGCTCCAGATTGAAACAGAAACTCAAGAGGCCAGGATTGGGGGAGATACGGGCCGTGTCTTGGACAAGTGGTAAGGAGAGGCGCCAGAGGATTCACATTTGGAGAAGAGCATAACTGAGCCAAGCGTTGGTGAGTTCGCCAGGGGAGAGGTGGGGGCAGAGTCCCCGGAAATAGCCGCCTTGAGGGTCAGGCCGTGCTGGAGTCCCCTCCATTCCCTTCTGGCCCAGCTAAGCCAGTCCTGCGGACTGCCCAGAGCCCTTCTCCAATGTGAAACTGCTTCCGTGTCCCTCACGCACCCAGCAGATGGCGAACCCCTTGACTGCCATTCAAGGCCTTTCTCCCCGGCTCTCAACCTCGACCCATTCCTCGTCGCCAACCTCGCCTTTCCCTCCCCTAGTACGCACCTCGCTTCAACCCCGCGCCCCCGGGAGGGGCGCTCTTGCCCAGGCCAGGCCGAAACCGCGGGGGACAAAGGGTTTTCTGGGGGAAGCACCGGTCCCCTATAGGAAGCCCAGGCCGCGGGATGGAAGAACTCGGGGTACTCCGGCCAGACTGCTTCGGGGCGCCCGGACGTCGAAGGCTCGGCCCCGCTGCAGGGGGAAAGGCCCCTC
>NW_005360846.1:599640-604510 GCF_000412655.1 Myotis brandtii
GGGGGGTGTGGGGAGGGGGACGGAGGCTGAATGGGGCGCTTGGGGCGTGTGGCCTTAGCTGCGCAGTCCTCCCGGGTTAGGGCGGGGTGGAAGGGGATGGAGCAGGGCGGTGCCGGTGGGCGCTGCGGCTTCTGGGGGCACAGAACTGGTAGCTCGGAGGGCGCACACGTGCGCGGGGACCTGTGTGTGGTGTTTGGAGGCGGGTGTGCGTGTGTCACGTGGACACGAGTGTGCCTCTGTGTGTGTGGGGGGGGGGTGCATTACAGGGATAAGTGGTGTGTGAGGGCTGGTTACAGGGACGTTGGCATCCCCCTCTCCCGAAGAGGGCGTGTGTGTCTTGAGGGCACCGGGGTGTGTAGAGAAAGTTATGTCCCAGGTCGCAGGACTGCACCTGGATGGGCGCAGAGGGGGTTGTCTATCTGCCGAGTGGGCGGAGGACTGCAGGAGGAGCACACAGCTTGTGTCCTTGAGGATCCCAGGGAAAATGCACCGGCTTCCCCCACAGCCCGCACTCCTTCATTCAGCACATACAGACTGTGCACCTACTATGTGGCAGACCCAGTCCTAGGCCCACAGACTCTGGTGACACCTACCTCCCCCAAGCCCACAGCAGGCAGAGGTATCAGTTTGAACCTCACTGGACTGAGTCATTCCCCTGCTCAGAATCCTCCTCTGGCCTTTGAGGCCCTTCTGGTTTCTGTCGTCCCCCGCTCCCCCTCCTGCAAGCCAGTCCCCGAGTCCCCAGCCAGGAAATGGCTCTCTGTCATGGACAGTGTGAACTTCCACCCTCTCCCCCTCTGAAATCGTTACTCAGTGTTCATGAAAGAGCTTAAACGCCACCTCTTCCAGGAAGCCATCCTGAGGCCAGGCACCGCGAATGACAGGACTTTCTCACCAGGTGTAACTCGGATGGCGGTCAGGCCCCTCTCCCATGTGGAACACCCCCCTGCAGCCACATTGGCCGCCTTGCTGTTCCTCAGACAGAGGGAGCACGGTTCCACTTCACAGTCTGTGTAGTTGCTGTTCCTCTGCCTGAAATGCCCTTCTAAGATGTCCACACTGCTTGTTCCCTCATTTCAGATTCTGTTCGATTAATGCATCAGAAAGGCCCTTCCTGACCACACCCCAGCCCCTCACTCGATTTCCCTTTCACGTTGTACTTTTCTCTATAGCAGGTACTTGACATGTCATCTGTTAATTACAGGCTTTCTTGTTTGCTTCTTCTTGCCCCCAGTAGACATTAAACTGCATGAAAGCAGGGCCTTGATCTTTTTGGTTCACTGCTTTATTTCCCAGCACATGTAGCAGTTGCTCGGTGAGTATTTGTTGCATGAATGAATGGCTCTGGATTTGCATCCAGGAGTCTGTGTCCCTGGCTGCTCCCCAGCCTCTGAGCCCCGAGTCTGAGGGTAGGTCTCCTGCCCTTCTGTCCTCCAGATTCCAAGTTCCTGGTCTGGGAGAATGGTGACCATCTATCTATATAAAAGGCTGATATGCTAAGTGTCCTTCCCTCTGTCCGTGTAATGATGTCACATAGCAACGCCCAGCTTCCTCTCCCTAGCAACGACTAGCCTCCTTGCAGTTCTTCAGCCCAGGAACACAACTTGCTTTATAACCAGTTGCAAACCCTTTACACGGTAACCAAATGTCTGTGAAGTGTTTTCCCGTGCCTCATCTCATTTGATCCTCACAGAAGTCCTGGAGTAGGTAGATAGGAGACTTGGTGGAATCCTATTTTATTTCCACTTGCCGGAAAATGGAGATGTAGAAAGCTTAGAAACTTGACCCGACTGAAAAGAAGTAAGAAATGGTGGACCTTGAAAATGACTTCAGGTTTTCTCACTGCACAGAATATAGTCAAACACTGCTGCAGTTAAATATTTTACCCTTTGTTCTCCCTGCGTGATCTACAATAATAATCCTGCTTCATGTTGATATTTACTGCTGTGTTGCTGACAATTACCTGAAAGAGAAGTTGGGGTGCTTCGCTGGGCTGGTAAAAGTTTAGCTAAATCAGAAAGCAGGTCTAATTAAGCAAGTTTATTCTATATCTATAAAACAGTGGTTCTCAACCTTCTGGCCCTTTAAATACAGTTCCTCATGTTGTGACCCAACCATAAAATTATTTTCGTTGCTACTGTTATGAATTGTAATGTAAATATCTGATATGCAGGATGGTCTTAGGCGACCCCTGTAAAAGGGTCGTTCGACCGCCAAAGGGGTCGCGACCCACAGGTTGAGAACCACTGCTATAAAGGGCTAAGTTGGCTCGCGCATGTGCGATACATATAAAGCTCTTGCTGGCACCAATCGCATGTGTGTGTTTCGATCTGTCATTGTCAGTCGTGAATTTGGTTGACACTTTATTATAGAGAAAGGGCAATAGCGATATTAAGATATTTCTTCTAATTAATTTCCCTTCAATGTGCACGAATTTGTGTACCGGGCCACTTGTATTTGCATAATAGAGATGTTCCCTCTAGTCATTGGTGTGGAGGATGGGATGGGGTTCGGTCAGGATGTGAGCCTAGAGTGGGGAGACCTGTGTGGCCAAAGCAGTTGGAAAAGAGAGTGGAGGCTGAGTCTGGGCTTTTAGAGAGAATCAACTTGGTGATCTCCCCCCGCAGTGCGGAGATCGGGAGGGAGGACTCCCAGGGGAGATGTCCGAGTTGTCCTCCGGCAACAAAGGAGCGGGAGGTGTGCTCCCGGCAGAAGGCACGGCTAGTTCAAAGGCCTGGCAGCAGCGCCCAGTCTGCCGTTCAGGAAGCCGTGAGTGGTGTGGTGCGGCCAGAGTGGAGAGTAAGTGGGGATGGGGGGAGCAAGGCTGGGCGGAAGGAAGAGGATGGGTGATGAGGAGGGCTCCTGGGGTCCTGGCCTGGGAGAACTGGGAGGATGGTGGTGTCATCACTGCGATGGGAACAGAGGAGAAAGGGCAGACTTGGGGGACATGCTGAGTTAAATCGGGGCCCTGTTGAGTCGGAGCCGCCCAGGAACATGGAGGGGAGGACACAGCTGGGTGGGAAGAGCTGGACTGGAGGCGCAGACCTAGTTTGCAGAGGAGGAGGTGCCCTGGTAAAGGGTGAGGTCTGGACACCATCAGCCGAGTGCACTGAGGTTGCGCTGAGGGTTGCTGTGCAGAATCGGGCAGAGCCCACCTTGGTGCTTGGGGCCTCCATCCCCAGGGATGGTGGAAGGGGGTGTCCTCGCAGCAGGCATCCTCAAGCATGACTTGGCAGTAGATGACGCCCGGGCCTCCCTCGAGGGGAATGAGTCATCCCAGGCAGAGGCGGGGAACGGGAGCCGCCAAGGGCACCCGTTGCCTGGGCCATCCAAACACTTGTCAGGAGCATAAACACAGGAGCCTCTCTCATGTCAGGGCCACCTTCTGTGTCTGGCCCGGGTGGCTAGACCGCCTCCTCACAACTTTCCCTTCTGGCTGGTCCTCTGCCAGTCAAGGCCCTGGGCTCTCTGTCTGGATCGTAGCTGGTCCCCTGCTCAGCCTGGCCCTGGCGTCCACACAGCCTTCCAGGACGCAGACCGAGGCCGAACTGTTCTGAAGTCAGCCCAGCCAGCGCTGCTTAACCAGCTGTGACGAGGGCAGGAGCTGCCTGCGCTGTCCTGCTCCGGGCCTTCTCTCAGGGGCCCGGGTGGATGGGACTCATCCTAAGGAGAAGGTTTGGCCAAGCAGGATCTGGAGCCGGAGTCTGCATCCCTTGGGAATAGCCAGGCACCTGGGGGGTGGGGGACGTTCCTGACGGGGCACTGGGCCAGGCCTTCCCAGAGCCAGGGGACAGATAAGGGGTTCTACTATGTACATCCAGGCTCTTGCTTGGTGGCTTCCTGACAACAACACTTCCCAGTCCCACATTGCCCCGGCACAAACGGCTTCGTTTTCCAGTCTTGTCCACTTCCTTCTATAGCTCCGGGCCTTGGCAGGATGGTAGCCATCCATCTGATTCGCATATGAGGAAACTGAGGCTCTAACACACTCAATGGCTTGTCTAAGACAGCACAGCCCCAGCCTGTGAGGACAGGATTGGGGTAGCTTTTCCCAGTGCGTGAAGGCCTGGGCTGGACCCGGGAGGCCCCGCCTGCCCAGAGGAGTCCTTGCTCTGACCTGAGCCTGGCTCCCAGCCACTCTGTCTGTCTCTTTGCCCATGGGGTCCCTAGTTATCTGCCGAATCAGTTGCTACAAAGCATCTATCAGGGCCTAAGGTTGGAGCAGGCCTGGAGAGACCCCATAGGGGAGCCCCCAGAGAGACCTGGGGCCTGCCCACGACACACAGCCCAGCCCAGCAGGCAGCCTCAGGATGGTGAACAGGTGACGGTGTGGGAAGTTCAAACTTGACCGGTGTTCAGGTTCCCATGGCCCCACAGTGCACGTGATCACACTTACACACCCATATAGACCGCACTGATAGACTTCTGTCTCCATGCAGATGTGTGCCCATGTGGGGGTTCCCCCCCCCCCACATACACACAGACACACGCTGTCACCCCAGGCCCACAGCTCTGCTTGTACACATTGTCTCACGTGTGGACACATGCCCTCACATGCACAGTCCGGGGCGCCAGGCCCTGTCGCCTAGACACGAGGCAGGAGCCTGGGGCCTCCCGGGCCTCCTCCTGCACAGGCGTGCTTAGTCACCTGAATTGGATCCAGGCGGGAGGGAGCGGGGAGGGCCTGACGTCAGCCCTCACAGCCGCCTTGTGCCGCCCGCCCGCGCATCCATCTGGGCGACAGCGTGTGCCAGGCAAGCACAACAGCAGCAGCAGCACAACAACTCACTTTTACGGGGCTTCCTTCCTGGCAGGCCCAGTTCTGAGCCCGGCATGGGCGTTCACTCCTTTACTCCTCACCACCACCACC
>NW_005360846.1:604615-612710 GCF_000412655.1 Myotis brandtii
CACGGTGCAGTCACCTGCCCGTGGGCTTGCGGCCAGGAAGGTGCAGAGCCTAAACCAGGTCCAGGCCCCAGGCTCTGTAAGAAGCAAGAAGGCTCTGCCCTGACTTGCTGTGTGACCCCAGGGCCATCCCTGCCCTTGGCTGGGCCTTTCCCCCTCTGAGAAAAGGGAAAGGGAAATAAAGCAGGATGGGCTCTGGGAACAGCCTTCCTCAGGAAAATCATGCAAATGTTATGGGCTAGGGCCACCTTTACCCTCTGTGGGTGGGGGCTCTGTCCCTTGGTTCCTGCCCTGGTCCAGAGGGCACTGATTCATTCTCTACTGTGGGCTGGGGCCTTAGGCTTGTTGGGGTCCCTTCTCTGAGGCTGTTTTCCCATCGGTCTAACCGGGATAGGGCTGTAATGATCACTATGGCAACCATTCATTCATTCAACAGATACTTACCAAGCTCCTACTCTGTGCCAGGCACTGCTGCAGACACCGATGATTTTATGGAGACAAGGCAGACAAGAGCCTCAATGTACGGAGTTTTTATTCTGGTGGGAGAAAAGGGGCCTGTAGAGTGAGGGGGACAGGCAGCAGGCCCCAGGGTGGGCCACCAACCGGGAGGAGGGGGATGGGTGGGCCAGGCTTGGAGGGCTCCCTTCAACTTTGGCTTCTTCCCTCCTGCAAGGGGCCTGGTTCCCAAAGCCTCCCTGATACTTTAACCCCATTCACTGCCCCCTTTCACTTCCTCCAGGGAGGCCTCTCGTGTTCCAACCTACTCACTTGTTCCTTCTCAGCTCTTCCAGGGAGCCTCTCTGATGCGCCAGCTTTTCTCCTTTCTCATCTCCTCCAGGGAAACCTGGGCCTCTAGCCCCACCAATGCCCCCCCTCCCCCACACACACACGCACTCACTCTTCCAGGTGCAGCCTCCTCTCTTTGCCTGTTACCAGTCTGGATTCCCTTCCCCCTTCCTTTCTGCATATCAACAGCAGCTCCACCACTTCCAGGCTTCCATTCATCCAACACGGGGTGCCAGGCACAGGGGCCTGGAATGCCCCCTCACCCACGATCCTTTTCCAAGCCTTGCTATGTCCCTAGGGAATCTGGGGAGGGAAGGTCTTGCATCCCTAGTACAGATGGGGAGACTGAGGCTCTGAGTCAGGAAGGAGCCTGCCCACGGCCCCACAGGAGCTTGGCTAGTGGGACTGGAAGCCAGCCCGGGCTCCTCTTGGCCAGTGGACTCCAGTGAGCCCTGCCTCCTTGACAGCTGTCAAAGCAAGGTGACGGGGGAACGAGGGGGTGAAACAGACCCGTGTTCTCCAGTGGCTCTACTGGGTCAGAGGAAGTTACCACAAGACAGGAAGGGCAGAGGGTCAGGGGTCACTTACTTCCTATTCTTGAGAAGATGCCTAGTTTGGCCCAGGAAGGGGGTGGGGCATCGAGCTGGGGTGGGGCCAGTGCTTGGCCCGAGGAGGAAATGGAGCCCCAGCCTGAGTGTCGGCATTCAGCTTGGGGTCCAGCTTCAGCCCAGGACTGTGGGCAAGGGTAAGGGCTAGGGCTGGAGGTTGGAGGTGGATTCGGGGTTCGAGTTCTTGGCCTTTGGCCTGGGTTGGGGCTCAGACTGCCGTAGGGCCAGGGAGGGTGTGAGGTCAGGCTGGGGGGAGCATCTCAGCCTGAACAGATGTGGCATACATTGTGGCCACACAAATACACTGGAAAAGTAAGTGAAGTCTCTGGACAGCCCCCAAAGCAGCAGCCCCTGCCCTGATGGACCCTGTCCTGGGCTGCAGGCTCTGCTGGGCCAGAGACAGGAGTAATGGGAGACTTGCCCTGTGGCCCTGGGAGCCCCGGGGAAATCTTTCTGGAAGCAGTGAGAGGGGTGGGAGCAAGGGGCTCGAATATCAAAGAGGCCTCCCCGGAGGAGGAGGTGCAGGAGGTGCATGGGCCCGGAGCACCAGGGAGGCCTCTGCATTACCAGCGCCCAGCTCAGCTTCCAGGCAGCAGCCTTGGAATGCTCCACTGTCTACTGCCGAGGGGTGAGGCTGGTGAGTCACTGGGCTGTCTGCTGGATGCCGGCCTCAGCTGACCCTGTACTCTGTTTCTCCCAAGGCTGCTGGGCCTCCCGTGTTCTGCCCGTGTCTGTCTGTTCTGACTCCAGATCATCAGATTCCCCCTGCTTCTCTGTGTAGCCAGCAAGGCAGACATGATTGTGCCTGTTTTACGGATGGGAATACTGAGGCCTAGAGGGCTGGTGTGCAGCAGAGCCAGATGAGTTCCTGGAAATCCTCCAGTTAGTAGGGACGGGTCCAAGATTGGCTACTGGCAACCCAGGCAGAGGGAATAGGCAGGGCAAAGGCATGGGGGTGAAACTCATAGGGTTGTGGCCACAATGGGAGAAGGGCCTAGAAATCTGACCTCCTTGCTCCATGGCCAGAATTGAAGCCTTTTCTGCTCTCATTTCTCAGGTTCCCAATAAGGCTGCACGGAGGACCCCCTTGACCGTGGCGATGGAGGGGGGCCCAGCGGTCTGCTGCCAGGATCCCCGGGCAGAGCTGGTGGAGCGAGTGGCAGCCATCGATGTGGCCCACTTGGAGGAGGCAGATGGTGGCCCGGGGCCTGCCAGGAACGGTGTGGAACCCCCACCACGGGCCAGAGCTGCCTCCATGATCCCCGGCAGTGCTTCAGGACTCTCCCTACCCCGACCCAGCCTCTCCACCAGGAAGCTGTCCCTGCAGGAGCGGCCAGCAGGAAGCTGCCTGGAGGCCCAGGCTGGGCCTTACACCACAGGGCCTGCCAGCCACATCTCCCCGCGGGCCTGGCGGAGGCCCACCATCGAGTCCCACCGTGTGGCCATCTCGGATGCAGAGGTTGGTGGGGCAGAGCTAGGGGGTGCTCATGAGCTTTTCCCTCAGTGAAGACCCTTTCTCTTCCTAGCCCTGTGGTAGCTTTTGGCTTGCATACCCTCAGAGTTGAGGAGCTCACTACCTCACAATAAGGCCTCTTCCACCCAGGGAAGCTCCACCTGACCCGACCTCTGCATCCTATACATCCCACCATTCCCAACCCCACCCAGTCCAGACTTTGGAAGTAAACCCGCCCTTGTCCCCCAAGAAGTCCTCTTAGAGATTTGAGGACAGACATAGTGTCCTCCCACCCCAAGACTTCCCCAGCTTGAACCCCACCTCGAATCCTGCCTCCTCGAGTCTGCTCTGACTCAGAAGCTGCCAGCATGCTGCCAGCCTCCGGGCTCCCCCTGGCTCTGTCCTTGCCGCTTAGGTCTGAACGTGAACCTGAGTACGGAGCAATCTATAGCTTCAGAGGCTGAGCCTTTTATGCCTGAGCGAGGGCTCCGGTCTCTCGTCCCTCTTCTCATCCTTGTTCGTGCAATCTAGACCTCACATCCAGCGCCTCTGGAAATGCTTGCTCACGGCTTTCTTACAGACTTGGGTCTCCCAGACCTCAGCTTCCAGGCAGGAATCAGTGCATTTTTCCTTAGCCAGGCTCCCCATTCATGAGGCTTCTTGTCACTCTTGGTGGTCTTGTCACCACCAAGTTTCCCCCACCCCAACTTGAAATGTTGCTGGAACCCCCTGGGGTCTGGGAGTAAGGGGCCTGGGGCCCGGATTGATCCCTGAACAGGATCCCGAGGTGAGAACAATGCTGCCTCTGGATCAAGCTTTACCTGATGCTTCCTCTCCCCCCCAGGACTGTGTGCAGTTGAACCAGTACAAGCTGCAGAGTGAGATTGGCAAGGTAGGACTGGGGCTGGCCAGGAGCAGCGGGAATTTAGTTTGGGATTTTGCAGGCAGGCTGTCAGGATGCTCTGCTTGGTGCAGCCCCTTCTCCTCTGGGAATGTGAGGCAGACAGGAAGGCCCAGGCCTGGGAGGGAGGAAAATTCTGTCTCCTGTAGGAAATGACTGGTGTGGGTGGGGCTGATGGGAGATGAGTCCTGATTCCTGACTCCCCAGAGTTGTGGGTTTTTTTAAAATATGTTTTTATTGATTTTTTTAGAAAGAGAGGGAGAGAGAGAAAAAAAACATCGATTGGCTGCCTCCTGCATGCCCCCCCGCCCCCCCCAGGGATTGAGCCCATAACCTGGGCATATGCCCTGACCGGGAATCAAACTGGCGACCTCTCGGTACATGAGATGATGCTCAACCCACTGAGCCACACTGGCCAGGGCTCCCCAGGGTTTTGATGGAAGACTAGGAGGGACTGGGGGAGGCATGGAGCTGCATTGAGCCAGGCAGGGTCAGTTACCAAGGCAGGCCTGAAATGTAAGCCCATTGGTGGTAGGCGTGGAGATGGGATGCAGGAGGAGGGGGCCAGAGCTGTTCGGGCTCCCCTTGGCCTGAACCGGCCCTGGGGGAGGGTGCTCTGCCCAGGCGGGGCTGACCTGTGCCTATTCGCAGGGTGCCTACGGCGTGGTGAGGCTGGCCTATAACGAAAGTGAAGACAGGCACTATGTGAGTCTAGGGATAGGAGGGGGGTGTTGCCCAAGCCCGGCCCTGGAAACCTGGGGGGTGGGCAGACGCTGTGCTGGGAAGACAGAGGACGACCCTGTCTCTGAAGGGAGGGAGCTCCCTGTCCCTAGGGGTATGCAAAGGAAGTGACCTTCTTGACCCTGGTCATATGCAATCAGAGGCTGATACCTCTGAGGGCAGAGCTCCAGAAAGGCATTTTGGAGAAGAGGGGTCAGGCCTAGACTCAGATGTGGCCACCTCCTCACCAGTTTAACCACTCCAACCATACCCTTAGCGGCATGGCAGGTACCACATGTGACCGGCCTGTACTGCCCCCTGGTGGCTGCACACAAGTGACGTGCCTGCCCCTCCCTCCTTAGGCAATGAAAGTCCTTTCCAAAAAGAAGTTACTGAAGCAGTATGGCTTTCCACGTATGTATCTATTGGGCCCTGTGCTTGGGGGCCCCTAGCTGGGGCGTGAGTTGGGGGGTGTGTATGTGGGGGGGGGAGACAGAGGAGAAGGAGACCTCAGCCCCCTAGCTAGTTTTTGGTAGGACTGGGAGTGGAGGAGGGACAGCATGAGCAAAGGTCTGGTGGTGGGCATATGCTTGGTGGGTGGGCGACAAGACCATGGTCTTGCAAGTTTTTGCCTGAGGCTGGTTGCGAGGCGACAGGGGGGCCCAGACTCCTGCAACGGGCTTGCCTCCTCTTCCTGGTCACAGGTCGCCCTCCCCCGAGAGGGTCCCAGGCTGCCCAGGGAGGACCAGCCAAGCAGCTGCTGCCCCTGGACCGGGTGTACCAGGAGATCGCCATCCTGAAGAAGCTGGACCACGTGAATGTGGTGAAGCTGATCGAGGTAGGAGGCGGTGGTGAGCGGGTGGGTACCTGTGCCCGAGTCGTGTAGAGCACAGACCCAGGGATCCTGCCGAGAGACACGTGTGGCTGAGGCCTCCAAGGACACAGCCAGACTTGGGGCAGGGATGACAGGGAGGCTTCAGGGGTCAGTTCAGGCTGGTCTGGGATGTTCTCGAGGTCTCCCTGAGGGTGAGCTCCAGTGATTCCTGAGGCCTCATCTGTCGGTGGATAGGGGCAAAGTATACTGGGGGCCCTGGGGCTGGGAGGACAAGGAGGCTTGGCACTTCCACCCCAGGCCTCCTCAAGCCCTACCCCCATGTCTGCTCCCTCTGACCAGGTCCTGGATGACCCAGCTGAGGACAATCTCTATTTGGGTGAGTGACCCAACTCATTCCCAAAGCAGCTTACCTGGGGTCGGTCCAAGGGCTCCTCGGGGATACAATGGCCTTCAGGGGGCCAGGGAAGAAATACACATTCTCCGGCCCTGGGTCCCCTTGCCCAGCCCTGCTGAACCAGGCTCAGAATATCCAGTTAGAGTCCAACAGATATTTCCAAGTGCCCACTCTGCTGATCAGAGAGACAGTGGGCTGAGTAGACACAAGAAGCAGGCTCCCTGATGTGGGTTCCCAGACCCTGTCTGATAGCTCTGTGCCTCAGTTTCCTCACCTGTAAAATGGGGGTAATAATGGTATCTGCCACATGGGGTTGATGTGAGAAGTGAATGAGTCATTACATGCAAGAAGACATACTCGCTATGAATGCTAATGTTGTTGTTAAATTAAGTTCCCGGTGCCTGATTCGTGGTTGGGCTCTGGAGGCCACAGGAAAAGGGGCAGAAGGAATGAACACTGGCTTACAAATGAGAGGCCAAGGCTTAGGCTCCACTCCCTCTCCTACCTGCCTATCTGTTATGACCTTTGGGAAAATTTCTGCCCCTTCTGGGCCTCAGTTACCCCACCCTTGCCCCGTGAAAGGGGTCCACACTGTATCAGATGAGGCAGGTCCATAGTAGACCCCACTCTTACCCATTTACCTCCTCTGATACCGTGGGACCCTGTCCTGTCCCTCCCTCAAGGATGCCTGGTTGCCTGCCCCCTCCTTCACCCTCCAGAGCAGGGAGGGGCCTTGGCATCACCTGCTCTGCCAGCCTGGCTGCACCTTACCTTCTTTTCTTTTCTTTTCTTTCAGTGTTTGACCTCCTGAGAAAGGGGTGAGTTCCCCATTCCGATCAGGCAGGTCAAGTCTCACCCAGGCCTTCCTTTCCCTTCCTGTGTCCCTAGTCCTAGGGTCAGCTGCCCTGGGAGAAGGCAGAGGCCCAGGCCCTGCTTTGGGAAGCTCTGGGCTGCGGGGGGGATGAGAGACCAAGAGGACAATCCTTTGAAAGAGGTCAGTGAGGCCGGAGTAGTGTAGTCAGGGAGGCCTCTGGAAGAGGGGTGGGTTTTGAACCAGGCCTGGAAGAACTGGAAAGAAGATTTTGATGGAAGAGGAGTAGAACAGAGTGTTTCTCAAGCAAAAGTGTAGAGAAGGGACTCAACTCTTACCTCTCTTACCTGTATTCAAATTGCAAGCAGTTCCTGCGGCTTGTAAGTTTGTGAGTTGGGTGGGTGGGACTCCATTCACTCCCGTTTACAAGAGGGGAAGCTGAGGTTCAGAGCGGGTGAGTGGCTTGCCCAGCATCACACAGCAAGTCACCGATGAAACCCAGGGATCTCACTCACGTCTGCCTTCTTTGGCCGTCTCAGGGTGTTTGCAAAGCAGCAGACACGGAACAGTGGCCATGGGCCTGGGTGGACTGGAAGCCCTAATGGCTGAGGCCTTGAATCCAGGCTATAACTTGTCTCTCTGCTGGGGGACTCCTAAAGACCTATTGGGGAGGAGACAGGCCGTGGTGTCCCTTTCAGACTCGGGGGCTTTCAAATGTGTGTGTTTTGTAACTTATTGATTTGAGAGAGAGACATCGATTTGTTGTTCCACTTATTTATGCATTCATTGGTTGATTCTCGTATGTGCCCTGCCCGGGGAGCAAACCTGCAACCTTGGTGTATCCGGACGACACTCTAACCAACTGAGCTGCTCACTCAGGGCCTTGCAAATGTTTTTGACCTCCATTCAAAGGGAGAAGCATGGTTCACATTGCCATTTGCATCTGTCACTGAAACCAAAGTTTTACAAAACAGCGCATGTCCGTATTACACATGATCTACTCGGATATATTCTACTTCATTAGGAAAAAAGCAGTGTCAGGGTTCAGCTTGGGGTAGTCACCCACTAAATTGATTTCGTGGCTCTATATTGGGTCTGGACCTGCAGTGTGAAAAAGATGGCTCGATGTGGCATCTTTACAACTGTCTGATTATAGGTAATAAAGTACTTAGAAGAAGGATTATCGCCCATCAGAAATTAAGACAAAGCTAATTTGAAATGACAGTGATCTGAAGGGATATTTGTGTCTATGTGTATTTCTAAAATTGTATCACATATGGGAGGAAAAAGCTAATATCTTAGGTTCTGGGGACCCATTTGAGGATAGAGGGCTCCTGGGAGGTCTCCAGTGGCCTGAAGGTCCCCGCCCCGGTTCCCCTTCCCCTGCTGTCTGCCTCTACTCAACCTGCTTCGGCTGAACACCCCTCGCCCCACCCTCCACAGGCCGGTCATGGAGGTGCCTTGCGACAAGCCCTTCCCGGAGGAGCAAGCTCGCCTCTACCTGAGGGACATCATCCTGGGCCTTGAGTACTGTGAGTGAGGGGCCGCCTGCCTCCCCCGCCTAGGACTGGGGACTGGGGATGGGGACAG
>NW_005360846.1:612749-630887 GCF_000412655.1 Myotis brandtii
GGTAGGGGGCGGGAGGGGTGGGAGACACCAGAGGGGGCGGAGCCCAGGCTGAGAAGGCTCTGAGCCTGTGTTGTCAGTCAGTGCTGATCTGCCAATCAGCTTCAGCTGGGGATGGGGCCATGGACCTGGGGGCGAGGCCTAAACCTCCTAAAAGGCTAGGGCAGTGGTCAGCAAACTGCCGCTCTCGAGCCACATGCGGCTCTTTGGCCCCTTGAGTGTGGCCACGAAGTTTCAATCGCACTGTACGTGCACGCCCGCACATGGTATTTTGTGGAAGAGCCACACTCAAGGGGCCACAGTTTGCTGACCATTGGTAGGGGAATGGGGTCCTTCCTGGTGCCTGGTCATCATCAAGTGATTCTGTGCCTTGGGTGTTCTGTCTGGCTCTCTCCCCTGCTGAGTTCTTAGCCATGCTCAGCTTCTCTGCAGGGCCTCAAGAGGGGTGGGAAGGAAGAGATGTACGTCCAGCCGCCCCGAGCCTGTGCTGTCATGGAGCCTGTGGGTGGTGGCAGTGTGGGTTTACTGTGAGGGGCCCTAAGGGACAAGAGCTCAGGAGGGAGGATGTTATCTTAGCCTCTACCTCCAAGTCCCTTTATTCCTACTTATTCACTCACTTATGAGTACCTACTGAGTGATAGCTGGGGGCAGGGAGTTGACAAGGATCTCACGCCCAGTAGGAGGGACAGGAATCTAAGCAGGCAGATGACACAGTGCAGTGCCTGCCAGAGCTGGGGAGGCACGGGGCTGTCAGAGCACTGAGGGCCGAGGGAGGCTTCCTGGAGGATGCCACTTGGGACCAGGGTCCTGAAGGATGAGTAGGAGTTCGTTGGCCAGGCTTGTGGGATGGTGGGAGAAATACAGCAGGCAGAGAGAACTGGGTGGGCAGAGGCACAGAGGGGGTGGGCGTGGACTCTTGGAGAATGGGAAGAAGTTCAGTCTGGTTGAGGCATGAGGGCCGGGAATGCCTCCGCAGAGGACGTTCCTGACTTCATGCTGTCGTGTTGTGAGCTCGGAGGCTTTGGGTAGCAGAGAGGCGTGATAGGGTGACACCTTAGAAAGCTCTGTCCAGCAGCTGCCTGGTGGCTGGCTGAAGGCGAGAGGCAGCCAGCTGGTTAGGGACAAGGCTGTTTCCACAGCCAAGTGACAGATGGTGAGTCCTGGATTAGGGCAATGGCAGTGGGAGGAGACAGGAAGGAGGTGGGGTGGCCAGCACCAGTCCTGGGGAGGGCCCCCAGACACCTGGGCTTCTGGCCTGGTTTGGGGAGCAGGAGTGGGGCCCCCTTTCTCTAAGATCTTAGCTTGGTTTGTCAGGAAGCATATTCTTGCCCTGGGAGGACAGGATGAGAGCCCAGCAGAGGTGACAGGAACCAGGACTGTCTTTATCGCATTTGGGCCACTCTGATGCCCCCAGATTAATATTCTCTTTGTACATATGGGGAAACTGAGGCACAGAGAGAGGAAGGCTTTGCCGAAAGTCCCTAGCAAGGTCCTTGAGGTATAGGCAGGGGGCATTTTTACTCTGGGTGTGGTCATTGGTGGGTGCACCAGCTTGGCCTCCACCCCTTTCCTATCCTGGGACTTTCTTCTCAGTTGAGGATCTATCTCCCACCCTCTTTTCCCCTCAACAACTCCCCCCAAAACAAACAAACAAACAAACAAACAAACAAAAATAAGCGAATCCCACCTGACTTTTGGGCAAAGCCTCATCAACACCCAGCTAATGAAGGTGAAGGGCTTCCTGGGTGGATAGGTGAGCACCAGGGGCTGACAGGCAGGTGAATGGAGGCTCGGGTGCTGAGGACGGCCTCGCGATTCTGGTGCCTCGAAGGCAGACTTGAGGCAGCCCAGGAAGGATCTGGCGGGAGCGTCCAGCCTGATGCTTATAGATGGAGCAAATTCAGTGATGCAGCTGTGAGAGCAGCTGGATCTGGAAGAGATCTTAGAGTTGGGTCCGTGGGACTTGCTGATGAGTTGGCTGTGGGGTCTAAGAGAGAGAGACCTGAGCAAAGGGCGACACGCTGTTAACAGAAAGGAAAAGACTAGCGGAGGAGCAGGGGTTTTCTGTTCTGTTTGTTTGGCGGTGATGGTGGTGGGGGTTCCCGACAGAGAAATGCAGTTCTGGATTAGACGTCTTCTGGAGAAAGATTGAGCCGTCTACTGGATATCCATGTGGACAGAGAGCCTGGTGTTCAGCGGGGAGGCCAGGGTTTGAGATAAGAATTTGAGACACTTTCCATGGTCAAATACACAGCCTCTTGAGACGGATAGGTGTGTGTCACATCCCTGTGCTCATCTGGCACAAGCACTGCAGGACCATTGGTGTTGTTGTTATAGAACCCTCATTCACTCGTTCCCTTGGCCCCCAGCCTTCATCCCCTCCTCCGCTCCCCTCTCCTGTTTCCCTCTCCATCTTTCCTCCTTCCCAACATCCTGGGGTCTGTCTGTCCAGGGGAAGGTGTTTGCTGAGGAGGGAGCCTACAGTGCATGGCCGTGGGGCGGGGTCATTGCCTTCTCCCCGCCTGAGCTGCCTGTCTCTTCCCAGCAGTGCTGAGCCCGAGAAGCAGGAAGAGTTCCCAGCCCGCTAGCGAAGGCTGACCCTTACTCGGTCGGCCATGTGCATCCTGCAGGCCCAAGGCCTGGGTGCCCCCTTCCCTGGATCTCCTTCAGCCCAGAGTCCATAGGGCTCAGGCAGTGCCTCTGCAGGATGCCCTGCCATCCCGCCCCGAGTCCAAGGAGCAGGAGCATCTCTGTCCGTCAGGGTGGGGGATGGGACTGGGGAAGACTGATAGGCTGTGGGCCTGCAGACTGTACCCACGTCATCTCTGGGAGAGCCAGGGATGGCCCGTGCACTCCCCTCCCCCAGTTTCCTCTGACCTGCCCCTCAGTAACAGGTGCCTTGATCGCCATGGAGAGAGCACTGGACTTGGAGTCCGAAGGCCCCTAAGAGTCCAGTCCTAGGTCTGGACCGCCTGGCCCGGCCTCAGTACCTTCTCTGCAGAGCAGAACAGAGGGCCCTGGAGTCCTCTTCTGGGGTCCCCCTGAGAGGAGTGTGTGTGGGCGCCTTCTCAGCTGGCTTCAGACAGGCTTCCCTGGCTGGGGGGCGGGTTTGGGCCACGGCCTGGGCCGCGGGCCCGGCCGGCGCTCCAACTGCCTCTGTCCGTAGTGCACTGCCAGAAGATTGTCCACAGGGACATCAAGCCATCCAACCTGCTCCTGGGGGACGACGGGCACGTGAAGATCGCCGACTTCGGCGTCAGCAACCAGTTTGAGGGGAACGACGCCCAGCTGTCCAGCACGGCCGGCACCCCGGCGTTCATGGCCCCCGAGGCCATCTCTGATACCGGCCAAAGCTTCAGTGGGAAGGTGGCTCCCAGGGCCTGGGCTGGGTTGGGGTTCAGCAGCAAGGGGTGGGGTAGCTTGCAGTGAGGCCTCATTTCCAAGCTGAAGACGCCAGGGTCCTGTATCTCGGGGGTGAACACCGAACACAGTCCCTTCCTTCATAATTACCTCTGCCTAGAGTCTGACAAACGCCCCAACTTTGGCCTCCTCTCGTGTTCCAGCAAAATGTCCCCAAGGCGCCCCTGCCAGCTGCTCTGTGCTGAGTTCTGGATGGGGCTCTGGAGCAGGCAGAGCCCAGACAGCCCAGCTCTCTGCCCTTCTGGAGGTGGCAGGGTTTGAACTAGGCTTTGAAGAATGGGGAGGATTTGAGGAGGAGGTGGGGCCCAGAGAGCATGGGGGCACAGGCTTGGGGCACAGTGGGGCTCGGGCAGTGCGAGGCCTGGAAGTTCAGGTTTTCTCCTGAGTGAGAGGCAGTGGGCAAAGCTTTCTGAGCAGGGGCTGCAGTTCCCTGTGTCCCCCGCACATGCCTGTTCTCACCTGTGGAATGATGGCTCCCCCCCTGCACCCCGCATCCTGCCAAGGAGGCATGTGGATGCCTGTGTGGGGTGTGGAGCTCAAGAGAGAAGTCAGGGGTGTAGATAGAGATTCTTTTTTAATTTTTAATTTTCAATTTTTAAAAAATATGTTTTTATTGATTTGTTTTAGAGAGAGAGGAAGGGAGAGGGAAAGGAGATAGGAACATCAATCAGCTGCTTCCTGCATGCCCCCCACTGGGGATCGAGTCTGCAACCCGGGCATGTGCCCTGACTGGGAATCAAACCAGCAACCTCTTGGCATGGGAGGACGCTCAATCCACTGAGCCATGCCAACTGGGCTAATTTTCAATTTTGATATAATTCCAAATTTACTGAAAAAAAATATAAGAAATAAGAAAAAAGTTACTGACATTTTGTCCTATATACCTTTTCACCACTCTCCCTGTGTTTATGTGTAACCGTATGACATTCTTCTGAACCATTGGAGAGTTAAGTTGGAGATCTCCTCCTCCTTTATCGTTAAATACCTCAGCGAATTTAAAAAAACAACACAAAAAACAGGACATTCTCTTATATAACCTCAGTACAATGATCAAAATTAGGGAATGTATCACTGATGAAAGACTGTTATCTAATCAGCCTTGTTCAGATTTCACCACTTGTCCCGATACTGTCCTCAGAGCCCTGTCTTCCTCTGGTTCAGGGCCGGATCCAGAGCCCGTTGCTTAATCCACTGTCACATCCCTGGTGTCCTTTCATCTGGAAGAGCTTGGCTTCTCTCTCTCCCCTGACCTTGACATTTTGAAGAGAACAGGCCTGTTACTTTGTAGAATGATGTCAGTTTGCATTTGTTTGTGTTCCTGGATTGGATTCAGATGAGGCATCTGTAGCGAGAATATGTAGGTAGAGATTTGAGAATATACTCCCATACGAGATAAAGCAGATACCAGGAGAGGAGGTGGGGTTCCAGAAGGGGAAACAGAGAGAGCACATGCTAGAACCAGAGCGTGGGGGAGCTGGGGAGAGTTATGGACTAGCCCTCGGCCTGGGCAGGGCTGTTTCTGGGGTCCGAAAGAAGGCATATGGTGGCTTCTCCAGTGGATCACTAGGACGAGGCGTGATGAGCTGGTTTAGCATGTGTAAGTTCAATACACCATCGTTTCCGGCCGCATTTGTGATGGGTACAGCAAATGTGACCTAGAGGTAAAAGAGGTTTGCACCTGTAGAGTTGAAAATGTATCTAGTTTGGGCCTGTTCCAAAGAAACTTGGAATCCCTGAAGGGCAGGGCCAGGGCTCAGCACAGAGTCGGGCATGGAGCCAGGGCCTGGGAGTGTTTGCTGAGTGACTACATGACTGAGGAAGGAGGTTCCCTGCACGCCCTCTCCCACAGCCCACTGCAACTGGCAGGCAAGGGGTGTTGGTTCATTCTGGGGGGACTGATGGGAGCTGTTTTCTTTCTAGGCCTTGGATGTGTGGGCCACGGGGGTCACGCTGTACTGCTTTGTCTATGGGAAGGTGAGTGCTGGGTGGGCTGGCGCCATGGGCTGGGCCCAGCCGAACCAGGGTGGCTGACAGGAGCAGGCCCTTCCTCTGTGTCCTAAAGTGACGTGACATTTGAAAGGGGCCACTGGTCTCAGAGAAGACCGAGGGAAAAGAGGCTTTTTCTGTTTTTCTCTTATCCCCTTGGGAGGGGATTCATGTGCAGGCGTCCTGGGACAGCAGCCACCCCGAAGGCAGGGATGGATGGTGGAGTCGCCACCGCTCCAGCCGAGTGCTCCGGGTCCTGTCCCTCGATGCCATTCATTTACACACATTCACTCAGTCGGTCATTCATGCAACCAATCGGTTTTGACTCCTGCTCTGGGTCAGGCTGGGCCTTGGGGACACCCGACACTGACTTGGCCGAGATCCCTGTCCCCAGGTGCTCCCACTCTAGTGACCACACTGAGGGGCAGGAGGGAACCTCAGTGAGCATGTTCCCAGATCCCAGGCCTCGGAGTGGAGGCCTCCCTGCCGGCAGCTGTAACCGGGTGGGTACACCCAGCCTCATGGTTTCCTCAATGACTGATTTGGTCAGTCAGTGTTTGTTGAGCACCTGCTGTGTGCCAGGCCCTGGACGAGTTAGACGAGGTTCCTCCCGACTAAGGGGTCCTAGAGAGATGGGGCCGGTCTCCAGCACGCGTTAAGGCTCTGGGCCTACATCCTTCGTCTGCTTCTTCACCCCAGTGCCCATTCATCGATGACTACATACTGGCCCTGCACAGGAAGATCAAGAATGAGGACGTGGTGTTTCCTGAGGAGTGAGTAGTCCGCCACAGGGGCTCCTGCCCACCCCCAGGGAGGCGGGTCTTTAGCAGAGCTTTTGCCCTTTGATCTCCCACCTGCAGACCTGGAGGTGGGGGTGCTGCTCCTGGGAGGGCCCTGAGCAGATGGAGGTGGGACTGGCTCAGGGCCTCTGAGACATCTAGTGGGATGGGTCTCTGTGCAGATAGAGCTCTGAGGCTGGGAGTGGGGCAGGGTGACCATGTCACACATTCACACTGCTCCTTCACAGAAGGCCTCCAGGGGGGCCAGGGCACCACCCCCATGCAGACTCTGGACCCATGGGGAACCTTCACCACCCCCTCCCCACAGGTGGGCAGGGATTTCCAGATGCCAATGTGCTGCCCCGTTTCACAGATGGAAAAGTGGAGTCCTGGGGGAAAGTTATCAGTGGGCCTGGGATTGGAAGCCAGTCCCTCCTCTCCCTCCCTTTGTGACTGAGGTCTCTGAGCCCAGAGGGACTGTATAGAGAGGCCGCCCTGCTCATCCACGGTTCTTCTCATAATGACATTGACTACCAAGGCTCCTCAGTCTTCAGGGCCCTCCTGCCATCTGCCCAAAGTGCCCACGGCAGGTCACAAGCCAACCTAGGAGTTTTCCTCAGTGACTTCTGCTCTCCCGTGCCCACTGCCTGTCTGGTCCCCAAGCCCTCTAAAGTCCACCTCTTAACCATCTCGTAGCTGCATTGCCACCTGGGTGCCTGCCTGGGTCTCCCTGCTGTCAGCCTCCATCCAGTCCAGCCACCAGTCAGGCCAGGTTGACCCTGATAAAGCACAATAAATCTCACCATATCTTCAGCTTTTTGCGAGGCTTCCCAGAGCCCACAGGGAGAGGCCACGCCCTGGCCCTGGCATTCCAGGATGTCTGGGTCCTGCCACCACACAGCCTCCTTGCCCTGCAGCACCAGGCATCTGGATTCCGACCCTTCCCTGCCATTGCCAGTCTCCTGGGCCTCTGCTCCTGCAGGACCCCTGCCAGGCCAGCGTCCTCCCAGCCAGGATTCAGCACCTAGGACAGCAGAGGGCACCAGGGCCAGCAGTCCCAAGAGTGGGTTCACTCTCTGCAGGCTTGTAGGGATGGGCTCCCCAAGAATGGTAGCAAAGAAGCCCAGAGTTTGGGCAGAGACAGTCCAGGCTGATGTGGGGCTGACTGTCCTGGTCCCCTGTCCCCTGAGTCCCTCCTCCCTGCCCTCACTCTGCTCGGCAGCCATGTGCTAACCCGCTCACCTCTCTGGGCCTCGGTCTCCTCTATCATGTGAGAATCTTTCCTGCCACCTCCCAGGTGCAGGAGAGGATAAGACGCCGAGTGGCAGCGTCTGGTGTCCTATAAAGTGACTCTTCACATTATTCCAGGGGCATCCCTAGGGGTGCCCCCCTGCTGTCTGAGCAATGAGGGGTGGGTGTGTCTCTGCCCTGGGGTGCTAATCAGGGAACCCCTGAAGCAGGATGGGGAGGGAGAGGTGGGAAGGAAATTATCCTCATCAACCATCTCCCCTCATCTCCTTCCTTCCTCTCTTTAGGCCAAAGGTCAGCGAGGAGCTCAAGGACCTGATCCTGAAGATGCTAGACAAGAATCCCGAAAGGAGAATTGGGGTGCCAGACATCAAGGTGGGGGAACCATAGACCTCAGTTTCTCCTGTGGAGACCCCTACCCCGGGACTTGTGGGTTGGTGGGCATTGGGTTCCCTCAAGGCTGTTGGTGGTGACATGCCCATGGGCCTTTGCTCACTGGGTGTCTGTGCGTGTGTCCCTGACCCTCCCTGCCCTCCTGACTTTGCAGTTGCACCCGTGGGTGACCAAGAACGGGGAGGAGCCCCTTCCCTCAGAGGAGGAGCATTGCAGCGTGGTGGAGGTGACCGAGGAGGAGGTGAAGAACTCGGTCAAGCTCATCCCCAGCTGGACCACAGTGGTAAGAGGGTGAGGGGTCCTGGGAGGAGGGCGTGGCCATCGCCCGAGACTAGCTCTCTGCTGGGCCCTGTGGGGGTGTAGAAGGCCGCCTGGTGGGCCAGCCCCGATGCTACCAGAGGCCCCTGTTCTGCTGGCTTTCCTGGAACTGTCCTTGTGGCAGGAGGAGGGACAGGGTCGGAGAGCCAGGGTGCAGCAGTCGCTCCTGGCATGTCCCTCAGGCCGCTGCACAGTTTCCTCTGCGCTGTCCGGCACAAGCACTCCTCACCCCATCCTTCCCGCCTCAGCTAGGAGGCATTTCCCATGCCCTCAGGATAAAGCCCCACTTTCAGCGGGACATCCCAGGCCCCTCAAGGCCTCCTTCTGGCCTCTGAGTCCCCCAGGCACCAGTTGCACCGGGTTCCTGCCAATTCCCGGAATTCACCCTCAACCATCGTCCTCCGTGCCCTTATCCTTCCCTCTGCTGGAATACTCTTCCTTTCTCTGCCCACTCAGCACGGCCCACCTAGCAGCTGCCCCCCAGGGAGTCCGAGCAGAGGCTGCCAGTGGGTCTGGTGCTTGGGGGACTGTGTTCCTCATGCTGACTGACCTGCCCTCCCTAGATCCTGGTGAAGTCTATGCTGAGAAAGCGGTCCTTTGGGAACCCGTTTGAGCCCCAAGCACGGAAGGAAGAGCGCTCCATGTCTGTCCCAGGAAACTTACTGTTGTAAGTACCGGTGGGCTGAGACCTGCAGGGCACCCCCTGGGGTGGGGCGGGGTGGGGGCACATCCTCCCACTCTCACTGTCACTGGGCCGTGAGGCTGAGCTGAAACCAAAATGTGGGGTTTGAGTCCGAATTTGTTGTCTCACAAAACTGAAGAATGGATTCGCAGACAGAAGGGGTTAGTGGAAGCAACGTTTATTGAGAGAAGCCAGTCCTGGAAAAGGTACAGCTGGGGCTCCAAAAGCCGGCCACTGTCCAGAGCTTCCGTTCCATGTTGCAGTTGGGTGTAGTTCAGCATCCAAGCTAATTAAAGTCCATTAGTCCCATGTGTAGAGTCCCAGGTGGCTTATGGCACCGGAGCCAGGAACCTCGGACGCTGGAGAATGAAGGAGAGGAGTGCACGCTCTTTTGTACCCATGCTTGCTAGCTTCTGATGGGTTCTTTCAAAGACTTCTGCCTTAGTAATATTCTTGTGATTGGTTATTTGCAAGCTGCCTGTCTTAGTAATATCTATACATGTCTCCCGCATGTGCCTTTCTTTCCCGCCCAGCTGGGCTGTCTTAGTAACTCCGCCTAGCTGGGTGCCCTGGTTCTGCTTCCCCCTCCCTGGTCCCGGTCCCTGTCTACCTAGCTTCCCTCTGTCTCCTCAGGGGGATACTCAGCTGGGCCTCCGAGGTGCCGGTTTGCACTCCTTTCCTCAGCCCATGGTAGGGTTTGCAGCAAGGCCTCATGTCTGCTCCTCATAGAAGGGTGGCTCGGCTGTGGAGGGAGGGAGCTTCTGCCGACTTCCCGGCGTGGGGCGGTGCTGGCTGCTTTCCTGAGTGGCCCATGCTACCTCCAGCCATTGCGGAGGCCCTGTGCCTGGTCAGCGCTCTGTAAACGCTTGTTCAGCAAGTGAGCATGGACAGGCCAGCTGTCCGGGCCAGGGAAGAGGAACCCTCCTTTGCTGAAGGCTCCCTACTGTGAACCAGGCATGTGCGGTCACCACCTGCTACAAGTCAGAAAAGCAGTTCCGCAAACCTCCGAGAGCCTGGTCTTCAGCTTGTCCACCTTCTCCCACTAAAATAAAATAAAAGTCAGTTGGGGATGCCAACCAGGTCTGCTGGAGTTTGCGCACAGACCTGCAGACAGAAAGCCAGGCGAGGGTCCTGGACCCGCATTTGGCCCTGAGACGCGGGTGCCTTCCTCTGGCCGGGGAGGGAGCTGCAGGGAGGAGGAGCTGTGTCTCCAGCCTGCTGTGTGGGGAAGGCGTGCTCCCCAGAGGGAGCCAGACACAGTCCAGGTACCTCGGCCTCCCAGGAAGGAGTCTGTTCACTTGTGCTGTCCAGGGGCCCAGACAAGGGCTCTGTGAGGCCGCCCTCTCATGAGTGGGCCCTTTAGAAGTGCCGGTCCCCTCATCATGGACAAGCTGGTGTCTGCTCCCTGCCAGAGGTTGCTTACCCTCAAGGATATCCATATACCAACCTCTTTTCCTCCTCTTGACAGACTTTCTGGTCAGTGAGGGGTGAGGGGTAGAGTCTGGGAGAGACCTCGGTGTCACTGAACTTCCCATTCCCTTGTCTCTTCAGTAAGTTGGCCAGGCCTGGGGAGGGGCTTCTTTGGCTCCTCTAGGTCTGCAGGCCTCGGTGATGGAATTGGGCTTAGTGCAGGGAATCACATACTTAGCATCCAATGCAGCCGCTTCTGAGAGTGAAAGAGGAAGCTATTACTAACGATGCCAGGACTACATGCATAGTCAAAGCCATGCCAGCAAACCTGGACATCTGGTCACCCTAGCTCAGTGCCTGTGACTCAGCGCCCCCTAGTGGTGGGACAGGCCAGTCACAGGCTAAAGACATCCTGTACCCACCTAATCTATGCCTCGCCCAGGGCTGGACTGCAAGTGAGGAAGGGAATCATTGTCCTTTTATAGCCATGTTAATGGGGAGACAGGCCAGTTCCCTTTATTAAGTATTGGGCCTAATACTCTCCAGCTATAAAAATCTGTAATTCTGTGACTCAAGTTTAATTTTGCAAAGCAGGTTTTAAATTTGTCCTTGATTGACTCTATTTTGTATGCTTTGGGATAATAGTTGAAGCTCTACAGTCAAGTTAAATGGAATTGACCCTTTTTTTAAGATATCAAAACCCGTTCATTGGTCATTTTAAAAAGAAAGGTCTTAGGGGGGAAATCAGATACTGGAATCTGTTGAACGTGTGACATCATCCCAAGATTGACGGGTTACTCTACCTGTGCACAAGACAAAGAAAGTGTAAAACCAAAGCCCTCTGCTCAGGACTGTGGGGGCTGATCTAGGCCTACGTGGAAGGCCTGCGAGGGCGCAGGGAGGTCAGCCAAGTCCGATCGTGTGAGGCTCCAGACTTCATCTCTGGGCAGTAGGGAGCCATGGAGTGTTGTAAGCCAAGATTTGTGGTAGGGAGACCAGCAAGGGGCCACGACGCAGGAAGGCGAACTTGGGATGCCTGTGAGTGTGCGGGAGAGTGTCCTTTCTGAGTGTATGTTCTGAGCCCTAAGGTCCCTCTGCCCCCTGTATCCCCTGAACAGGAAAGACGGGTGTGGTGAAGGCATCAAGAGCCCGGAGCTCCCTGGTGTCCAAGAAGATGAGGCTGCGTCCTGAGCCCCTGCATGCGCCCAGGTCCACCCAGCAACACGCTCATCCTGCGCCTCCAAAGGCCCCTGCACTCATGCCGACAGCCGCCCCTGCGGGCAGGGGGCTGGGGACTGTGGACCCTCTCCTGGCTCCCCTCCCCCCGTCATGCTGCATGACCTCTGCGCGTGTCCGAGACAGGATTGGAATGTGTGTCATCTGGGGTTTGGTGGGCAGGGCTCCCTCGAGCCTTTCTCCTCGTCTTGGCTCTCCCCGTGGAACCCACGTTGTGGGGAAGGTAGGTACGCTCGGTGCCTTAGAAACCCCACGTGGCTCGTCGGCAAGGCCCAGAGGCAGGAGGCGAGAAACCGAGATGGCAGGAGGAGGCCTGGCTGACCACCACGGCAGAGACCTCCTGCTGGGGCTGGGCAGGCCGGGCTCAGCTGCCACACACATGGAGGGGTGTACCCTGCCCCCTCGGGGGGGGGGGGGGGGGCGCTGCCAGAGCTCGAGTCTGCTGAGAACACTGGTGTGGAGTCTCTGAGTCTTTGATGGGTGTTCCGGGGCCTCACTGGGGCAGGGGCCAGTATTGGAGAATTCAGATTCTCGTTTTGTTGTCTTTTACTTTTGTTTTTTACATGGGGGCAAGGGGCTACAAAGACCTGCTTGGGAACAGCACATGACCTCTCCAAAGCTTTGGGTGGTTCCTAGTGCACCCCACCCTTACGTGCAGCCAGGTGAGCTGAACTGACCGTGCTGGATTGTGTTTCACACCCAGCACTAGCCAGAGAAAGGGCTGAATTCAACTCTCAGCAGAGACCTGAGCCAGGAACACCACGTCTTCCCTGCCCGCATCACTCCCTCTGTGGCTCCTCAGAGCCATGGCTGCAGAAGAGACACCAGGGGCCGACATGGCCTGAGAGCCCTGGACTCACAGGGCCGTGGCCTTGCAGATGCTGAAGTAACTGGAACCCAGTCTCCAATCCTACACCGGCCTCCCCATCTGGCCCAGAAGCTGCCCTCACATTCCTACGCTGAAGGACAAGCTGCCCACGGTGAAGGCCGCCCTAGAGTGGGCCCTTGGTGGGGCGTGCATGCTGGCAGGTGGCCATGGAACGGCAGGCCTTCCACCACTGCCTCACCCCAGGACAGTCGCCATCCAGCCTGCCCCGAGCTGGAGGGCTGGACTGTGTGTGTCGACTCGGCCAGGCTGGGGCAGACATCTCTGTGGAACTCCTTGATGGCGTGGTGTTCGCTGACCAAATGCTCAAGAGATTGGCCTCCAAAGGAAAGCAAAGCAGGACTCATCAGATACCTCCCCTGAAAACGTGGGCCAAACAAGCGGGTACAGTGGCGGGCGTGGGTTTCATCTCGCAAGAGGACTTGTGCCGAGAAGGAAGGGAGGCCGGGCCGGAGGAGGGTCCCTCCTGCGCATCTCCGTGCCTGTGGGTGTCCGTCGCGCCTCCGCACACACGCATGTGCGTGCCCATCCGCTGCACAGCACACTCGCATGTCTTGCACTGGCACATGCATCTGTAATATAGTTTCTATGTCTATTTAAGACTATGAGCAGCATGTGGCCCGTCATCAATGGGTCCACGTTTCTCCCTGGCTCCTCTCCGCTAAGGCATTGTAACCAGGGCTTAGGAAACAGTTCGGGACTGTTTTTAAGAACACTGTCATAGAGTTCGTAGGAGGCCGGTCACCGACCCGAAAGCTTTCGTTGAGCATCTCTGCGCTGGGGCCTGGCGGGTGGGGCCTCAAGGGGGCGACGTCCGTCGGACTTACCCTCGCAGAGCTCCAAGGTGAGCCTGGCTTCGTTGGCCAGGTCACAGCCTGGATGGCGTGCTGACCCCACCGCCGTGGGTTTGGGTTGGCATCGTTTTTGAACGTAGCACAAGTGATGAATAAACTCCATAAGAGTGTTATAAACATTAACTTCTCAGGAAGTGAGTTAAAAACATTAAAAGCCCTTTCTTGAGTTAAAACAACAGCACTTTGTGTGTATATTCTGTGCTTCTGGGTGTGTTTTCTCGCCAGCTGGCTGTGCTTGCATTTCTGGGAAGGTCTGAGCAGGACCGTGGTGGGAGGGGCTCTGGGGGGAAGGAGAAGAGGAGAGGGAGGGAGGAGGGTTGGCTCAGGCTGCTGAGCAAGTCCTGTGGCTCCTGCTTGGAACCACAGGGTGTTGGGGAGCCAATGGGCTGCTCGTGGGGCACCCGGCCTGTTTCACAGGGGCCCAGGGGCGCCGGGGTCTGGTCCTCAGGGCTGTCTACTCCCCGTGTGGCAGGAGTCCCAGTGGAGCCTTACAGGAGCCCTGTGACGTGGGCCCCGTGTCCTCCCTGTGCCCCCTTGGCCTTGGGCACTGGCCTGGGGTTTTTGGACGCCACAGCTTCCTGCTGATCCTAGGGCCCTCATGGCCACGATGAAAAGAGTCATCGTTGAGGTCAGACAGCCTTGAACTTGGATCCAGCTTTGCCATTTAATCGTCGTGTGACCTCGGCAAGTCATTGGAGGAGTCTCAGTTTCCTTATCGATCGAATGCGGATCATAGCACCTCCTCAGGGTTCTTTGAGGTTAAACCAAGTCCTGTGCCAAGCGTCTGCCACAGTGCTTGGCACAGAGTGGGCACTCAGCGAGGGAAGACAAAGGACGTCCTGCCCTGGGGCTGCCCGGAACCAGCCTCAGGGGCCGCGGGTTCGGCACAGGCCGCGTGTTTGCCCATCGGTGGAGCTCCAGCTGGATGACACGAAACCAAACAGAAGGAGACCACGCCAGAGGCTGCCTGGCATGGCGACCGGCTTTCCCATCTGAGAGACAGAGGCCAGAGCTGCTGCTGCCCGCTCCCTGGGCATCCTGGGAAAGTCTCTCCAGCAGGGGTGCCGGCGGCAAGGCAGAAACTCCCCAATCACCAGAACTGATGAGTGGGTTCTTGCACCCACTTGCTCCCCACCACGGCAGCCCCTCAACCTGGGACCCACCACCTCTCACTTCCTCATGGTCTCCTGGCCTTGGTCCTCAGCTCTCCAGCCCACCCTCTCCAGCGGCCAGGTGATCCTGGTCTCACCTGAGCACACCCAGCCCTCAGAAACCTGTGCTCCCAACAGGGCTCAGCCTGGCGTCCGAGGCCCCTGCCAGCAGCCCTGCTGGTCTCTCTGGAAGACCCCACAGGCCCTTTGCCTGCTCTCTGCTCCCCCCACCCACTATGATCCTATAAGGTCTCAGCCTGGGGGAGAGGTGAGAGGGACGGTCAGGGCCACTGAGGGTTCCGATTTTCCCAAAGGGGCACTCTGACACATACTGGGCCCCATATAAACACCCACAGGTTACGGAGGCATCCCTCCCCTCCCACACTCCCCACCCTCCCTTCCTCCACACACACAGGCTGGCACACCTACACAGCCTCTCCTCGGGCAAATGAGCAGGCCTGGGCTTGAGGGGCCAACTGAGGCCCCGGAGAGCCGGTGAAGGGGTCTGCCTTTGGTCTCACCTGCAGGACAGTCCCTGGCTTGAAAGGACTCCCTGCACCGCTCCAGCCTCCTGCTGGCCTGGGCATCCACAGCTTAAATGACCCTTTCCTGCTCCTGGCCCCCTTCCCCATACACATACAGACCTGGCTCTGCCTTCCGGGGTCTCAGACACTCTGTTTCTCCTGCTAGGATGACTCAGGAAATAAAGTCTGGGTCCCGGCTCGCCCTCCAGGGCAGCTGCCAGTCCCCACGCAGGTTGGACTGACCAATTTGTCATTGGCCCATCTGGCTTTGTAGTCCCTCTGCCTGCCTTCCCCACTGCCTAGGCCCCCACTCTCTCCAAGTCACCTCCTCCAGGTAGTCTTCCCTGGTCCACAGCCCCAGAGGCACCCTGGGCATGTGGTCCGGCGTCTGGTCCACCTCCTACAAGACTGGAATCGGGGCCAGGAATTAGAACTTTCACAGCTTCTGTCTGCCCACTCACGGCTCCATCACAATGAAGGCCATCGAAGAGCATCTCTCAGTGGAATCACAAGAAGGGGGCCTTCCCTCTGGGAACCCCATTCTCCCCACCGGATCCCTTGTGAGCTCCTTCTCGGGCCTGCATGTCTCTGGCCCTTTCCGGTCCTCTGTTCCTGCTCCTCGGCCTGGCCCAGATTCCCACCGCCTCGGTTTTCCCAAGACCTCTGCCCCACACTCCTGGGCGTGCAGGAGGCAGCCCTCCGGCCTTCTCTCTCAGATGCTCTCCGCACTGGCTCTGTGTCCCCTGTTACTGCCCAGCTCACTGTCCCATCTCCAGCAGGACTGGTCACTGTTTGCTCCAGCCGCAGCTCATGCGACTGGCCGATGCTCTCTACATTGCGTGCCCTTTGACCTCAGCAGTCCTTTGGTCTGTGCTGAAGAAATGGAACCAGAACAATGCGGGACCACAACACAGGAAGGGGCTGGTTAAACTCCAGGCTTGGCCTCCCAGAGTCCAGGGCACCAGCCTCAAGGTGCCAGAGCTTTCCCGGGAGAGGACCCCTTACCCTCAGGCGTGCTCCTCTCCTGCTTTCAGGCAATCTGTGCCAACATCCACCCACCTCCTCGGGGAACCCACCCCAAAGCTGAGAGAGGGCTCCCGCTGTGGTCTGCCCCTCCCAATTCAGTCTAAACAGTAGTTATCAACCTGGCTACCTGCTAGTGTCGCCTAGGCCCTAGGGAGCTTTTAAAAATCCTGATGCTTCCCTGGCCGGTATGGCTCAGTTGGTTGGGCAGCATCCTGTGCACCGAAAAGTTGCTGGTTTAATTCCCAGTCAGGGCACATGTTTAGGTTGTGGGTTGGGTCCCCAGTCTGGGTGCATATGGATCAATGTTTCTCTTCCCTTTCCCTTCCTCTCTCTCTAAAATCAGTAAAAGTGTTTTGTTTTTTTTAAATTCCTAACTCCTAGGCCCCACCCTGATTTAATTGGTCTGAGATGTAGTCTGGGTGTTTGGATTTTTTAAAATTAATAGACTTTATTTTTTGAAACAGCTTTAGGTTTATAGAAAAAATGAGTGGAAAGTACAGATGCTTACCATATAATCCCTCCACCAGTTTCCCATTAGTGTGGCACTTTGTTACGACTGATGAACGGACACTGATACATTCTTATTAACTAAAGCCACAGTTTATTTTAGGGTTCACTCTTTGTGTTGTATATTCTAGGTGTGACAAATGTGTAATGCTATGTATCTACCATTACAGTATCATAAGAATCGTTTCACTGCCCTAAGAATCCCCTGTGCTCTACCTGCTCATCCCTCCCTCCCTCACTCCCTATCCCACCCCCATCCTCTGGCAATCTCTGATCTTTTTACCATCTCTGTAGTTTTGTCTCTTCCAGGATGTCATATAGTTAGAATTATACAGCAGGTAATCCCCTCAGCTTCCTAAGTGATTTTTAAAATTTTTACAATTGAGATATATTTCTATATAATAAAAGGGTAATATGCAAATTGACCCTAACAGAATAACCAGGAACGACTGGTCGCTATGACGTGCACTGACCACCAGGGGGCAGACGCTCAACGCAGGAGCTGCCACCTTCCACAGGGGGAGTGCTACTCAGCCAGAAGTCAGCTCATGGCTGGCCAGCGCAGAGGACCAGGCCTAGCCATTAGTCGGACATCCCTTGAGGGCTCCCAGGCTGCCAGAGGGATGTCTGACTGCCAGCTTAGGCCCGATCCCCCGGGGAGCGGGCCTAAGCCAGCAGGTGGACATCCCCTGAGGGCTCCCAGACTGGAAGAGGGCACAGGCTGGGCTGAGGGACCCCCCCGACCCCCGAGTGCACGAATTTTTGTGCACTGGGCCTCTAGTTAACATATAACATTGTATAAATTTAAGGTGTATGACTTGATACATTTATATATTGCAATATGATTGCCACTGTCACATTAGCTAACACCCAACACCTCTGTCTTGTTACATAATGATAATTTTTAGTGATAGGAACAATTAATATCTAGTCTCATGCCCTAGCAGGTTTGACTCAGTGGATAGAGCATCAGCCTGCGGAATGAAGGGTCCCAGGTTCTATTCCGGTCAAGGGCACATCCCCAGAAAGGGGTGTGCAGGAGGCAGCCAACCAATGATTTTCTCTCATCATTGATGTTTCTATCTCTCTCTCCCTCTCCCTTTCTCTCTGAAATCAATAAAAAAATATTTTAAAAAAATATCTAGTCTCTAAGCCGAACTCAATGTTTATAATAGTTTTGTTGTTTATAATCACTGTACTGTGTATTAGATCTCCAGGGCTTATGTATCTGCCCGCTGCAAGTATGTGCACTAGGTTGGTGATTTTTTTTTTTTTTTTTACTATGTTTCTTCCAATTGAATTGGCCATTCCCACTGGGTCCTGAATGGCCAACAAACCACAGGAAGACATTGCTCTTGGCTCCTGTTTGAAACCAACAGCTACAAAAAAACCACTGGTCTTGATTCAGGGCCTATAGGTTGGTGATTTTAATGAGCAGTGATAGTTGACATGATTAGCTCTGGTCTAGAATTTGGTAAGGGTGGTGATGGTGGTGAGGAGAAATCTGGTGCCTGTTTCTAAATCAAATGTGGGAAAAGGTCTCATTTCCTTTTGATATGTACTCCATCCATCTATCTATCTATCTATCTATCATCCATCCATCCTTTTAATATGTGCCCAGGGCCTTCTATAACCAGGCACTGAGACACTAAACCAGCGGTTCTCAACCTGTGGGTCGCGACCCCTTTAAATACATCCTGCATATCAGATATTTACATTAC
>NW_005360846.1:631003-632585 GCF_000412655.1 Myotis brandtii
TTGAGAACCACAACACTGTTCCTGCTCTCATGGCGCTCACAGTCCATCACAGGAGTCAGACATTAACCAAATAGCCATGCACATGTGTGGATGATTTGGAACTGATATGGGCAACTCTCTATAGGAAAGGCCTGTGGTGGTGGCTCTCTGAGAATAGTTAGTGGGGCTTTCCAGAGGAAGGGAAGCTCCAGCTGAGATCTGAGGCTGAGGAAGAACACTGTTCCTGCTCTCATGGTGCTCACAGTCCATCACAGGAGTCAGACATTAACCAAATGGCCATGCACATGTGTGGATGATCTGGAACTGATATGAGCAACTCTATAGGAAAGACCTGTGGTGGTGGCTCTCTGAGAATAGTTAGGGGGGCTTTCCAGAGAAAGGGAAGCTCCAGCTGAGATCTGAGGCTGAGGAAGAACTAGCTAGGCCAAGGGGGAGGAAAGGAAACTCCAAGTAGAGAGATCAGCTTGTGCAAAGGCCCTGTGGTTAGCAGGGACATAGTGCTTTCCAAGAACTGAAGTGGTGATGCTGGGAGTGAGGAGGAGAGTAGAGCAAAATGAAGCTGGAGAGGAGGGCAGGGCTGGATAATGTGCTGAAGAGACCCCTCTGGCTACAGTGTGTAGGGGAGGGATGGGGGTGGAGGAACGAGAGAAACAGAGAAACCAGTGAGGAGGCCACTGCAGTGTCCAGACAAGAGGGGACATGATGGTGCCTGGGATGGAAAGAAGCTGAGGGGTGGCAGCTGAGAGGATGGAAAGGAGCAAGTGGACATGAGAGAGATGTGGGAGGCCAGACAAGAATTATGAGTGGCCTGACTGTGGGGGTGGGAGAAGAAGGGGTCCAGGGTGGCTCCTCGCTTTCCAGGCTTGCACACCTGGGTTGCCTATGATGCTGATCAGGGAAGTCGGGAACACAGGAAAGGATGTGGCTTGAAAGGGGGATTCTGAGTCTCAGGTAGGTTGAGTCTGAGGTGCCTTGAGACATTCCAGGGAAGGTGTCCAGGAGGCATTTAGACCAGTGGTTCTCAACCTTCTGGCCCTTTATTTAGAAACAGAGAAACCAGTGAGGAGGCCACTGCAGTGTCCAGACAAGAGGGGACATGATGGTGCCTGGGATGGAAAGAAGCTGAGGGGTGGCAGCTGAGAGGATGGAGAGGAGCAGGTGGACATGAGAGAGATGTGGGAGGCCAGACAAGAATTATGAGTGGCCTGGCTGTGGGGGTGGGAGAGGAAGGGGTCCAGGGTGGCTCCTCACTTTCCAGGCTTGCACACCTGGGTTGTCTATGATGCTGATCAGGGAAGTCGGGAACATAGGAAAGGATGTAGCTTGAAAGGGGGATTCTGAGTCTCAGGTAGGTTGAGTCTGAGGTGCCTTGAGACATTCCAGCGAAGATGTCCAGGAGGCATTTAGACCAGAGGTTCTCAACCTTCTGGCCCTTTATTTATTTTTTAAAATATTTATTTTATTGATTTTTTACAGAGAGGAAGGGAGAGGGATAGAGAGTTAGAAACATCGATCAGCTGCCTCCTGTACACTCCCCACTGGGGATGTGTCCGCAACCAAGGTACATGCCCTTGACCGGAAT
>NW_005360846.1:632602-635412 GCF_000412655.1 Myotis brandtii
TGTGGTGACCCCCAACCATAAAATTATTTTTGTTGCTACTTCATAACTGTAATGTTGCTACTGTTGTGAATTGTAATGTAAATATCTGATATGCAGGATGGTCTTAGGCGACCCCTGTGAAAGGGTCGTTCGACCGCCAAAGGGGTCGCGACCCACAGGTTGAGAACCGCTGATTTATACAGATGGACTGGAGCTCAGAGGAGAGAGGAGAACTGGCGATGGAGACCTGGAGGTCTTCAGGGTAGGGATGGCAGTGGAACTGGAAGCCATGGGTGTGATGAGATGGCCTCCTAGGCCCTAGGGAGTGTGCCTGGGGTGCGAAGAAAGAGGACCCAGGATTGAGCCCTGCAGGACTGTTAATGTAGGGGGAAGAGGAAGAACCTGAAAACGCATTGGAGCAGGGGCCACCTGGGAGGTGAAAGGGAAACCCCGTGTGACCATATCAGGAGTGTGTGTGGTTTCAAGAACGCGGGAGTGGCCATCAGTGTCAATGACGCTGAGTGGTCAGGTCACACGGAGGAAGTGAGGGAAGGCAGTCCTTTCAATCATTCGCTGTGTAGGGTTGCGCAGAGCATAGGTGCTCCTCCTGCATCGGGGTCAGCTGCCTTTTCTTTAACTGTAGAAACGTTTCCTTAACTACCGACCTGCAAGTAGTCCAAGGACATGAACTGGGGGTGTGGGTTTGTGGGTGTCCAATTTAAAATCGCATCAAAGTGTCCTTCTGCTTGAGTCAGCAGGACACCCCCTCAGGCCAGTGGACTGTGTTACCCGTCTGCCGGTAGCATTTGATTTCACCATAGGAGCTTATGTTACCTTTCAATGATTTTCCCCTGTGTTATCCCAGGAGAGGTAGGATTCCATTATGTATTCCCCTCCTCCCTGGAAGGGAGAGGGTGAGAGAAAGGAGAGGGAGTGGCCAATTTCAGCCAATCTTTTAGAAGACCCTCAATACCCTCTTTGTCCCCTAGCCTCCATCGTCACAAATTTCTAAGAGAGTTGTCCACACTTCCTCAAATTCCATCTCTAAGCTACCTTCCCCTTCATGCACCTTGGTCTCATCAAAGTCACCGATGGCCAACCAACTTAGAGACCTAAGTCAAGTTCCACTGTGAACTGGTGGCTACACTTATTTAACCTCTGCGACCTCCTTGGGGGGTGGGTAACATAGTCCCATACGACTGCTGAGGGCACTGAGGTTCTGATGGTTAAGCGGCTTGCCCAAGATCACACGTGGTAAAAGGGGCAGACTCTGCCCCCTTGAAACGCAGGTGTGTCTGATGCTGGTCATGTTCTCCCTTGGTTTATAGCTGACTGTTCCTCCATGGTCAGAGCTGGAAGGGCCTCTGAGACCCTAGGGCCCCATCTACACCCTCCTGAGATGGGAAGACAGGCCCAGAAAGGGGCCAGACTAGCCCAAGGTAACATAGGGTGTAAGGTGCAAAGTCAGGACTCAAAGCGAAAACTGACCAGTGGAGCCCTCTGGGAGCCTAAAGACACCCCCTCCCTCCCCCAGGCTCTTGTTAGAACATGCCAGAAACCATGGTTTTGGGCCCTCGGGAGTCAGGAAAGCTCTGGCCTTTGGGCAGCTCACTACGCTCTTGGAGCCTCCATTTTTGTGTATGTAAAAAGGGTCAATTATTGGGAGACTTGAAAGAGACATAGGTTGGCAAGGCAAGTCCACTGTAAACCTACAGACTGCTCAGAGGTCATAGACCAAAGCTCATTCTGGGCTCTGGAGCCTGATTGCCTAGGCTCAGATTCAGGTTTCTATCCCTTATACTAGAGACCTGGTGCACAAATTTGTGCATGGGTGAACATTCAGGTTTTATCCCTTATACTAGAGGCCTGGTGCATGACATTCGCGTACTCAGGGGGTTCCCTCAGCCTGGCATGCACCCTCTCACAGTCCGGGAGCCCTCGGGGGATGTCTGGCCGGCTGGCCCTGATCGGGGTGTGGAGGGCCAATGCGGGTAGGGCCGGCCAGAGGGAGGGGCCCCGGGCGGTTGGCAGGCTGTCCCCACCCCCTGGTTGAACTACCGGTCAAGGGGACAATTTACATATTGCCCTTTTATTATATATACTAGAGGCCTGGTGCATGACATTCATGCACTCAGGGGGTTCCCTCAGCCTGGCATGCACCCTCTCACAGTCCGGGAGCCCTCGGGGGATGTCCGACTGCGGGGAGCAGGCCTAAGCCAACAGTCAGACATCCTTAGCGATGCCACAGAGGCAGGAAAGGCTCCCACCACTGTTGCTGCACTCACCAGCAATGAGCCTGGCTTGTGGCTGAGCAGGGCTCCTTCTGTGGGAGTGCACTGACCACCAGAGGGCAGCTCCTGCATTGAGCATCTGCCCCCTGGTGGTCAGTGCATGCCATAGCGACCAGTCTTCAGTCGATTTGCATATTAGCCTTTTATTACATAGGATAGGATAGCCTGTCACCTTGGGTAAATTTGTGTGCCTTAGTTTTTCCCATGTGAAATGGGAATAACAGTACCTACTTAATAGGGCTGTTGTAGGAGTGAAGCACTTGAAATAGTCACTGGCACATAATGACCACAGTAAAGCTAGCTTTTATTACAGGTTTAAAGCATTTTCTAAATCCAGACTACACCGATTTTTTCCATGCCCCGCCCCCTCCAACAGGCCCCACCCTCGTCCCCATTGGTTCCGCCTTCTCCTTCCCAGGTCCTGCTGCAGCCCGCCGGGTTCCTCCCGACACCAGGGGGCGCGGCGCTGCAGGGGGCCTTCTAGCGAAGCGGGCGACGCTCTAGGCAGCGGAGGAGGCTGCTCTGTGGCAGGGGCGGGGG
>NW_005360846.1:635976-643963 GCF_000412655.1 Myotis brandtii
TGGCTTCCTGGAGGGCTGGGCCTGACAGCAGCGGGAGCTCGTGTGTCTGGTGACCGAGGGTCATCTGGCCCCCGCGCAGCCCCACTGCTCTGGGGCCCCCGCGCCGCCGCGGCCCCGACACCTGACCTTTCATGAAACCAAAACATCCGCGAATGCGCAGCGGCTCTGGCCCGCCTTTCAGCACCCGGCGAGCGGCGTTTTGCTTGTGCTTTGGTGGCCCGTTGCCCGCTCCTGGGGGCCGGTCTCAGGCCTGCCTGGCCCTTCTCCGGCCCCTCCTTGCTCACCCAGGACGAAGGAAGGACTTGTTACCACGTCAGCAAGCCTTGCTTCTAAACTGAAATGATGGGGAAAGGTGAAAGTGGATCCCTCTAGATAGCAAGTGACAGTGACTCCGGTAATAATAATGAACAGTGTCCCTGTACCGTTGACCACATTATATCGTTTCGCTGTCACCGCGGTTGTGAAGTCTGTGCCATCCCTGAACTCATTCGGTGTCACACCTCTGGCAGCCCCCACCAGGTGCCAGGCACAGTCCTGGGCACTTGATCACGATTAAACGCCCTCCCGAAGTTTATGTTCCAGTTGGGGGACACACGTAAGCACATGATTTCTGGTCGTGGTCAGTGCCGTGACCAGAATAAAGCATGTTAATGGCATCGCAAGTGCAGAGGGCAGGGAGGGTGTGCAGAGCGGGAAGCTGCGTGGGGTGGGATGGTCCGGGGAGTCCTCTGAGAGAGGGACGTTTAAGCCAAACCCTGAGTGACACAAGGGAGCCAGCCAGCTGCAGACCTGGAAGGAAGTGTCCCCAGTAGGGGCAACAGTCAGCAGAAGGCTCTGAGATGGGCACAAGTATGAGAGCAGTAAGCGGGCCGGAAGGCGGGCAGATGCCATGGCGGACACCTAGGCCCAGAGAGGCCAACGGAACCGTAAAGTGTCACGTAGCCTGTGAACGTCAGAGCTGCCTTTTCAGGCCTGGGTTTCCCAATCCCACCCTCCTTTCGTTGCCCTGTGCTGTGTTTTCCGTAGGTCTGGGCGAGTCTGGGTTTTCTGCATTTTGACGAAGACGTGTGCTCTGTTTACCTCGTGGCCGGGCCTGATGGATTGGGCCCGGCTGGGTCGGGGAGATGAGTGACTGTGCCTCATCTTGGATGCTTTTCACAAAAGCTTGTAGAGTTCCATTGACGTGATACCCTCCGTAGATGGGATTGTTTGAGGTTTGGACAGGCCCTCATCTGGAAATGACTTCTCCTTAGAGTAGTGATTGCTACTGCGGTCACAGCGATGGGCTTCCTCGGGGTAAGGGGTTGTCAGAGTGGGGGAAGGATTGCTCAGGAGCGTGACTATCCAAAAAGCATCAGCTGTTTTTATCATGAATTTTTCGTCAGTTGCTGTCAGCATTTCTTACTCTTCCCCTCCTGTTAGGACACAAGCAGAAGATACGAAAACAAGGCTGGCAGTTTCATCACTGGAATTGATGTCACCTCCAAGGTAAGACAGACCATGATTTATTTATTCATTTTGATACGCGGGTGAACTTGGTTTCTAGGATTAGTGGAACTGCAATTATTCTTTACCACCTGTTTTCTTTAGTTGCTGGATTAAAAGTTATTTAGCTTAAATTTTATATTACACAGTGATGCCTTTGTGCATTCTGGAAACATCCAGGCAGTATTTGTGTATTCTCATGTTCATGCTAAGATAAAATCACTATACCTGTGCTCAATCATATCCAAGAAAAAGTTCTGCACTGCAAATGCTTTTTTATGCTGTATACATTCTTTAAAAGTGATATACTATTTTTACTTTAAATGAAACAAAACATGAAAAGTTCCTGGCACATAGTAGGCTCTTAGTAAATGTCTTTTATTCCTCACTGGCTGCAGGCTTAGAAAAATAGGATTTCCTGCCCTGGCTGGTGTGGCTCAGTTGGTGGAGCATCATCCTGTGCAACAAGGTCGCAGCTTCAGTTCCCGGTCAGGGCACATACTTAGATTGTGAGGTTTGATCCCTGATTGGGGTGCGTGCGGGAGGCAACCAATTGATGTATCTCTCTCACATCGATGTTATTTTTTTTCTCTCTCTCTCCCTTCCTCCCTCTCTAAAAACAAAAACAAAAACAAACAAAAAAACCCGGAAAAATAGGATTTCTTACTGTGTGGCTATCTAAACTTTGAAGACCAAGTCAGCTGAATTATTCTCAGTACCTGGGAATACTATCTTATCTAGTGATTGCTGTTACTAGATTACCAACTTCACTGTAATTCCTCACAGAGCCAAACCTATTATTTTTCTTATTATAAATAGTGCATATTTGTTGCTTTAATTGGTGATATCCAGTTTAGGCATTCTTTCTACTTTAATGTGTGCAATTGAGTGGAATAGAATCTTGAATTCTGAATAATAGTACTCTGTTGCTATATTGGATGTATAAAATAAAAAATAAAATGTCATACTTACATTTTTATATTTTATTTGGGACTCGATCTGTCTTAAATGGCTTAAAGGCCAAAAGAAAGAAGTGATCTTTTAGACAAACAAGAAAATAAAGTGAAGATGTTTTCTTATTGTAATTGAACCAGAAGTAGACTGTACTGTTCTTAATCCTACACAGTTTGCCATTATATTAAACAGATATAATGGGGGAAAGGGTGGTAGTACCAGAATTGGTACTTAAATTGTTACTAAAGAAAGGTAGATTAGCTGTTTGCACTGTGAAGATTTCAGGGAAGAAAATTAGCATAACTTGGGAAATAACAGAAGTGTTGTTGCTTTACCAATCCCCACAAGCTTTCTATACAGTCAGACCTTCAATTAGTGTGGCAAAGTCAGTATGTAATTAGCAAAGGGTTCCCAAGAGCTATCAGAAACACAGTTGGATCTGGATTTATTTTAGCTCTTGGAAAAAAAAACTTACGAAGCTGATTATTTTGTTTTTCAGTGAAGCGTCAATGCTTTTTGTCACTTAAAAATGAAAACTGGCAAGTCCATGGACACAAGCCTACAAGAGAGAGAGTTTCTTTGCCTCAAAGCTATTTTTAAACCAGGAAAAAGCCTTAGGGAGTGGACTGCTCATGCAGACATAATGTGGATGAGCGTGATAGGTGTGATTACCATGCACACAGACAGTGAAATGGGGATGGGGGGCGGGCTCCTAGAAATAGCACTGAGATCAGAAGTTCTGCACCACTTAGTGCTGAAGTTCCTCCAGCAAACCTTTTAACTTTTTTGTGCTTCAGTTTCTGCACCTGGAAAATTGAGATTTGAGATTGTTTAGTTGTAATTTGTTTGAATCATGACTGCTAATAAATGAAATGTCAGAGAATTAAGCATTCCTTATTACTCATTGGATCAACTAATATTCATTGAATTCCTACTCTGCCTCAGACACAGTGATAGGCATTGAATCATCATGGAGATTATTACAAATTATAGCAGCATTAATGTACACCCTCCCAGTCATTGACTTTGAATATCCAGTTCTCTGCAAAAATTATTAAAGGTACATTGTTGCTTATTTCTTCTGATTTATTTTAGGGTTGTCACTGATGCATTATGTTGTATTTGTGATTGTGTGTGCGATCTAACTTTTCTCGTTCATTGAAACATGGCTTTTTCTGTACCTTCTAGGAAGCAATTGAAAAGAAAGAACAACGAGCCAAGCGCTTCCATTTACGATCAGAAGTAGATCTTGCCCAAAGAAATATAGCCTTGGACCGAGACATGATGAAGAAAGGTACTGGGTGTTTGGGGGGAATTTTTCCACATTTCCCAGACAGTAACTTTTTCCTACTATGGCTGGTGCTTCTGGCCTCGCCTTGTATGTCCAGTCCTCATTCAAATACTCCCAAAGGAAAGGAAGTCTCCATTTTTGAGGTGGTCTGTTTAAAGTTGCATTAGCTGTGTCTCAGATGTTAGAGTTGAAAAAAAAAGATTGTCTTGTCGGAGGAAGCTCAAAGAACGTCACCCAGTTAGTGGCAGAGCTGAGATTAGAACCTATGCTTCTACGGACTCACCCATTCCTGCTCTTACCATAGAAAGCTTAACTTTTCTTTGTTTTTAAATGTATTGGAAGTAGCCCTAGCCAGTTTGGCTCAGTGGCTAGAGCATTGGCCTGCAGACAGAAGGGTCCCGGGTTCCATTCTGGTCAAGGGCACATACCTTGGTTGCAGGCTCCCGGCCCTGATCTGGGGCATGCAGGCAGCAACCAGTCGACGTGTCTCTCTCACATTGGTGTTTTTCTCTCTCTCTCCCTCTCCCTTCTACTCTCTCTAAAAATTAATGGAAAAAATACCCTTGGATGAGGATAAAAAAATAAAATAAATGTATATCACAGTGAGACCTCTTTAAGGGGAGTCAGAGCAACATTGGATTGGGGGGGAAAGCTGTCAGTGCTTCTTTAGATGCAGGCTTGTGATTTTATCTTACTTTTCTGTTTTATTAGGGTAAATGTTTTGCTTCCTGGAACTCACCCTGAATTATAAAGAGTAATCTGCCCCAGTCTTCTGAAGCAGTTTATAAAATAAAGGGAAAATTTTTAGTGCGTTCATAGCCATATTTATTATTCCACGCTAATATAAATCCATGAGTACAAAAGGTCTTCTTCTGTTGTATTTGCAAATTTGGGTATTTCTGAAGGACTTAATAGGCAGACCTCTGCATGTTAAAGGTCTGTGCTCTGCTGTATGAGTTTCTCTAGGCTTGCTTGATTGATAAAAGCATGTTGAATGAACGAAAGAATAACTACTATTTTGGGGGAACTTGCTGTCTTACCCGGCACGGTGTTAGTTGGCATATTGCATATTCGTTTCTTATTCATTTCTCACAACAACCCTATGAGGAATATATGTTTTATTCCTGTTTTACAAAGAAGTAGAAATAGGCTCAAAGAAGTTTAGTAAATGCCTGAGGTTATGCAGCTCGTAAAAGTGGAGTCAGGATTTCGACCTAGGTTTATCTGACTCTAAAGCCTTGCTCTTAACTGCTTTGCTCTATCGCCTCATGTATGTGATATGACAGCACAGACCCAAATCTCCTCAGTCTGTCCCAGTGGGTAGAGTAGCTTGGATGCAGAGCTCAACTCTGAATCCTGCTTTACACTTTTTTTCTGCCTCATGAGTTCAAGTTGGAAATATGGCCTTGCTGCCCTTGCAGGCTGGGTTTCCAGGCATCTACCTGAGTGGACTTCTGTTTCAGGAAAAGTCCTTTGAAGGCTAAGGATAGCTGTGCAGCTTGGCATTCATGTGCCTGCTCAGTCTGGGCCCAAGCAGAGCTCTGAAGCCTCTCTCATAACTGCAGCTTGCTTACCTCTAGCCGGTGAGCGTTCATTGTGGCAGTTCATGCCTTTTCATTCTGCTGATTGTGCCCTTCCTTGTCCCGTGCTTTGTCTTGTTCAGATGTCATTTTCCCCATGAAGCCCTAATCACCCACTCAAATTTCTTACCTCTGTTGGTGCTGGTGCCCTCCTGGAATCTTTTTCTCAGTTCCTTTGTGAATGTGGACAAGTTATTAAACCTTTTTAGGTCTCAATCTCCTTGTTTATAAAGTGAAAATATGATACCTACCTAAATAGGATCCTTTCTGGAGTTAAATTTAAAAAAAATTATTATTATTAATATTTTTTGAAAAGCAATACTAATCTTATGGTTCTAAAGATATTCCTAAAAAGCAATAGACCTGCCTGGATGAGCTGGGACATGTTGCTCATTTTAATCTGTTTTCATCCAGAAGGCAGCATAGTCTAGGGTAGTATTCCTGAACTCTGGAGAATCCTGCTGCCTACCCCAGATCATTTTAAATTAGGATGGGAGGTAGGCGAGGGGTTTGTATAGGTCCCAGCGATAGTTATTTTTATATCTCCCTAGGTAATTCTAATGTACAGTCAAGATTGAGAACCATTGGTATGGTGATTGAGAGTGTGGGTTCTGGCCCTGGCCTTTTTGTTCCATGGTTACAGCATTGGCCCATGGACTGAAGAGTTGCGGGTTCAATTCCTGGTCAAGGAGATGTACCTCGGTTGCAGGTTCCCTGGCCCTGGTGGGGACTCATGTGGGAGGCGACCAATTGATGATGTGTCTCTCTCATGTCTAGGTCTCTCTCTCTTTCTCCCCTCTCCCCTCTCCCTTCTCCCCTCTCCCTTTTCCCCTCTCCCTTCTCCCCCTCCCTTTCCCTCCTTCCCTTCCTCTTTCTAAAATCAGTTTGTTTTTATTTTATTTTATTATTTTATTTTTTTTATTTTTTTATTTTTTAAAATATATTTTATTGATTTTTTACAGAGAGGAAGGGAGAGGGATAGAGAGTTAGAAACATCCATGAGAGAGAAACATCCATCACCTGCCTCCTGCACACCCCCTACTGGGGATGTGCCCGCAACCAAAGTACATGCCCTTGGCCGGAATTGAACCTGGGACCTTTCAGTCCGCAGGCCGACGCTCTATCCACTGAGCCAAACCGGTTAGGGCAGTTTGTTTGTTTTTTAAAGAAAAGAGTGTGGGTTCTGAAGCCTGGGTGCCTATATTTAAATCCTGACCTGTTCCTTTCTAGCTCGGTGACTTGGGGAAGTTACTTAGGCTCTAAGAAACTCAGTTTCTTCATATGGAGAGGCAGATAACAGTAGTTTTCATAGGGTTGTTGGGAGGCTCTAGCACAGTGGTTCTCAACCTTCCTAATGCCACGACCCTTTAATACAGTTCCTCATGTTGTAGTGACCCCCATTTCATTGTTACAAATTGAACATAATTAAAGCATATCGATTAATCACAAAAACAATATGTAATTATATGTGTTTTTCGATGGGCTTAGGTGACCCCTGTGAAAGGGTCGTTTGACCCCCAAAGGGATCACGACCCACAGGTTGAGAACCACTGCCCTAGACCATTTGTTTAATGTTTCTTGCCATGTGACAGGACTTATCTGATTACCAGCAGCAAAGCAAACAAGTCATGATGACCAGAACAGCACTTCATGTGTCCTTAATAAATGCTACTCTCATGATTCTAGGTTTTAAATATAACATTTCAAAAATAATTGCCATATTGCCCAGTGACTATATGTATAAATACACATACTGTCTATACAGACATAAGTATAATTATCATTTAATTTATTTTTCCATCATACTGATATATGGAGGAAAAGGTTGAAAAGGTTTATATGGAATCTCTCCTATTAATTATTTCTGAGAGGCTAACCTTGCCTGGGGTCCCACAGCTAGGTAAGTAGCAAGGCTGGGATCTGAAGGCTGGTCTGGCTGAAGCCGGTGTCCCTCCTCACTGCCAGCTCTCAGGTAGAGTGTGGGATGTGCTGCACTGATCATTCTGCATCAAGAGTGACTTGCTACTTACTCTTAGCGACTCAAGGTCGAGCAGCTTTTGTTTCCTTATCCCCAAGATCAAAGCCTTCGTGGTTGGAAGAAACCTTAGAGGTCATCAAAAGTCACCGCCTGCCCAGCGCTTCAGGCCTTTTGGCAAAGTTCCCAATGGTCTTCTGGCTTCTGCTTGAACATTTCCTAGTGACGGCAGAAGAACTATTTATGAAGCAATTTTTGGATACATGTTAATACATGTTCCTCATGTTGAACAGAAATTACTTTCTAATAATTTCTGTCTATTAGTTATTTTGTGACCCTTAGAACAACATTATGTTCTTTCCTCATTCACATAATAATCCTTCAGGAATGAGCAGTAAGCCCATTTCCTACACTTTGTTTATGTGACTTGACTTCCTAGCCTCTCTCCTCTACACTCTTTTCAATCTCTAAATGTCCTTCATAAGGTGAGGTGTAGATTCAGATATTGTTGGATTCATGCAGAGTATGGCAGGGCTACACCATGATTTCTGTCTTACCTATTTCATAGTGTACTCACCTTCCAGTCAACCGAAGCACCCTGGTCTTTTCCCTAGGAATTCTCCCCATCAAAGCAGTCTTGTCTTTCCCTGACCGGTTTGGCTCAGTGGATAGAGCATCAGCCTGCGGACTGAAGGGGCCCAG
>NW_005360846.1:657992-674488 GCF_000412655.1 Myotis brandtii
TTATTTAGCTTAAATTTTATATTACACAGTGATGCCTTTGTGCATTCTGGAAACATCCAGGCAGTATTTGTGTATTCTCATGTTCATGCTAAGATAAAATCACTATACCTGTGCTCAATCATATCCAAGAAAAAGTTCTGCACTGCAAATGCTTTTTTATGCTGTATACATTCTTTAAAAGTGATATACTATTTTTACTTTAAATGAAACAAAACATGAAAAGTTCCTGGCACATAGTAGGCTCTTAGTAAATGTCTTTTATTCCTCACTGGCTGCAGGCTTAGAAAAATAGGATTTCCTGCCCTGGCTGGTGTGGCTCAGTTGGTGGAGCATCATCCTGTGCAACAAGGTCGCAGCTTCAGTTCCCGGTCAGGGCACATACTTAGATTGTGAGGTTTGATCCCTGATTGGGGTGCGTGCGGGAGGCAACCAATTGATGTATCTCTCTCACATCGATGTTATTTTTTTTCTCTCTCTCTCCCTTCCTCCCTCTCTAAAAACAAAAACAAAAACAAACAAAAATACCCGGAAAAATAGGATTTCCTTACTGTGTGGCTATCTAAACTTTGAAGACCAAGTCAGCTGAATTATTCTCAGTACCTGGGAATACTATCTTATCTAGTGATTGCTGTTACTAGATTACCAACTTCACTGTAATTCCTCACAGAGCCAAACCTATTATTTTTCTTATTATAAATAGTGCATATTTGTTGCTTTAATTGGTGATATCCAGTTTAGGCATTCTTTCTACTTTAATGTGTGCAATTGAGTGGAATAGAATCTTGAATTCTGAATAATAGTACTCTGTTGCTATATTGGATGTATAAAATAAAAAATAAAATGTCATACTTACATTTTTATATTTTATTTGGGACTCGATCTGTCTTAAATGGCTTAAAGGCCAAAAGAAAGAAGTGATCTTTTAGACAAACAAGAAAATAAAGTGAAGATGTTTTCTTATTGTAATTGAACCAGAAGTAGACTGTACTGTTCTTAATCCTACACAGTTTGCCATTATATTAAACAGATATAATGGGGGAAAGGGTGGTAGTACCAGAATTGGTACTTAAATTGTTACTAAAGAAAGGTAGATTAGCTGTTTGCACTGTGAAGATTTCAGGGAAGAAAATTAGCATAACTTGGGAAATAACAGAAGTGTTGTTGCTTTACCAATCCCCACAAGCTTTCTATACAGTCAGACCTTCAATTAGTGTGGCAAAGTCAGTATGTAATTAGCAAAGGGTTCCCAAGAGCTATCAGAAACACAGTTGGATCTGGATTTATTTTAGCTCTTGGAAAAAAAAACTTACGAAGCTGATTATTTTGTTTTTCAGTGAAGCGTCAATGCTTTTTGTCACTTAAAAATGAAAACTGGCAAGTCCATGGACACAAGCCTACAAGAGAGAGAGTTTCTTTGCCTCAAAGCTATTTTTAAACCAGGAAAAAGCCTTAGGGAGTGGACTGCTCATGCAGACATAATGTGGATGAGCGTGATAGGTGTGATTACCATGCACACAGACAGTGAAATGGGGATGGGGGGCGGGCTCCTAGAAATAGCACTGAGATCAGAAGTTCTGCACCACTTAGTGCTGAAGTTCCTCCAGCAAACCTTTTAACTTTTTTGTGCTTCAGTTTCTGCACCTGGAAAATTGAGATTTGAGATTGTTTAGTTGTAATTTGTTTGAATCATGACTGCTAATAAATGAAATGTCAGAGAATTAAGCATTCCTTATTACTCATTGGATCAACTAATATTCATTGAATTCCTACTCTGCCTCAGACACAGTGATAGGCATTGAATCATCATGGAGATTATTACAAATTATAGCAGCATTAATGTACACCCTCCCAGTCATTGACTTTGAATATCCAGTTCTCTGCAAAAATTATTAAAGGTACATTGTTGCTTATTTCTTCTGATTTATTTTAGGGTTGTCACTGATGCATTATGTTGTATTTGTGATTGTGTGTGCGATCTAACTTTTCTCGTTCATTGAAACATGGCTTTTTCTGTACCTTCTAGGAAGCAATTGAAAAGAAAGAACAACGAGCCAAGCGCTTCCATTTACGATCAGAAGTAGATCTTGCCCAAAGAAATATAGCCTTGGACCGAGACATGATGAAGAAAGGTACTGGGTGTTTGGGGGGAATTTTTCCACATTTCCCAGACAGTAACTTTTTCCTACTATGGCTGGTGCTTCTGGCCTCGCCTTGTATGTCCAGTCCTCATTCAAATACTCCCAAAGGAAAGGAAGTCTCCATTTTTGAGGTGGTCTGTTTAAAGTTGCATTAGCTGTGTCTCAGATGTTAGAGTTGAAAAAAAAAGATTGTCTTGTCGGAGGAAGCTCAAAGAACGTCACCCAGTTAGTGGCAGAGCTGAGATTAGAACCTATGCTTCTACGGACTCACCCATTCCTGCTCTTACCATAGAAAGCTTAACTTTTCTTTGTTTTTAAATGTATTGGAAGTAGCCCTAGCCAGTTTGGCTCAGTGGCTAGAGCATTGGCCTGCAGACAGAAGGGTCCCGGGTTCCATTCTGGTCAAGGGCACATACCTTGGTTGCAGGCTCCCGGCCCTGATCTGGGGCATGCAGGCAGCAACCAGTCGACGTGTCTCTCTCACATTGGTGTTTTTCTCTCTCTCTCCCTCTCCCTTCTACTCTCTCTAAAAATTAATGGAAAAAATACCCTTGGATGAGGATAAAAAAATAAAATAAATGTATATCACAGTGAGACCTCTTTAAGGGGAGTCAGAGCAACATTGGATTGGGGGGGAAAGCTGTCAGTGCTTCTTTAGATGCAGGCTTGTGATTTTATCTTACTTTTCTGTTTTATTAGGGTAAATGTTTTGCTTCCTGGAACTCACCCTGAATTATAAAGAGTAATCTGCCCCAGTCTTCTGAAGCAGTTTATAAAATAAAGGGAAAATTTTTAGTGCGTTCATAGCCATATTTATTATTCCACGCTAATATAAATCCATGAGTACAAAAGGTCTTCTTCTGTTGTATTTGCAAATTTGGGTATTTCTGAAGGACTTAATAGGCAGACCTCTGCATGTTAAAGGTCTGTGCTCTGCTGTATGAGTTTCTCTAGGCTTGCTTGATTGATAAAAGCATGTTGAATGAACAAAAGAATAACTACTATTTTGGGGGAACTTGCTGTCTTACCCGGCACGGTGTTAGTTGGCATATTGCATATTCGTTTCTTATTCATTTCTCACAACAACCCTATGAGGAATATATGTTTTATTCCTGTTTTACAAAGAAGTAGAAATAGGCTCAAAGAAGTTTAGTAAATGCCTGAGGTTATGCAGCTCGTAAAAGTGGAGTCAGGATTTCGACCTAGGTTTATCTGACTCTAAAGCCTTGCTCTTAACTGCTTTGCTCTATCGCCTCATGTATGTGATATGACAGCACAGACCCAAATCTCCTCAGTCTGTCCCCAGTGGGTGAGTAGCTTGGATGCAGAGCTCAACTCTGAATCCTGCTTTACACTTTTTTTCTGCCTCATGAGTTCAAGTTGGAAATATGGCCTTGCTGCCCTTGCAGGCTGGGTTTCCAGGCATCTACCTGAGTGGACTTCTGTTTCAGGAAAAGTCCTTTGAAGGCTAAGGATAGCTGTGCAGCTTGGCATTCATGTGCCTGCTCAGTCTGGGCCCAAGCAGAGCTCTGAAGCCTCTCTCATAACTGCAGCTTGCTTACCTCTAGCCGGTGAGCGTTCATTGTGGCAGTTCATGCCTTTTCATTCTGCTGATTGTGCCCTTCCTTGTCCCGTGCTTTGTCTTGTTCAGATGTCATTTTCCCCATGAAGCCCTGATCACCCACTCAAATTTCTTACCTCTGTTGGTGCTGGTGCCCTCCTGGAATCTTTTTCTCAGTTCCTTTGTGAATGTGGACAAGTTATTAAACCTTTTTAGGTCTCAATCTCCTTGTTTATAAAGTGAAAATATGATACCTACCTAAATAGGATCCTTTCTGGAGTTAAATTTAAAAAAAATTATTATTATTAATATTTTTTGAAAAGCAATACTAATCTTATGGTTCTAAAGATATTCCTAAAAAGCAATAGACCTGCCTGGATGAGCTGGGACATGTTGCTCATTTTAATCTGTTTTCATCCAGAAGGCAGCATAGTCTAGGGTAGTATTCCTGAACTCTGGAGAATCCTGCTGCCTACCCCAGATCATTTTAAATTAGGATGGGAGGTAGGCGAGGGGTTTGTATAGGTCCCAGCGATAGTTATTTTTATATCTCCCTAGGTAATTCTAATGTACAGTCAAGATTGAGAACCATTGGTATGGTGATTGAGAGTGTGGGTTCTGGCCCTGGCCTTTTTGTTCCATGGTTACAGCATTGGCCCATGGACTGAAGAGTTGCGGGTTCAATTCCTGGTCAAGGAGATGTACCTCGGTTGCAGGTTCCCTGGCCCTGGTGGGGACTCATGTGGGAGGCGACCAATTGATGATGTGTCTCTCTCATGTCTAGGTCTCTCTCTCTTTCTCCCCTCTCCCCTCTCCCTTCTCCCCTCTCCCTTTTCCCCTCTCCCTTCTCCCCCTCCCTTTCCCTCCTTCCCTTCCTCTTTCTAAAATCAGTTTGTTTTTATTTTATTTTATTATTTTATTTTTTTTATTTTTTTATTTTTTAAAATATATTTTATTGATTTTTTACAGAGAGGAAGGGAGAGGGATAGAGAGTTAGAAACATCCATGAGAGAGAAACATCCATCACCTGCCTCCTGCACACCCCCTACTGGGGATGTGCCCGCAACCAAAGTACATGCCCTTGGCCGGAATTGAACCTGGGACCTTTCAGTCCGCAGGCCGACGCTCTATCCACTGAGCCAAACCGGTTAGGGCAGTTTGTTTGTTTTTTAAAGAAAAGAGTGTGGGTTCTGAAGCCTGGGTGCCTATATTTAAATCCTGACCTGTTCCTTTCTAGCTCGGTGACTTGGGGAAGTTACTTAGGCTCTAAGAAACTCAGTTTCTTTATATGGAGAGGCAGATAACAGTAGTTTTCATAGGGTTGTTGGGAGGCTCTAGCACAGTGGTTCTCAACCTTCCTAATGCCACGACCCTTTAATACAGTTCCTCATGTTGTAGTGACCCCCATTTCATTGTTACAAATTGAACATAATTAAAGCATATCGATTAATCACAAAAACAAGATGTAATTATGTATGTGTTTTCCGATGGTCTTAGGCGACTCCTGTGAAAGGGGTGTTTGACCCCCAAAGGGGTCGCGACCCACAGGTTGAGAATCGCTGCTCTAGCATAATGTTACAGTTCTTACGTCTGGTACATAGTAAGTCCCCAATAAATGTTAGTTGTTATTTTCATTATCTGGCATTTTCCATCTTCCCAGCAGTCTTCTAAGTGGCCTAGCCTCTTGGGAGAATGGGAACATTGGAATAAACATCTTGGCTCCTGCAGCCACATTAGGTGTCAAGTTATTGCTTCTTTTTAATACCAATGGCAACAAAGATACGTTTGGTAAATGCTTACTATATGCCACTCAGCCCTGTGCAGGGAAGGGAATTACCATTTGTTTTACTGGTGGGGAAACTAAGGTGCTGAGAGGCTGAGAACCTTGCCTGGGGTCCCACAGCTAGGTAAGTAGCAAGGCTGGGATCTGAAGGCTGGTCTGGCTGAAGCCGGTGTCCCTCACCTCTGCCAGCTCTCAGGTAGAGTGTGGGATGTGCTGCACTGATCATTCTGCATCAAGAGTGACTTGCTACTTACTCTTAGCGACTCAAGGTCGAGCAGCTTTTGTTTCCTTATCCCCAAGATCAAAGCCTTCGTGGTTGGAAGAAACCTTAGAGGTCATCAAAAGTCACCGCCTGCCCAGCGCTTCAGGCCTTTTGGCAAAGTTCCCAATGGTCTTCTGGCTTCTGCTTGAACATTTCCTAGTGACGGCAGAAGAACTATTTATGAAGCAATTTTTGGATACATGTTAATACATGTTCCTCATGTTGAACAGGTCAATTTTTGGATACATGTTTTTTTTTTGTTTTTTTTTTAATTAAATCTTTATTGTTCAGGTTACATTTGTTCCTCTTTTTTCCCCCCCCATAACTCCCCTCCTCCCAGTTCCCGCCCCACCCTCCGCCCTCACTCCCCACCCACTGTCCTCATCCATAGGTGCACGATTTTTGTCCAGTTTCTTCCCGCATCTCCCATTCCCCTTTCCCCGCCAAGAATAGTCAGTCCATTCCCTTTCTATGTCCCTGATTCATTATAATCACCAGTTCATTCTGTAAATCAGATTATTTATTCACTTGATTCTTAGATTCACTTGTTGATAGATGCATGTTTGTTGTTCACAATTTGTATCTTTACCTTTTTCTTCTTCCTCCTCTTAAAGGATACCTTTCAGCATTTCGTATAATACTGGTTTAGTGGTGATGAACTCCTTTAGCTTTTCCTTATCTGTGAAGCTCTTTATCTGACCTTCAGTTCTGAATGATAGCTTTGCTGGATAAAGTATTCTTGGTTGTAGGTTCTTGGTATTCAGCACTTTGAATATTTCTTGCCATTCCCTTCTGGCCTGCAAAGTTTCTGTTGAGAAATCAGCTGACAGTCGTATGGGTATTCCCTTGTAGGTAATTGTTGGATACATGTTAATACATGTTCCTCATGTTGAACAGAAATTACTTTCTAATAATTTCTGTCTATTAGTTATTTTGTGACCCTTAGAACAACATTATGTTCTTTCCTCATTCACATAATAATCCTTCAGGAATGAGCAGTAAGCCCATTTCCTACACTTTGTTTATGTGACTTGACTTCCTAGCCTCTCTCCTCTACACTCTTTTCAATCTCTAAATGTCCTTCATAAGGTGAGGTGTAGATTCAGATATTGTTGGATTCATGCAGAGTATGGCAGGGCTACACCATGATTTCTGTCTTACCTATTTCATAGTGTACTCACCTTCCAGTCAACCGAAGCACCCTGGTCTTTTCCCTAGGAATTCTCCCCATCAAAGCAGTCTTGTCTTTCCCTGACCGGTTTGGCTCAGTGGATAGAGCATCAGCCTGCGGACTGAAGGGGCCCAGGTTCGATTCCAGTCAAGGGCATGTACCTTGGTTGCGGGCACATCCCCAGTAAGGGGCGTGCAGGAGGCAGCTGATCGATGTTTCTCTCTCATCGATGTTTCTAACTCTCTATCCCTCTCCCTTCCTCTGTGTGAAAAATCAATAAGATATATTTTTTTTTAAAAAAGCAGTCTTGTACTTGAGGCACTGTTTAAAAATTACTTCCTTATTTATCTTTACCAAATTATATCTTATTAATTTCAAGACTCCATTTCAGTCTGTCTAGTTCATTTCCATCTTAACTGTACCTTTTAGCATTTTAGCTATATTCCTCACTTTGGTATGCCAGGCCTCTGCATCTTTATCAGTTGTTGGTAAATGTTGATCAGGATAATCCCATATCATGCCATGAAACATAGATCCATGAATTGTAAGCCTTAGTTTATTATCAGGTCCACATTTCATTTTATTGTCATGAGGAACTAGATTACATGCCTTAATGGTCTCGAGATAGAACTTGAATTTCTTGGTGTGGGGTAATGCTGCCAAAAAAAGAAAAGAGGTTTGTGTGGCTTCTTAGAGAACTCACGTCATTCCCAATGGGAGAGACTTGGTTTCATTTTTTGTTTGCTTTGTAACTCTTCACCTGAGGATATTTTCTAGTGATTTTTTTAGTGAGAGTGAAAGGCAGGGGGAGAGACAGATAGAGAGAAACATCGTTATGAGAGACACACATCGATTGGTTGTCTCCCGTACACACCCTGACCAGGGACAGGGACCGAGCCTGCAACCAAGGCACATTTCCTTGCCCAGAATCAAACCTGCATCCCTTCAGTCCACAGGCCGACACTCTGTCCACTGAGTCAAACCGGTTAGGGTGAGACTTGGTTTCTTAAGGGATTGTAGATTCTGTTTGATCAGCTACTTTTTAAAAATTCCAGAGAATGACATTAATTTTTTAAAAATTATATATATATATTTAATTTTCACCGGGGGATATGTTTTATTGATTTTAGAGAGAGAAGAAGGGGTGGGGAGAGAAAGAGAGAGAGATATCACATCGATCAGCTGCCTCTTGTATGTGCCCCAACTGGGAAGCAACCCTGCAAACCTACAGCGTAGGTATGTGCCCTGACTGGGGATCAAACCTGTAACTTTTTGGTGTACAAAAAAAAAAAAAGCCATCAGCATTTTTGATGAGCTTATATACTCTGAACTGTACCCTTTTCTTCATTAGATGTTTCACAAACAACTCATGTTCACCAAAGAAAACTTGGAAAGGAGAGTAAGAAGAAAAGTTGCCCACAATCTATCACCAAACCCAGTCATTGTCAACATTTTGTGTATTTTCTTCTAATCTTTTCTGTATGCAGATTTTATTTTTGTTTTTCCTTTTCACTTGACAATCTGCCATTTGCATTTCCATGTCATTGTATAGCCTGATGCTAGTCTTTTAGATTCTTACATTTATTCTTCTACCTTTGTCTTTAGTAATTTACCCTTTGTCTGTCTCCCATATGCGTTATTTGGCAGATTGTTCTCACCCAAGCTTTGCTGCCTTCTCTTTCCTGGGAATCCCCTCTCATATTCTGAGTAACTATATTTAATGTCTTATAAATTTTTTCAACACTCTAGTGTGAGGCCATGGGATTGGCTTCTTTTTCTATGGATTTTCAGAAATCTACTTTCCTACTCCCTGTCTTTCATTGTTTTCTTTCCTGTTAAAAAAAAAGCAAGATGCTGCCCTCACCACCTTGCTGGTAGTCAGCACTCAGTGAATGGCCAGGTCTCACTCCCTCATCCATCTGTTCACTGCCATTTCAGCAGTTAGCCCTTCCTCATTGATTGGGCACAAATGTAGGCTCCTGCTTTGTTTTATTTTAAGCAGCGACATTGTCAGCAAGGTGAGGAAGCATTGAGCATTCTCCTTTGGCAATCTTCCATCAAATTTTGAGCTTAACAAGGTTTCCATCTCTAGTGGGTCTTGCCACAGTCGGCTTGGTTCTCTTTTGAGAATGAACTTTTCTTCCAGCTCATTGAAACGTTTGTCTTTGTAGTGATAATGGCTTTTGTATCTATACCTGCTTCTTTTGAACAAGACTGTTCATTGCCCATTTCTAGATGTGTATACCATTCTCTGTACATTGAAATAAAGCCCAGCCGGCGTGGCTCAGTGGTTGAGCATCACCCTATGAACCAGGAAGTCACAGTTCGATTCCCAGTCAGGGCACATGCCCGGTTGCAGGCTCGATCCCTAGTGGGGGGCGTGTAGGAGGCAGCCGATCAACGATTCTCTCTCATCATTGATATTTCTCTCTCTCTCTTCCTCTCCCTTCCTCTCTCTCAAAATATCAATTTAAAAAAATTTTAATAAATAAAGATCTGAGGCCAGAAGTTTTATTCCTTACCATCTTTTGTTTTTAAGCTATTTCTGCAGGGTTGTGTTGTTGTTGTTTTTTTTAATAAAAGCATTATAATGTTAGAACAGTGCCATGATGCTCTTGGTATTTATTTTTGTCGGTTCTTTTGGTTGTTTTTAATAAAAGCATTATAATGTTAGAACAGTGCTATGATGCTCTTGGTATTTATTTTTGTCGGTTCTTTTGGTATTTATTTATTTATTTATTGCTTGTCTTATTTATGATTAAACCCTGTTATCAGGTCAACAAGTCTTCCACAGATATTTTCCCCTGGTCTGTTTTCTCTGCCATCTCCAGGAGCTCTTCCTGTTGTCTGTTCCCTCTCTACTTCCCATGGGACCTTTTTCATCCATACTCATGGCTTGTAGCTCCAAGAACTGAAAAGGCTCCCTGGTCTGACTCCTTCAGTTTCCCCACCTGGATGTCCATTGTGAACACCTGTCTCATTTGGGCCTTTGTTCACTGTTGCACCACTGGTCACTAATAAGGATTTCCTGAGAGTCATAGGTCTTAATGGTATCTCCATCTTCATTATCTGGGTGGCAGGAAGGTATCACCTGATTTACCAGGTAGTCTGGACGCACCTACATGGGCTCCCCTTAAACCTTTTACTCTTCAAAATGACAAAACAAACATCTTTGTGTGAGCTACTGTGTGAACCCACATGAGGAGTAACTGCCTAAAGGGCATGTGCTAAATTACATTTATAATAGACACTTCCAATTTGTCCTTCAGAGTGGCTGTGCCACTTCACAATCCCACCAGCAGAGGGAGGGGCTCTTTTCTCCACACTACCAACAATTGATAATAAAATACATAAATTAAAAAAAATTCTAGTAATTGAAAAGTGGCATCTTGTTTTTGTATGTGTGTTTCTGATTGTGAGGTCAGCCATCTTTTCATATATTTATTGTAATTCCTGTTGTGTGAATTGTCTACTCATGTTCTTTGCCTGTTTTTATTTTAAGCTGTCATTTTCTCAGTATTTGTAGGATGTCCTTACTCTAGTTTCCTTCTTTGCTTTATATCCAGGGGCAGCATCTCTTCTTTTTCAGAAATGGCTGAACTGTTTCATATTTTTCTTTGATAAATATTTAAAAACTGGTGACCCTGTGCACGGATTCGTGCACATTGAAAGGAAATTAATTAGAAGGTGGCTGGGTGAGATGGGCTGGACATGCCCTGGAGCCAACCTCCTGTGGTCCCTCCCTGGTGTCTGTGGAGTGAGCAGGGTCCCTCTGGCAGGTGAGGTCCCTTGGCCTGGCCTGCAGGGATTGGCCGATACCTGCTCTGACATCCCCCAAGGGGTCCCGGAGTGCGCGAGGGCACTCTGCAAAGTTGCTGTCGTACAGGGTGTGGAATGCAAAGGCAAGTTTGCGTTCAGGCCCGACAGTACCCCAGCAACAACATAACCCACGGCTGAAGGTGAAATTTGCGTTCAGGCCCGACAGTGCCCCAGCAACAACATAACCCACGGCTGAAGGTGAAATCGTGCAGTGCCGTGAGGAATTGGGCTCCCTCCTCTCTGGTTTCGGGGTGTGTCATTTGAGAACCTCTGCTGCCAAGTCACTACAGCTTGGCAGCTCCTGCGTTGAGCGTCTGCCCCGTGGTGGTCAGTGCACGTCATAGCGACTGGATGGTCTGCCGGTCTGCCGGTTGCTTAGGCTTTTTTATATATATAGATTTTAGAATCAGCTTGCCTAGTTTAATGAAAAAGCCTATTGAATTTGGTATTGCTTTTAATTATTGCAGGTTAATTTGGGGAGAGGTATTGTGTATTTTATCACCATTAATTGTTTAATCTTTTTCAGCCAAAAGCCTGTTCTGAATTAAATAATTGATTTAATGCTGTTTGGTCTGTGATAAAAAGCAAAATAGTGTACCTTGCTGTCATCTATCATTTTCTTTTAAAATAAATGTCATCTCTTTCAGCATATTTCTTTTCTAAACACATGTTACCCGAACTGTGTAATAGGGTGGAATGTGCAATAGTGGGTGGGAAAATTCTATCATCTTTTCTGTGTCCTGTGTTTTTAGCAATCCCCAAAGTGAGACTGGAGACAATCTACATTTGCGGAGTAGATGAGATGAGTACCCAGGATATCTTTTCCTATTTTAAAGAATACCCTCCGGCTCACATTGAATGGTTGGATGATACCTCCTGTAAGTATACCAAGTTTTCTGTTGAGTATGTTTTTGCTTATGATTTTGAAATTGTTCTTGCCACCTCAGATGGTGAATGACTATGGCCCAGACTACTTGTCTGTGCCTAACCTCTGCCCTTAGCGTAGAAGAGAAAAAAAAACCAGATACATTAACCAGTCTACCAAATTACACCCCGTGAGTATTCTAAGTCAGCTCAGAGTGGTGACCAGGGCTTATAAAGCTGGTTGCTGGCATCTGAGCCCAGTGTACACGATTAAGGCCTCTTTAACTCCCACGATTTCCCAACAAAGGGGTGGATCCAGCTGTGTAGACTTGAGCTGAGGGCTGCGTTTTCAGGGCTTTAGACTTTGTCATTGCAACTTGCCATACAATTGACTATCCAGGGGCTGGCTCTGCCTCAGTGTCTCTAACCTAGAACTATGTCAGAATCCCTGCCACTTTACCAGACCTCTCGTGTCTGCTTGCTTTGGACTGTGTTTTCTGGAATTTCACCTGCTTGCACTAACCTGTGAGCTGTTTAACTTGTGAGCCAACTGTAATTTTTACCTTGCCTCCCCACTCCAAGTCTGTTCTGATTCTGGTGACCACGCTACTGGCTTCTTGTCTTGACTCACTTCTAGCCTGGCTTCACTTACTGCTAGCTTGCTGGCCTACCAGGTTGTGCCCTGTATAGCAGCCTGGTTTTTCTGGCTGCTTTCTTTAAAAGATATTGATTCAACGTTTTCATTGAAATAAGAAGAAACATGACAGAGTAAACTATTTTTCTCCTGTTTTCTTTTTCCTTAACTTACATTTTCCAAATCAGGGTTGCCAAACCTTTTTTTATAAAAGGCTGGGTTGTAAATGTTTTAGGCTTTGCAGATCATATAGTCTCTGTCATTTATTCAGCTCTGCTATAATAGCATGAAAGCAGCCATCGACAGTATGTAGTTGAATGAGCCTGGCTATTTTCTATAGAACTTTATTTTACAAAAACAGGCAGTGGATGTGTAGTTTATTTTACATTAATTATACCTAAATAAATCAGGTACAAATATAAACAAATAAATGACAGATGATGGGCTGGATTTGACCTGCAGGTTTTAGTTTGCTAACCACTGCTCTAAGTCATTAAAACTAGGTAAGGGATATTGCAGTTGGAGGGACCCTTAGAATTATCCAGTTCAGCTACCTCATATTGTGCATCAGAAACCAAGAAACTGAGAAACAGAGAAGGGAAATTGCCCAAGGCCACATGGCGTGTTGGTAACAAAGGTGAGACTCTTAGACCTCAACTCTGAGATATAAATGCAGCAAATTCAATTAGTTGCTACAAAGCCAAGTGTCTGTTATGTCTCCATTGTATATATCCGTGAAGGTACCATCATCAGTGGGTGGACATCATTTAAAAGCATGTCTGGATGATAGGGAAGAGCATAGGGCTTCCCTGGAGGGGCAGTGGTATAGAGGACAATCCACATTTATTTGATAATTATCATCATCATCCTCATTAAGAACTAACACATAGCACTGTGTGCCAGGCAGTTTCATTATATAAACACTTTTTTGTGGAATCTTTGATCATTATTTTGTGGAACCCAGTTGGGGAATGCAGCTCAAGGCCAATTTCATCAAAGAAGTTTTACTACTACTTCCTAATCTTTTCATTCGTTGGTTTGTATATTTATTGCTCTCAATCTGTACCTAGATGAGGTTTAACAATGAATATGATGCAGTTTCTGCTCTTAGGAAACAACCATTTGGATGTGATATAATGTTTTATTTTACATTTTATTTTAGGTAATGTGGTTTGGCTGGATGAAATGACAGCCACACGAGCCCTTATCAATATGAGCTCTCTGCCAGACCTGGATAAGATAAGAAGCAGGGATGCCAATGAGGACAAGTCATCTGAGAAAAGCAAAAAAGGTAACTGAACACACAGGAGGGACTTTTGGGCTGAATGTCCTATTATTTACTCAGTTGGTTTGGGTTTCTGTGCAAAGTGTTACATAGTATCTCATCACTAGTTATTTCTGAAATAGGCTTTGATGGTTTGGATCATTAGTAAATAGATGGAGAAAATAATCGAACTTTTAAATGATATGAGATGGAGTTATGTTAAAGTTCATCTTGTCCCTCACATTCAATTTTAGACAAGCAGGAAGACAGTTCAGATGATGAGGCTGAAGAAGGAGAAGTTGAAGATGAAAACTCAAGTGATGTAGAGGTTAGTAATAGGGAAAAGATATATATATCTATATCTATATATCTATATCTATATCTATATCTATATCTATATCTATGTATATGTAAGGTTTCACTGTAAAAAACTGCTTGCTATGTTTTTATTTAAGGCTTAAAGACTTAGTAAATTGTGTTCTTCCTCTGGCTCTCACCATTAGACTTCCTGAGGGTGCACCAGACCCTTGGTTTTTAAGTTTGTGTGACTGTAATGAATGATTCATCTTGAGATCTTAGAATAGTACTCACACTTCTGTAAGAGAAAATGATTTTGTTAAGAAATATTTTGAAGTGTTACCTAATAAGTAAAATTAGGAAAAAGCAAGAAATGGCATATTTCCTAACAGATTATGTACTACTGTTGGAAAAATTAAAGTGTATTCATATAAAAATAGGCATTATATAGCTTCAAGCCAAGCAAAGTGTTTGCTCTCTTGGAGCCTACATTCTAGTGGAGAAGACAGAGAATACAGATACACAGGTATGTAATATAATGTCCGGCAGTGATAATTGCCATGAGGAAAGTTAGGAAGGGTAAGTGGATAGAGAGTGATGGAAACCATTGTTTGACAAAGTGGTCAGGGAAGACCTCTGACTTAGAACTGGTGCTGTGATATTGAGAATGTTATTAAAGGCAGAATGCTTTCTTAATCAACGGTAACTTTGCTACTGAATAAAAGTGAAAATGGCTTTAATTTTTTATATTGAAATGCTCTTTTTTCTTAAGCTGGAAACATTATCTCAGGTAGAAGAAGAGTCTCTGCTAAGAAACGATCTTCGTCCAGCTAATAAACTTGCTAAAGGAAATAAGTTATTCATGAGATTTGCTACAAAAGGTAAGTATGATATTTGCTATTGATTTTTATTATTAAAGTGATTATTGAGTGACATCCTTCTCTTTTGAATCAGAGGTTAGATCAAGTAATCTCAAACTGTAATATTTTGTGCTTATGAAATGATGGCTTGCTGCCCGAGTTGGAATTTCAGACTTTGAAAGTAAATATTAACTATTTGTATTCTTTTGTGATTTCTGGCTAAAGTAAGTTATTTTCTGTTAAAGCTGGTTTGGCCATGTGCTTTTCAGCCAATTTATCATCTGAACTATGAAAACCTTTTAAAATTGTATGTTTTTATTTATCACAGTAATAGCCTGTTGGACATTGTTCATAGTGTCCTTCAGGTCTAATTCTCTAAGGAATTAGGTCAAGTCTATAATAATTTGTAAGGCTTTTTATACACAAATGATTTTCGGTGCACATTAAACCCCCACAGTTTCTTTTTAATTGTTTGACAGTTAATTAGAAATGACCCTTCACTTTTGAATACTTCAATATGTATTTCTGAAGAATGAGGACTTTGTCTTACACAGAGCACACTTATCAAAATCGAGAAATTTAGCATTAATACACAATAATCCATAATCCACATTCAGATTTCATTAGTTGTTCCAAGAATTCCCCATTCTGTATATTAAACTGCCTGACACACAGTGAGTGCTGTGTGTAGCAGTTTTTGATGATGACGACGATGATCATTGTCAAATAAATGTGGACTTTCCTTTTACTACCCCCCCCCCCAAACCTGGGGTCCACTCCAGACCGTGTTGAAGTACTCCATGGCTCCTCAGTCTCCCTGGATCTGGACCTGCTCCTCTGCTTTGTTTTCCTTGACTGAACCATTTCTTAAAGAGATAGGCTCATTATTTTATAGACAACCCTTTGGTTTGGTCTTGTCTCGTGTCTCTTTCTGATTAAGGTTTTGCATTTTAGGCAAGAATACCACAGAAGTGATTCTGTGTTGTTTTCAGTGCCTCATATCAGGAGGCACATGATAACTTGTCCCATACCCAGGGATGGTACCTTTTATCACTTGGTTAAGGTAATGATCACCAGGTTTCTCTAAACTGTCAAGTTTCTATTTTTCCATTTGTGATTTTTAAAATTTGTGGAAAGATACTTTGAGATTATGTAAGTAGCCTATTGCTCATCAAGCTTTCATGCAGTAGCTTTAACATCCATTGACTTATTAACTCCATCGTTTCTTTATTAGTTGGCAGTCTGCTATAAGGAAGAGCTTTCTTTTACACATTTATTTATTTATTATTTATATCAGTTTAGACTCATGGAGTTTTATTTTATTCATTGGGTTATCATCCATTGTTATCATTATCTTGATTCACGAATTGTCTTGAATTTGGCCAGTAGAGCCGCTTTCAGCTGTGTGCTTTTGACATGTCCCCAGGATTCTCGGACCACTTTCTCTATGGCACACTGAAACATCTTGTTTTTCCAGACCCAACTTGTATTTTCCCTGCCTCTGATCTGGAACCAGCTGTTTCTCCTCAGGCATGTGTTTTTGTAGGGGCGCATACTAATTTGTGTGACTGCGTTTACCCACGGCACTGATACATTCGCATTGGGGTTGGTCCTTTGCGGTCAGTGAGGGCCCAAAGACCTGTCCAAGTCCTTTATATGTATGTGTGATCACTGACCACCTTTCTTTCCTATTAATGGACCTTTTAACCTGACAAAGGGATCTCTGCATTTACTGATTTGAGTGGTTGAGAACATTCTAGATATACATATGGTACTTTAAGCCATTTTGAGGAAATCACGATAAACTGGAAAAAATAGTTTATCAAATATGTGGAATTATGTA